>NC_139986.1:8000367-8600367 GCF_963993115.1 Abramis brama | reverse complement strand
CGATGATTCTTCTTTTTTTTTAAAGAGAGAGGCAATAACTTTTCGCTTCAAAACTTAGCAGATTGTTTACGTTCACAGACAGCTACATTACACATTGCATGAAAGGTAATATTCAAAAAGCATAATAGGGGCACTTTAAGACCTAATGCCTGGATCGAATCTAGTGTCATTTATGCGTTTTATTTCTCAACTGTTTACGTTTACTTGAGACATATCTGACTCTGTTAACTAGAATACTCACCCCCATTTTGATATAATTTTGTCAAGTGCAAGAAGACGGGCCATCTGGCAGTCCTTATTGTAGAGCCGTGTTGGGTGATTTCACACTTGAGTCCTCCTTAAAAAACAAACAAAAAAAACACTTAGACCCCTTAAACTGGACCAAAAGGTAAACCAAGGGAAAAAGAACCCAGTTCTCTTTACATTCACACTGTCCCTGTCCCCGAAAGAGGACTCATGTCCTTTTTTGGTCCTTTTAAGAAGTAATGGGGTCTCCTCTTTGTGTTCATATTGTTGCTCTTTGGATCTAGTCATCTGGTTGACTAGATCAGTGGTTGATGGCTGAAAGCGAACCATACTCAGACCACCTCCTAAGATCAGGGCCATTGCTATCAAATTCTGGGCCCCCTGAAAAAACATTGATGTGGGCCTCTACTCATATCATATACGGCATAAGATATGGGCATGGAGGCCCACATCTGGTGCCATGTAACTTAATAGGGATTTCTTACAAAATAACAATATAAATGTTGTTTATATATATAAATATTCTATAATATAAATATGCAACCATGAACTGCGCTCTCCATGATGACGAGGAAGTATCAGCAAAGGATTAATTGATTTCTAGCCCCATTAGCTTTACTACTAGATATATTTATGGAGATGAGAAATAAAAACCCACCCTGTACAGCTATAATCAGCTGTTCGGCTGAGCTTTCGATGTTTTTATGGAAAGGCCGAAGCTGATCGGTTGTTTTTTGTCACATTACCTGCAGTGCGCTTGCGGCATTCTGAAGAGTTGAGATGTTTTCATCTCGCCGCGGCATAGGCGCGCCTGGAAAATAACATTCCTACATTTCCTACATTTGAAATAACGAACTTGAACGTGCAAAAGATGCAATATGTGAACGGCCCCTATAGGGTTTCCAAAAATTGGAAATCATGATTTACTCACCTTCATGTCATTTCAAAGGTAAACTCATCCATACTTTTTCATAAAAAATATATTAATGAAAGTATGTTCTACGAGTTTGTAATGACACGAAGGTGAGTAAATGATGAAAGAAGTATCCAAAAATCCAAAAGTGGATTTTTTTTGTTGTTGCGCCAGACAATCTAAACCGTATATAGTTCTAATACAATCATATCACTTTGTACAATTGTGTGCAGAACTGTGTTCAATGTTAAGCTTCATTTCAGAGAGAATGTATAAACCCCTAGGCCAACGTCTCATAACTCAACACGGTCCAGCGTAACACAGATGTGTCTGTAGGCTGTCCATCCACTCTTCCTCGAACAGAGCAACTGTGAGTTTGATGTGAAACTTTCCAAAGCATGGATACTACAGCGGGGGTGGTGTGTGTGTGTGTGTGTGTGTATAGGTCTCAGGGGACAGGAGGAGCATCTTCAGCACTTGTGCACAATACAGCACAGCGTCTTGAGGGCTAATGGAGGCAGTGAACAGTGTTCAGATGAGCCACTCTTTTACACACACTCAGACAAGCACACGCACTTGTCTGCCTGAACTCCGTCAATCAGAGACCCTTAAAACTTCAATATATATTACAATTCATTTTACCTTCACTGAAGTGTTTGAATGCCTTTAGCCTTTAGATGGTCATCTTCCATTCTCAATAGGCTTTTTAAATGCAGATAGATCCAGTTTTAAAGTAGATCAGATGAGTCACTGTTAAAGCCATCAATAAAGCAATAAGCCACAAACAGGTTGTGCAGTGGTTTTACCACAGAAATTGGTGTTCTTAGGCACGACATACAGTGGAACTTTACTTAACGAGCGGAAAACAGAAAGATGCCATATAGCAGGGAAAGAGACACTGGCATGCAATTTAAATATGCAATTAACTAACATCTCCTCAAAAGGTTCAATCTGATAAAACCACATTCAAATAAACCAGTGGTGGTTAGATTTTAAATTGTTATAATTTATAATAGTTTGTGCTTATTTTATTCGCAATCTGGAGCCCTGTTAAACTGCCAGCTGCTGTAATCTCTTAAAGCACAGTAAATGGAACAATGGTGTTTTAATATTACCATTGCTTTTATATGTTGGTGATCCTTCTATGCTATTCGTGAACCAATTTTCATGCGTCAGTGTATCGTATAATGTGCTAGACTGTCAGTGTTAAATGCATCTCAAGTTTTATTCCTGTTCTTATGCATGATGGTCAGAAGCGCTGTTAACCCTCCAATCATTTTTGGCAGCACAGCAGGCCCAGAGTCACCTCATTTTATACTTCCCTTGCAGGAACTTAACCAGTACCTGGAGGATAAAGTTTACCTGGCTGGGAACATCTTCACCCTGGCAGACATCCTCATGTATTACGGCATTCACCACATTGTTGTAAGTCCCTCAGCGGTGAACTTCAGTCGTTTGAGATAAGTGATGCAGAGTTCCAATTAAAACAGTAAGACGCTTCAAGCACTGGAGAAACCTGACACAGCAAAAAGATGAGACACATGGTGATGTCATTTCCCAGGACAGCAGCCAAGGAAGTTTAAGGAGCCTGAAGGAGCCCATTGAGACAGAAAGAGAGGGATGAAATGAGAATTAGAGAGAAAGGGAGTAGAATATCACATCTTCACATGCCAGTGCTTGTAATTGACTGACTAATGACTGACAGAGAGTTGTCATTACCCAGAAGGCATTGGTGTGTCACTAAGTTTAAACCCCCTGGAGATAACGTCAGTTAGACATAGTGTGTCTCACCACTTTATAGATTTCATGCTTTACTGTTGTAAAACATTGAACAACAAAGGAACTTGTTTGGCATTTGTCATGTCAAATTGAATACATTTTTATTTCAGGATTCTTTGATGAATAGAAAGTTCAAAAGAACAGCATTTATCTGAAATAGAAAGCTTTTATAACATTAAACACTACCCTTCAAAATTTTAGGGTCAGTAAGATTTTTATTTTTTTATTTTTTTTGGGGGGGGGGGATAAAAGAAATCAATACTTTTATTCATCAAGGATGAATTAAATTGATCAAAAGTGACAGTAAAGATATTTATAATGTTACAAAAGATTCTATTTCAAATAAATGCTGTTCTTTTGGAAGGTTTTTGTTTAACATTTTATAGTTGGCTTTATATAATATAGTATATATAATTATTTTAGATAAACTCTATAAAACAACAAAGCCTAATGGGGTGAAAGCTTTTTGTAGGCACTGTATTGGATGTCTCTGTAGTGTTATACACATTACTTTTACCTTTAATGTTCACCATCTCATGTTTGTCCTCACTTTTTCTTAGGTGGAATTGGCTATACTGGAGAAAGAGCGTTATCTGAATGTCACCAGGTGGTTTGATCATATCCAGCACTATCCAGGCATACGACACCATTTGCCTCCTGTGGTGGTTCTGAGGAACAGAGTTTACCCGAGTGGTCACCACTGAATTTTTGATAACTACTTGTGGGATGTCAAATAAGCAAGACCTTAAGGTCACCATATCAAAGCTCAACTAACACACAGAGCCGTCCCTTTGCGTTTTACTCCACAATCCCGACGATAACCCAAACAGCCAGGACAAGTAAAGCAGGTCTTTTCTGTTTTGTTTTGTGTTTTTTGCAAGATGGTTCATGGCCACTAGTCATGTTATTTTATATGTGAATTTAGCATGAGTGTAGTTAGATTTATGTGGATTGGAGTAACTCAGCATGATCAGTGAGAATAGTGGCTGTGGTGTTAATGGCACAGCATTTAATTCTAATAACATGAATATTTAAAATAAATACATTTATTAATTGCTTTTTCAGATAAGGTTGTCATTAATTCGACTAAGATAATATTGAAAGAAATTTCCCTAATGCTTCTTTTGACCCCACACAAATCTTTCCTCATTTGGCATTTTCTTCCGCTGTTCATCTCTTTCTCGTAGTGTCAGCGCTGGTGTGGGCAGTAGTCTGGGGTTTGACAGGATGGCATGTTGTTGCTCTGGGGCAGCGGGCAGACTACCAGCTGTAGCCACACAGACAGCACTGGTGTAATCGGATTTTCATGCGCTTTTCACTCCATCCACAACCAGTGTGTCATTTTCCCCAAAATCCCCTTCTGCGGTGTCCATAGCTTCTTTAGACATGTCAAGTGTTCAACTGCTTAATCCATTTCTGTGTTATATCACTGGCTGCATCAAATGTTTTCAATGTTCAAAATGTTTTTGAGTGTCACTGTGGAGCATAGAAGGTCTGTGCTTGTGCTTTCAAGGCACAAAATGAAAGCATTTTGAAAAAGGGTTTAGGACAAAAATGCTTTTCCAGTTCCAGGAGACTTGTTTCTGAGAACATAGCAGCTTCATTGATCATAAACCGGTGACTCAAAACATCTTTTGGGAAACCAAGTGCTTCATACAATGTACAACATGTGGCCAATCTGATTTGGAGCTGCTCTGTCCGTAGCCTTTATGGTTGAAAATCCTCTTCTTATGAAAGGGAGATGTGTTTTTGCACGTTTACTTATCTGCTGTGCATATGCTGACAAAAAGATCTCTCTGTTCTTTTTATTATACTTCCTTTCCTGTAAGCCTTCTTTATGAAACGTCTGCTGTTCTCAAGCTCAAGTTTGTGTTCTTTAATGTCAACAGAATGTTGTCCTCCTGTGCCAATAAATGAAAAAGGAAAAACAGAACTATGTGTCCTTTTTTTATTTTTTATAAGTCCTCCTTCTGGTTATATGACACAATCCATTTTTTGCAGAATTCAAAGAATTTCCATCTGACATTCAGTGTGTCCATAGAAGAACTGTAGCGGAACAAAGCAATGTGTGTTTGTGGAAGTGCAAACTGAAAAAGCGACAGAAATCTTGCAGTCATCAGAACAGGCCTTGTGACCAGATAATGGAGATATCCACAGTGGAGTCTCTGTTTGCCTGTTTATTTCTGTCTCCAGATTTAATTGGGCGGCTAATCTAAAAGAGGCTTCCCTCATCAAGATGAAATTTATCGCCTCTTCCACGTCTACAAAAGATGACCAAACCACATGTAGCAGATGTTCCTGAATGGAGGTCTTTAAAAGAGATTTCAACTTTTTTCAACTCGGTTCAGGTGGCAAGAGGTCGTTATAGCTTTAGCTCTAAGTTGAAGTCACAAAGACCCACAGCAGGAGGTATAGGACACTCCAATTAATTTGGACCTTTGTCCTCTATGCAAAGTTAGAGGGGAATCCACTCTTCATGGGCAGACTTCTTTAATTTCAATTGCTGCTCTTTCATTGAATTCTGGCAATTCATTCGCCTTGCATTTCTCATGAAGTCAAAGATCAAGAGGTTTGGGGCATTAGCTTTCCCATTGCGGTTTGTCTCACAGCATGCCACAAGGTCAACAAACCACCTATTGCTTTCCCAAAAGGCTCCAGGGACTTCAGGAAAAGCAAAGAGTAGCAACCCTAGGTGCACTAGGACACTTTGATGCCTTTCTTTTGATGCAGAATGATCTTAGTGAAGAGACTTTAAGTAGCACATAAAGACAACTGTGTAGGACTTCTCAAAAGTTGAGTGCTCTAACAAGAATTCTACTAGAATTATCATTGACACAGCTACAGACCACAATGAATAGATAGATACACATCGACTTTGCAAGGCTGCGCTTGCATTTTGTTTGCATCATGTCCCCTGAAGTTTTCACCAACTGTTCATTATGTCTTGTTAACAAGATAAAGAGCTGCATGCCAAGCGAGATGTGAAGCTGGGAAAACAGAAGACCCTGATTGATTCAATGAAACTATCAGATCTGCGTGGGGCGCATTAGCGCAGAGTAAGTGGTTGTGACAGCTCCCGTGTTATCTGCACCCAACAGGAAGTGACAGTTCTACCATGCACCCATAAAGCAGGCATCTGATTGTCTACTGCAATTACATGACTGAAGCAAAACAGGAAGAGGAAAAAGTTACACGGTGGTAACGCATCCGCACACAATTAATAGCTTTACTTTAGAAGGGTGAGAAGCAAATTTAGGTGGAAATGCTCCACTTGAGGCAATGTAATTGTCAAAAACATTTCTGAGTCTGCGAATTAATATGTCTAAGAGGCAAAAGTGTTTTACATATGCAGCTATGCATATTATCGTGGAATGAGGTATTCTGAACTAAACACTGGATCAAAGGCCTGTCACTCTTACTTAAATGTGCAATGGCTCAGTAAAAGAGTCTTTTATCTTGTGCTTTGCCTTTGAATTACACTCTTACCTATGTTCTGCAATAAGACGGCAGGATCGCAGGTGTGAGTCTATGTACAGAGTCTTTAAAATGCTCCTTGTTCACTTCATCAATCACAGAAGGCGTCTGATTTAAAAGGTGCTAAAGTACATGTGTGTGACCCCAGGCACCGTGATGGCACCTTAACACTGACACGGATGACAGACTTTTCCAGAAATAGACTCGGCTGCACGGAACCCTGTCCCAGCTGCATGAAACACACTCCTGAGAGGGATATGTGGTCCTTGTGCACCATGTGTGCATTGAGACTCTCATTTAAGGGGTTATGGATTTGGCTTGAGGGTACCAGAGGGGGGGTTAAAGACATGAAATTGTCCTCCTGGATCTCGAGAGATTAGGGGCCAAGCATAGAAAGTGCATTGGTATTCATTATATCTGTAGGAGTCTGCATTATTGTTCTTTAATAAGGGAGACATATGACAGCACCCAGAACTGTATAACACCTTCTATGAGATCAGACACAAGCCTTGAGGAGAGACTAAGATGGCAAATTTGGTATCTCTTTTTTTTATGCCCTTCTAGGCATAAGGCAGTGGTTCTGGACCCTGGTCCTGGAGTACCCCTAGCACTGCACAGTTTAGATCAGGGGTGCCCAAGCCTGCTCCTGGCGATCGACTGTCCTGCACAGTTCATCTCCAACCCTAATCAAACACACCTGAAGCAACCAATTAAGGTCTTCAGAGCACGTCAGGATCACTTGAAAATTAAAGGCAGGTGTGTTTGATTAGGGTTGGAGATGAACTGTGCAGGACAGTCGATGGCCAGGAGCAGGATTGGGCACCCCTGGTTTAGATGTATCCCTAATCAAACACACCTGATTAAACTCATCAGCTCATTAGTAAAGACTCCAAGACCTCATTTGGGTATATCTTGGAGGAAAGTTTCAGTTGTCTTCCAGTCAAACCCTTTAGCACCACCATCAGCTCAGAACGAATTTGCAGTCACACTAGACTTTGAGCATGCAAAATGTCTACATAATATACTAATAATATAATACATAAAACTTTACTGCAATGCTGCATTCATGCAGATTTAAAGTTTGCATTCTTTTAATTCAGCTAAGAGATCAAGCTATGGCATTTCAATCTTCTATTGGTCAGATGCCTTCAGGTGATACAAATTGCAGGTCAGACTTCACACCAAACTGCATTTTGAACTTTAGAAATGTAGTGAAATGTGAAACAACTTCTCTTGAGCTTCCCTTTTAAAGGAACTCCACGCTGCATAAGATGTTGACGCTATGGGAACGCCTCTGCGTGATTTCGTCTTTAAGCACCTGTTAAATCAGTCCAATGGCATGGCGGGAAGTCATCTCATAGCGTGTGACGTCATGCAGGAAGCAATAAAGCACATCTTGACCAAAAAAATTAAATTCTGAGCCTTCAGCAAGCGCTCTGTGTAAATTATCCTGGCTTTCAAGTAATTTCAACAGGAGCTCAGGGGGCACCATGTCCTGGTACGGTCAGACAACATGACAGAGGTAGCCTATATAAATCATCAAGGCTGTCTCAGGTCCTGTCTTCTGAACAGACTGGCACGCTGCCTCCTCCTGTGGGCACAGGACAATCTCTGCTCAATACGAGCTGTGCTTGTGCTGGGCTCCATGAACACAGGGACCATGAACCACCTCCAGGGGAATGGAGACTCCACCCTCTGACGGTCCGCATGGTTTGGAGCATTTTCGCACCGGCAGAAGTGGATCTCTTCGTGTTAGAAGAGAATACCCACTGTCTGATATTCTTTTCAAAGAAAAATGTCCACAATTGGCCCACAGTTGTCCTCTTCTGCACCTCTATGCCTTTTCGCCGGCAGCACCGGTCATCAGCCAAATCAGGGAGGACAGATGCTCGCTCTTACTCCTGGCACCACTTTACCACTTTACCGTGGGACCTCCTTACCCAAGGGAAATGGTCGATCTGAAAAAAAAAACATACCACTCTGAAACGTTTTGTGAAATCCGTTCTTGCAAAGTCCGTTCATGAAATCTGTTCTGGACGTTCCTTTTGTTTGTTAACATTCCTAAGTCTGAATCAGGCTTATTGGTTTGAAATTGATGGCATCCTTAATATTTACACCTGAGCAGATTATTACAATAACTCGCGGTTATTGTAAGGAGCGTGACATTTCCCGAACACGTGCTAAGTGGTGCCAATCACAACATACTGGGCCACCTAACCAATCACAGCACATTTCGTATTTCGGAAGGAGGGGCTTCATCAAAACAGGAACTACAGGGCGTTCAAGTCAGAATGTGCTGTAATAATATATATATATATATATATATATATATATTTTTTTTTTTAATAATGTGTTTTTTGAACAATCAAGCATGAAACCATATCCTAGTACACCCCAAAATCAAGACTTCGTAATAGGTCATAATAGGACCCCTTTAAAAATAAATCCCTCTCCGAGTTTATATGCGAAAGGAAAATGAAGATGGATGGGATCAGAAAAATATTAGGGCTGGGAAAAGATTAATCGCGATTAATCGCATCCAAAATAAAAGTTTGTGTCTACATGATATATGTGTGTGTACTGCGTATAATTATTTTGTATATATAAATACACACACATATGCATGTATATATTTAAGAAATATTTGCATGTATATATTTATATATAATTTTAATTTATATAAAAATATAAAAAAAATAAAAATAAAAATATATAAATTTTAATATTTTATATATAAATAACAAATATTTCTTAAATATATACATGCAAGTGTGTATTTATATATATACAAAATAATTATACACAGTACACACACATATATCACGTAGACACAAACTTTTATTTTGGATGCGATTAATCGCGATTAATCTTTTCCCAGCCCTAAAAAATATCAATTTGAACTTGGTCAACTTCGCAGATTGGTTGCATCCAAAAGTTACATCCACTACCACAAATAGTTAATCAGATAAGAATATTTTAATATAAATATGCTTTATATATATATATATATATATATAATTATTATTATTATTATTATTATTATTATTATTATTTATTTATTTATTTGTTATTTTTTTTAACGATTTAATTAATTGTTTGCCGATATAAAACATCCTGGCAAAAACTAGGATGTTTAGGGTGGTTGCAATGGCGTAGCAGACGGACACGAAGGGCAATAAAACTCTGCTATATAACAAAAGAACACAAGTTCACTAATATCCAAGGGAAACGCAAACTCTAGTGAGTGGAGCCACGGACTTGCAGTTGCTTTGTTGTTGCAAAGGTGTTCTGCATAGTTTGTTGCACAAAACTATATGATTGTGAGGAGTTGCTCTGCTAAATCAGATAAATCCTACTTCCAAATCTCTGTGAAATTTCTGATCTCTAGATATTAATCTTCTTCAAAATAAGCAATTTTGATTGCACTTTATTTTACAGTATGTGCACTTAGAGAGTACTAACAGTTTAGTTAAGAAAGTACTGAGAACATATAGGCTTAGGGTTTAGTTACGTTAGGCCTAGGGTTAGAAGTCATAGTACCTGCTAATTAGCCAGTTATTGTAAGAACTATAGTTAAGTACAATAAATTAGTACATGCAGAACAATACTGTAAAATAAAGTGCTGCCATTTTTGTCTGTGTGTGTGTGTGACAATTATATTGTCCAACAGAGAGAAAGTAAAATTAGTCACCCGAAAGAAACTCTCCTCAACAAGCTGTGCATATATATATATATATATATATATATATATATATATATATATATATATATATATATATATTTATATTTATATATACAGTGCGGAGAACAAGTATTTGATACACTGCCGATTTTGCAGGTTTTCCTACTTACAAAGCATGTAGAGGTCTGTAATTTGTATCATAGGTACACTTCAACTGTGAGAGACGGAATCTAAAAACAAAAATCCAGAAAATCACATTGTATGATTTTTAAATAATTAATTTGCATTTTATTGCATGACAAAAGTATTTGATCACCTACCAACCAGTAAGAATTCCGGCTCTCATAGACCTGTTAGTTGTTCTTTAAGAAGCCCTCCTGTTGTCCACTCATTACCTGTATTAACTGCACTGGTTTGAACTCGTTACCTGTATAAAAGACACCTGTCCACACACTCAATCAAACAGACTCCAACCTCTCCACAATGGCCAAGACCAGAGAGCTGTGTAAGGACATCAGGGATAAAAAAGACCTGCACAAGGCTGGGATGGGCTACAGGACAATAGGCAAGCAGCTTGGTGAGAAGGCAACAACTGTTGGCGCAATTATTAGAAAATGGAAGTTCAAGATGACAGTCAATCTCCCTCGGTCTGGGGCACCATGCAAGATCTCACCTTGTGGGGCATCAATGATCATGAGGAAGGTGAGGGATCAGCCCAGAACTACACGGCAGGACCTGGTCAATGACCTGAAGAGAGCTGGGACCACAGTCTCAAAGAAAACCATTAGTAACACTACGCCGTCATGGATTAAAATCCTGCAGCGCACGCAAGTTCCCCCTGCTCAAGTCAGCGCATGTCCAGGCCCGTCTGAAGTTTGCCAATGACCATCTGGATGATCCAGAGGAGGAATGGGAGAAGGTCATGTGGTCTGATGAGACAAAAATAGAGCTTTTTGGTCTAAATTCCACTCGCCGTGTTTGGAGGAAGAAGAAGGATGAGTACAACCCCAAGAACACCATCCCAACCGTGAAGCATGGAGGTGGAAACATCATTCTTTGGGGATGCTTTTCTGCAAAGGGGACAGGACGACTGCACCGTATTGAGGGGAGGATGAATGGGGCCATGTATCGCGAGATCTTGGCCAACAACCTCCTTCCCTCAGTAAGAGAATTGAAGATGGGTCGTGGCTGGGTCTTCCAGCATGACAACGACCCGAAACACACAGCCAGGGCAACTAAGGAGTGGCTCCGTAAGAAGCATCTCAAGGTCCTGGAGTGGCCTAGCCATTCTCCAGACCTGAACCCAATAGAAAATCTTTGGAGGGAGCTGAAAGTCTGTATTGCCCAGCGACAGCCCCGAAACCTGAAGGATCTGGAGAAGGTCTGTATGGAGGAGTGGGCCAAAATCCCTGCTGCAGTGTGTGCAAACCTGGTAACGTACGGTCGACTGCTGCCACACATAATAAAACAAAACATCAAATAAAATAGTCCAGGCCTGGTCCTCTCTCATCCTTCACGATCGTCGCTCCACCTTTTATGCTTCAGCTCCTCCGTGAGAGATACGAGACCGGTGCGTTGCGCAGGTGGCCAGCAATCACACCACCGGCCTCGCGCCGTTCTCTCACGGCCCTCGGCCTGTCCTGCTCGCCAGAAATGCATTTACGTTAAGTTATTTAGCAGATGCTTTTATCCAAAGCAACTTGCAATAGAAGCAATGAAATCCACAATAGGGAAACAATATGTAAGTGCTGTGATAGATAGAATAGAAATATATTGGAATTGTAAGTGTCGTAGTATTAATGGGTCAATTCAAGTGTTTTATTACATGACTAAAAATAATGCAAACAATTCTTAGAGAGCTACAAATAAATATACTGTATATAATGTGCATTCACTCACAGAGATCTGAGGCACTAATAACCCAGTCTGGCCTTGAGCTAGCCTGGATGCCAGCCGAACTTAGCCCCGCCCACAACATTTGAGGTCGGGAAGTTCAGTCTGGACTTGATCCATTGTGGAGCAACAATGCTCGAACGAACCAGAGCTGTTCGGACCAATCAAATTGTCAGGGCGGGCTTTATACGATGATGGACAGATGATCAACAGTAACGTAATCATCCGCGTCACCAAAGAGCGCTTGGGTTGAATTCGTTAACAACAAAGATGACTGCCGCTGGAGAATTGAGATGTGTATATTCCGCCATTGCGTCTGTTATAGAAGATATCGACAGGGCATTAATTTTAAAAGAGGAACAGAGAACCGCGATCAAGGCATTTGAATGAAGAACGAAGAATGAATGAAGAACATACGTCACTTCGTTGCTCTGATTGGTTGTGGATCTGTCCAATTGAGTGCAGAGGCATTTTCTTTCCTGGTTCGGTTGAAACACGTCCCATAATCACAGCCCAATGGAGCAGAATCAGACTCATATTCTGACTAGAATCTTGAGTATGACGACGTCAGGATAGTCTTGAGCTAGTCTTGTTATTGAAGACCATGTTGATTGGTCAGAGCGTGTGTTTGGCATATGTATGTTGAGAAAGCAGTCAGTGCCTGGGCCACAGCCTCATGCCTGCAGACATGCACGTAGCCAGTGAACAGTGAAGTCCGTGCAGCAGGGACACAGTCATGCAGGAGTAAAAGGTACATTTCTGGTTCAAAAGCATGTCCTGCCAAGGTTAATCCATTAGAGACGGCCGTCTGACTGCCAGCCGCTGATGTGGCTGCTTTATGCCCACAGAAAGCTCCTTAAATAAAGATGGGAAGATGTTCCGGGCTGCTCATTCTCTGTTCTGTAGACTTGCATATGACCCATATCTCTATCCCATTTCACTGATCTGAAGTCACTTTCAACAATTTGCTGAAATTAAATAACCATTTCAAATAAAAAACTCTATTGGCCTAGCACTACATTGGTCTGTCAATAATATAGTGTTTAATTCCTTTTTCATTCTATATGAGAGAAAATGTATTTAGATTAATAAAGCATTTCATATTTAAAAATATAATAAAAAAAATAATGAAAAATGTAATATTTGTGGACATTTGTATCTTTATATAAATAGAGATATAAATTGCCAGATTATGTTAATTAAATATTTGTAAGTGAAATAAATTAAGCCTTATGTACACATTAAAGTTATATTAATTACGGTAGTTATATTAAAAATCTATTTGAAAATAGACACATTAGAAACATGATTCATATTATGTAACAGGAAGGTAAAACTGCTGGTTAGGTAAATCAGTTTCACCACATTTAATAATTTAAACTCGTGTTTATTTGTTTATTTATGTTGTTTTATTTACTTTGTATATTTTGCCAAATCTATATGATTTATGCATTTCTATGTTCATTGCAGAAATATGACAAGAAAAAAGTAAATCATGTCTTTGAGAAAAACTCTTAATTTCACTCCAGGTTTAAATAAATTAGTCAGGATTAATTAAAACCTGCATTATAATGAAGCACAAATTAAAAATTCACAACCGGTGTGACAAATATGCAGATTTGAACAGAAGATATGCTAATGAGATGTTATTTGAGTGTTTTCTGACCAGTGGCCATTAGGAGGGTAGCTGAGGGCAATGCACTGCCCCTGACACATGAACCCAGATAAACAACTGCAGGCTGGACTCAAGTCTATCAGCCTTATGCCTCTGGAGCTCTGAAGAGCTCATAAAAAGTATTCACTTTGTCATGCCGTTTCAGTTGGAATTACTTTTAGTATCACTTCTCACAGCAGCCCCGAGATATCCTATCAGAAGATATTAACACAGGAGGTCTTGCTAAAGTTCCCTGGCAAGACCTGTGGGGCAAAGGGGGCAACAAGAGGAGGTGGTGTATGGAGGAGATCAGATATTCTCTTGTTTGTGAAGATAGCGGAAGAGGGTGCAATTACATTGTAAATCGAGCTCTGATATCAGGTCATCCTCTTTGATTTGATTTGTTCAGTTACATTGAAATGATGCAACATACCTGACAAGAAGACAACAGTTTATTTGTGGCCACATTTTATTAAAGGGGTTCTATTATGCCCTTTTACGAAGTCTTGATTTTGTTTTTGGGGTGTACTAGAATATGCTTTCCTGCTTGATTGTTTAAAGGAACACTCCACCGTTTTTTGAAATAGGGCTTATTCACTTTCTTTCCTACATTTAGATAGGTGGGCAAATGCATTTTTGTCTCAGTGCATGCATTGTTTTAGTTTGACAGGGTCGGCGCGAGCTTAGCTTAATGAATGGAATCCTGAGATAATCCTGAAAGGAAGAGTGTTCCTTTAAAAAAAAAATATATAGTTTATAGTTTTACATTAAAAGATTGTTTTACATTATTACAGCACCTCTCTCTCTAGTCTGGCTCGAACGTGCCAATTGTTCCTGTTTTGATGAAGCCCATCCTTCCGAAATACGAAATGTGCTGTGATTGGTTAGCTGGCCCAGTGTGTTCTGATTGGCACCGGTTAGCGCGTGTTCAGGAAATGTCACACTCCTTACCATAACCGCGAGTTTCATCTGCTCAGGTGTAAATATTAAGGATGGTGTCAATTTCAAACCAATTCAAGCCTGATTCAGACTTATGAATGTTAAGAGGATCATGCAAACACAGATTTCAAAGGACGTTTCTGTAACGGCTGGTGGTGGTTGTTGTTGAAGGTAACAGACGATGATGAAGGTAATAATAAGGTTTATTCAACAACTGCAGACAGAACAGACACAACCACGTGAAGCATAACCATAAACGAGAACCGACAAAGGACTGAACAGAACAAGGAGTATAAATACACAGAAGGAAACTAACTAGACAGGTGTAGAAGGTAAACTAATTAGGAACAAACGAGCACAGGTGCAGACAATCCATGATACGGTGATGACGTGGTGGTGACATAACGCCCCCCTCGGATAGGCACGTCCTCGTGCCGTAAAGACTACGAAAGAAGAAGAAAAATAAAAAAGGGCAGAGGCTTCGGCGGAGGACGTGGAGCTGGTGACGGATGGTGATGAGGAGGAGTCAGTGAAGATGTAGTCCATGGTGGAGCTGACGGTGGGAGGAACCAGGGAGGAGTCTTGAGGGAAGGTGCGAATGGAACCCTGGGACTGATCGGCAGAGGCGGAACCATGGTGAGTGGTAGAGGAACAGGTAGAACAGAGCGGTTGACGGACCAGGGTGACATTGCAGGCTTGGAGGGCTGGCGCTGAGCCACTGACTGGTGGGACTGAGGTGATGACAAGGTCTGGGATGAATGGGGCGATGACGTTTTGAGCGAGGATGACGGGGAGGTTGGAGGAAGGGGGGAGTCCGATGAAGCTGTAGGGGTGAAGGGTGTGAGCATAGTGGGGATCCCGGAAGTCCGATGCTGAAGCTGGACGTCGACCTCCGGAGGCTGACCTGGAGAGACGAGGGAGTCCAGCAGAGCTTCCGGGCAAACTAGCTGCGGAGGCGATAAAGGAGTGATGAGTCGAGGCGATGGAGACGGACTGACAGGTCGAGGTGGAGGTATGGGCCTGGAGGCCCGAGGTGCAGGCGGGGGCTCGGCCTCACGCCAAGCTGGTGGAGGGGAAGGGTCTTACAAAAGCACAAGCTTACAGTAAACACTATATCAACACTAATGTTGGTTTGCAGGCGAGCGGAGGCAAAGCTCTGCCCTTTGTCTACATTGTAGCAACAACATAAAACTTATAATTGGAACTGTTAATAGAAAACACAACTAAGACATATTAAGACAAAACTAAGACAAATAATAAGACATACTTACACGTTGTGATCCACAAACAACACATTGTCCTGACAAAGTGGGAACTGCTTAGCCTGGAAATCCAGACCTAAATCTAAAATATTGGATAACACTACAACCAATCACAACAAGTTATCGCTTAGCTACCAGCGGAGCTAACTGGTAGATTAGACTCTTATCGTATCCGGTCGGCAAAAAAGCAAAAACGCCCTTCTTGCAAAGGAACGATTCGAGCGCCGTCTTCTGTTCCTCTTTTAGAGAAAAAGTCAAAATCTTTCATTGTAGCGGCCAAAGCCGTTTCAAATGGTGTTCATCTTGCAATGTTTACTAATGACTTCGACATTGCAGTGCTGTCGTCATCTCGCCTCTGGCCCGCCTATATCAGATAACCCAATGTGATTGGTGCAGCTCGGATACAAGGGCATATTTAATGAGCATCATTACTCGACACCAGAGTAACTCACTGAGCAAATTCAACTTGTGCTCTCGCGAGAACTATGGATTACCAGGGTAGGAACTGCTCTGTTTCAGGAGACACTTTTTTGCGCATTTTGACATAATTGTGTCTGTACTTCTCCGTTCAAGCACAAAAGAAGCGAAAAAGAATTCTCTCTGTGTGCGCATAGAAAACTTCTCATACAACGCCCGGATACTGAAGTATTTTCTCTTGTGAATGCTTAAAGTGGCAAGGTTTAAAACACATGTAACTGATAAAGTTCCGTGACAATTCAGCGCTGGGATTGGGATCAGTAACAGTAGCGTCTTTCACGCTGGCTGAAGGCATAGGACAGTCCTTATTGTCAGGCCCTGACAGGTGACTTTAAACAAGAATGCATGCATTGGCGTCGGTAATGCATAAATGGACATTGTGTGAAGATGTGGAGAGTGTAAAAAATAAAGGTGTCTCTTGAAAAAATATATAGGTATCGTTTTTTTACACGTTGCATAGTTATATACACAGTATAATGCAGTGATATTCCAACAATTTAAGCGTGACATTAGTGTCCAAATGCTTCTTGGGGCGGCTGTATGTTGCTCTTGACAATATAGAAAAAAAATATGTGAGAGAAATTAAAAAGATAACTTCTTAGTCCTTGCTAATTGCCGTACTATGACATTAGTTACATCTGATTTTAAAAACCCTAACAGTGCTTTGAGAAATGGGCAGCGCTGTAGGGTTCAGCAGAGGAAGTGTTCACTTTCCACTCAGAGGAAGACCTGTGGGCCGTCTGGATCCATGACTGAGGATGCTTCATCCTGCTCAGCCCTTCAGTCATTCAGCTCAAGGGAATCATATTGTACGATGAGCCATCATCTGCTTGTTAGAGACTCCTTGTAGAGCTTCATTTTGTGGGCTATATTTAAGCGCACATGACAAACTGCTGATTCTTGGCCCTTTGAAAAACACATACGCTCGAGGCTGGCGTGAAATCGACATTTGCACCCGTCTGCAGGGTGTGAGGACGCGGGACAAAGCGGCTGTTATTGCGCTGCGGCGTAATCTCTTGTTCTCCTCATCACTCTCCTTAACTCCCCTCATCATCGCCACAGTTATTATTGGGCTGCTCTCCTCAACGCTTCCATTTCTGAGCCCAAAGTGTTTGAACTGGAAGCCCTGTGGCCCCTGAGGGCCCGTACTGCTCCATAATCAGAGATATTTGGGATGAATTTGCTGTGGGTGGAAAGGTTATAGCTGTTTTTTATGGCGCTAACTTGACACCCACCACAATGAAGCTACTGTCACCCACATCCAGCTTCGAGAAACAGCCAAGATGTACATAACTGCAATATTTCTGTTAACTGATTGATTTCACTTTGTGATTTTTATTTCTTTTATCTTGTGACTGACCTACTAGGACTCTTTTGCCATAGTCAAACACGCACACATAAACATGTGACATTCTCTTTGGTGCTTGATAACACCACCCTTGACTTAATGTGGTATGTTATTATCTATAATATAATTATGTATAATATAATTTCATGGAGTGTTTCTTGTTAAATAAACAGATGATTTGGATCTGAGATGTATGAAAGGACAAAGAGAGGTGTGATAACTTACCCAAACTAGATCTAAAACCTGTTTCACTCTTGTTTTTGTGAACAAAGGCAAGTAGTTTTGGTGGCAAAGAGTCTCGGCTTTTACTTCGCCGTCCATTTCAACGCATGTTTAAAAAGGTTTTGTTAAGAAATTCATACAAAATTGAAATATACAGTGCACTCCACAATTCACAAGTTCACACTTCCTTTAGATATCCTTTAGTAATTAATTAAAAATATTCATAAAAATTGAACCTTACACTGAAGTAAAATCATTTTTAAATAGATACAATTTATAAAATAACATTCAAATTTCTCAAAAAGTTGCCAAAATTAATGGCACACCTATAGAAATTTTAAAATATAATTTAGATTTTTATAGAAAGTAAAAATCTTCAAACAACTTAAGTATATTCCCATTATGATACATTTTAAAAATTCACATGAGCAATTAGGAACACCTAAGGGGAAACCCATGACTTTCTAATTCCCATAGACTTTCCATTTCCCATAGACTTTCCAAATTCCTACAGTCATCCATCACTACGGGAAATACCCTAGAATACACAAATGACATGTAACAAAATGTTGAGCTGCACAAATCAGGAATTGGTTATAATAAAACCACTTAACAACTGTGAAATGTTCATTTCCACACAAAAAAATTGCCAAACAACTATAAATGTGACCACACCTTTAAGCCTGTTTTGACTCCCTGCAGAGTGATAACACTTTATTTTGATCCCCTTTGAACACTCTGTTGACTAAGTTACTTTGCAACTATGTCAAATACATGTCCCAGTAGAGTATTAGTAGACTGTCTGCTTAATATTTGCTAACTCTTTTTTGTGCTGGTCCTTCAACAAACATTCTAGACTATAAGTAACTGCAACTATGTCAACTTATTCTAACCCTAACCCTACCAGTCTTCTAATACTCTACTAAAATACTAATGAGAGCTAGTAGACATGTAGGTGCAACGTTAATCAACAGAATGTGTAAAAGGGACCATCAAAATAAAGATAAACCTGATTTTCTAACAGTTCAGAAGTAAGAAGTATTTACTTGAAATAGGTTTTGACAATATAACTAGAGTCTTATTAATTAAAAAAAAACACTGGCCTGTGTGTGTGTTCGTGTGTGTGTGTGTGTGTGTGTGTGTGTGTGTGTGTGTGTGTGTGTGTGTGTGTGTGCGTGTGTGTGTGTGTGTGTGTGTGTGTGTGTGTGTGTTTTAGATTGATCTATGTGTGGTTAAGTATGACGTCTAAAACAAAGCTTTTTCAATAGATTTTGAATAACATTACACCTAAGAAGATCTCTCACATGTGGTAAAATCACTGAAACACACGGCTTCAAGTGTCTTTTTTTAATCATTCTGTTTAAAGTCGGCATGAAACGGATGTTGCAAAAGTTTTTTCTTCCCTATAGTGACGTATATCTAAGTAAAACAACTTATAGAACAAGTAATAATGTGGGACGGGACTTGGATCGTTGTCGTGTGCTATTTCTGTGATCTCGTGTGAGTGACAGAATGTCCTTCCCTCGCGCCAGTAAACACATCACCAGAGAAGGGATGTTGTTGCAAGAGGAGGGGAAGCTATTTTGATTAAAGATTACAAGGGCACATGAATTAAAGAAAAAATGATGTGCACATAATTCCATATAAAATAAGTCAATTTTGAAGTCTTTAAGACATGCGGTATGGAAATGAGGTCACTATGTGTATTGAGCAGAATGAGAAAAGTGTGTTTCTCTATAAACACAATTCCCAGGTGACTCCAGAGCAATGGGCAATGATTGTGAACCACCACAGGCTTTACATTTCAGCAGCGTGTACATGTCTGTGCGTGCTCGCTCAAGCTGGTGTGAACGTTTGCCTTTCCGTCTACTGAACGCGTATGTTGTGTTTTTCTACTGTTTCATTATGTCCTATATTTTAAATTTATAAGCAGAGGAGGCAACGGCGAATTAAAGCACTTTATAGTGGCCCCTGTTGAGTATGTGGGGACACATCGCTTCCGTCCTTCCAGATCTGTGAGTTAATTTGACAGCTCATGGGGTGTTGTGGAGTCTCCTCTGTGAGACAGGTACCCTAGGGCGAGCCAGCTGGATTGTGGATGCTTACAGATTTGGCTTCAGCTTCCTGCTGGGTGTCATCTGTCTGTGCGCTCTGCCGCTGCATGGCTAGATTTTTTTTTCCATCCTCCTGACATCATGTGGCTGAGCAGTTTGTGCCTGGCAGGGTTTGTCTTTCCAGGTCTGCCATCAAACTCAGCCAGCGAGGTCCTAATCCGGCACGGCACCGCTCCCAACGCGAGCACCCCTGGGCACCCCCGGCATCCAGTCCGGGAAACCGCGGGCCCGCTAAAACTTCCACAAGCGTCAGAGGAGATCGCTGCACTCCTACACACGGCCGCTGAGGGGACGAGAGAGGTGGCGGGGGGAGCCGCTGCCAGCGGACTTGTTTTGCTCACACACGGAGAATGTCCCCACTTCCACCGCCGGCCTGTCACTTTGATTGTGCGCTCCTCACGGGATCCGCGCTTCCACAGGTTCGGGCATCTCTCCGCCTGTTGCCGGCAGTTTGACTCGGACACCGTCGCAAATCCACGGGGGGGATGTGACAGTGACAAGTCCGCGCACACTCGCGCGCACATCCGCATTCCCTGGCTCTCAAATCTGCCGTGAACATTAATTGTGAAAGACACGGCGATTCCACCCAAAGAGCTTTACAGTTTAGCATTGCCAGACAGGCCTGACAGGGTTGCTGGGGTTTCCAGAAAAGCACATGATGATAAGTGCATATGTTGATTCTCAGACTACAGGAGGGGTCCAGTGGACTCCGTTCAGCCCCCGAGAGAACGCGCAGACTAACTCCGACACCGGCCGTGACGGGCTGTTTTCCTCTCTGTGCTGCTGGACTCTCAGGGGGTAAAACGGTACCAGGATTGGTGACCTGCTCTTTTGCCCAGGGTTGGATCTGACTGACGGAGAGGGAGGCAGAGCAAGATAGTAGGGCAGGTTGGTCAGCCCCAGGATGAGAGCTCTCGCCAGGGCCGCGGGTCACGAGAGGTCCTCCACCTGTTTCACGCCACCACCCGCCTCCCGAGTCCCCGCGGCCGCCTCTGCGGCAAGAAAAGGAAGATAAAAGACAGTGAGAGCGAGTAAACAAGAGAACGAGGGAGAGAGAGAAAGCCATTCACTGTAAAATAATGATACCCATTGGGTAATGTGAGCTCCGTGGCCAGAGATGGCGAGGAGGGGTAAACGCATGTGTGTGTGTGAGTGTGTGAGTGTGTGCGTGTTCGAGCCGGCCCTGGTGGGTATGTTTTGTAAAGCTTGTCTCAGACCTCCTACTAAACACTTTCTGTTCTCTAACCGCTCCAGGAGTCAGAAGCTCTACAGCAACGCACAAGACCTGCACACTATTAAATTCCATTCTTTTGAATCCCAATCATATCATTTTTAAAAATGTGTCATGTTTACGAGTTATATAATATTAAAGTCCGAGTTAATTAAACCTAGGGTCAGTTTCTGGATAAACACAAAACTTAAGGCAAGACCATTGTTTGTTTTTTTCAGGACCTGTTACATTTTTTCAGACTAGTGGAAGGAAGACATCTAAAATACACATTTAAGTGTTTATTTTATTACACTTTACATATTTGAGTCTGAAAATTTCAATTACAACACATCTTTTAAGGCCATTTTTCTCCTGCACCGAGTCAGAAATCTCCACTTCAGTAGTACTTACATACACCAAACTTTCCAGTTTTGTCTGGGTTTTTTTTTATTATCTGGTTTTATAAAGGCTTTTAAAGAGGGGTTTGTTAATATATCAGTCACCTAATATTGGTTGACAGTATTTCCGGGTTTATGAAGTGATTAAAAAAAAAAAAAAAAAACCTCTGTAAAAACCTTTAACTCTGTTTAACTCTCAATTTTAAACTTGGCTTAATCCAATGATCAGAGGATACATTTCATTTGCAGTTTTTCTCAACTGAAAACTAAAGCCAGTGTTGTCAAAACCATTAAAACAGCCTACATATTTTTTTTTTTTCAGTACACATTTTTCATAATTTAATACAAATTACAGACATCATTTTGTCATAAAATTAATTATGACAAAATTCACACACTAATTTCTCCAATCCAAGTTTCAAGCTTTCAAACATTAGCACAGACATCTAAAGTAAAGCTGTATTCTCAAATGCTCATGGCATGTTGTCAGATGGCATCATATTGAGCTCTGCTGGGTTTGTAATACACACAGCAAAGGAAATACAATTTACATCGTTCACACAACTACCATGACTTTGCTATGTGTAAAAAGGGTCCTAAGTAAAAAAAAATAATTAGTAAAAATTTTTTTAGAGCAAACAAATAATGAGGACCCTGGAGAAAGGGTTGAAGAAAGATACAGAGGAGATGATGTAAGAAGGGGAAAGCAGAGAGGAGGAGAAGAATAAATTGACCATGTTACGATCTCTCGCTGAAAGACACTGGACAGTGAGAAGCTATATGTGAAGGGATCTACAGTACAGTGGTTTGAATGTCAGCACTAAAGGTGATGAGGTGGGTATGTCATATGGACACAGTGCTGGCTGATTAAATGCAATCTGGATTAATCAGATTCCAAAATTCGATAATTAGATTATTATGTTTTAAAATATTCATATTCGGACTATTTACAGTTTTATTGATTACATGATTACTTTATATTCACAAAATGGCAGCTGTAGCCTAGTAGCATTTTTTTTTTTTTACTCTATGTAATTTTATATTGCTATAAGATTATCCTATTCCAATCTATGTGTGTAAATTAAAAGTAAGGTCAAAAGTAATTTAAAAGTAGTCAGATTATACCTAAAATGTATAATGCAATGTTACTAACTACCGTTTGCATCATGTAATTTGTATGCAGTAATGAACTACAGTTTGTAAGTAATCTACCCAGTATGTCAGTATGTTACAGTTAAAGTCCCTGCATGAAGAGCCAATATCATCACATCTGTGTTGCAATGTGCCATATTTTCATTTTTACCACACGCAAACCACTATTACACAGTAACTGTTATCCAAACAATGGAAAAGGCCTGCACTGAGGCATACATGTGTTACCTGAAAAGAATGCAGTATTTTAGCTAAGTTCAGACCGTTAAAATTTAGTTAATCAAGAACACACGTTGACTCCCAAAAGCAAAGCATATTGTCACAAGGAACTTGCAATTAAACAGCCTATCATACCAAAATTAAAAAGTAAAATAATAATGAAGCATAACACAATGAATGTTAGATGGAGTTACATTTACAGCTACAGGAATGATTTTAAACCCGCATACAAAACCATTGCTGGTACATTTACATTTGTGTAATTAGACTTGTGACTCAAAACCACATCACTACATCCCTGTGACAACTAGCCCCAGGGCCACTGTATATACGTCATTTATTTATACTTTTATTTAGCACTTATGGAAAAGAGACTAAATATAATTGTGATGACTTTTCCTAATCCTAATCAGGATTGATGATAAACAAGATTTTAAACTTGCCTCATCTAACACCCAGCAATGAAAAATGTTAACAATAGGGTCTATGGGACCCAAAACATTAAGAAATGAATGTCATTCTCTGCCATTGTAAATGCACAGATCCCGCATGTGCGCTGATGCTGGTTTCATGAAGTTCAGCGTTAGCTGCAATAGAGATGATGATGCTGAGAGACACATTCTCATTACAGCAATAATCTCTCGCTCTCAACATACTGAACACAAAATATACTATTCATAGTCTCAAAAAAAAAAAAGAAGCAGATGTCCAATGATCTTTTCTGTCAAGTCCTTTCTTATTTTGCTTCTAAAGATGTAAATGTTCTTCTTCTTTTTTTAAGAAAACCCAATATTATTAAAATTGTGCTAAATAAGTTCATGCCTTGCTAAAAGGAAATCTAATTATAAATATGTCAATATGTACTGAAATAACTAAATAAATGGCAGTAAAGAGTGTAATGAGAGTTTATTGTATTGCAGGGACTGAATCAGTAGGCCTAATGATGCATTTGAACACATGAAATACATATTTTTCGAAGATTTTGTGAATCTTCAGATGTACAGTGTACATAAATACACTTTTAATGTAGAGTTCATTCTTAATAAACATCTGCCCATTCATGTGGCTTCATCATTTAAATAGAAATATTTTAAACCAGATGTACCTTTTTATTATAATTCTACAATAACCTGGATAAAGAAAAATGTTCATATGAACTTAAATATGTGTTGTATTGGAGTGTTCATTTATTTTTCCTCATTGTCATCACTGTTCAGTCATTTAACTAAAGTATGGCAGAAAATCGTAACTAAGTAAGACTTTGTCTCCATCTAGTGCCAATGTAATTTTTTTTTTTTTTTTTAATCAAATATAAATAATATACAAATATAAATATAAATAAACAAATGTGTTGTAAAGTTTTTTGAATAGGTAGATAAAATGTTGCGTGTGACGTAAGGTTATTAACAAAGGAACTTACTTGAATAGTTTTTCTGATTCCAATCTAAGACCCATTTGCATAAACATTAAAAGATCATTTCTGTGAGATTTAATTATGGTGATATATAACAGGCATTCAGTGCTGGGTAGTAACTCATTATATGTAATCTGGATATTCCATATTCCAAAATATAAATCCTTGTTAGATTAGATTATATTTTAAAATACTCATAATCATATTACAGTTACTTTTTTATGTATTACATGATTACTTAGTAGAATGGCAGTAAATTATTTAGAATTCATAGATTCTCCCTAAACATTCTAAAAAAACCTTTGTCTTCCACACTGTAAACAACATATTGTTGGTTTAACTTAAAAAAATAAGTTCAAATTGTTTGCCTTAAAATTTTAAGTTCATTGAAATAAAAAAAATTGGTTCAGTTACAGCTGTTTAATCAACAGAAACTCGAAATATTGTTATTTGAACCACATAAATCATAAGTTGATTTGACAAAAGAAAAAAAATAATAACATATCATGAAAATTATTTTTTACAGTGCAATTTGTGTGAAATTGCACACACAGACCGGCCACTAGTCAGGCGACTATAATTACGTAGAAAATTGAGAGGACCACTGCATAAACAAATAAAATATTTTAAAAAATTCTAGTTGCTGTTTTATTTTGATTGCTTTAATTTTAAAATGACTCTTTTTATTTTATTTAACATTTTTAAGATGTATTAGCTTTTCATCAATTTACGAACTCCCTGCAGTACTTTAACAAACCCTAGTTTGGTAAACCCTGACATAATGCAATGTCTAATGAACTTCATGTTGTTGATAACAAAAAAAAAAAAAAAAAAAAAAAAAAAAAAAAAAAGGTTTTGTTTTTTACAATATGGTACAAGATTGCACTATTCAAATCAATGTTATAAAGAAGTTGGGTCAAAATTCATCTAAAAGTCATCAAAAAGAAGTCAGATTACATTAAAATGTGTAATGTAATAGATTACGTTACTAACTACAATTTTAATAATGTCATTTGCAGTAGTAAATAGGTTGCAGTGATAATATTCTTTACTTTTTTTAGTTAACTCTGCAAGCACACCATACAGGCTCAAAGAACTGTATCACGTTGAACATTTGATTTGCAGATTGAATGAATAACAGTATATTCAGCGCTCACTTATATGGACACACAGCTGCTAAATTTAACAAACTACAGTCTCTAAAACAACTGAATAACACCAGCACCCAGGTGATCCATAAAAATGATACTGGGCTGGACCAGGATGGAATTTACGGCTGGGCTGCTACTGCAAAATCACTTGTATCCAAGGAGAGACACAAGGATACCTGGAAAAAGTAATATGTTCTGATGAATGATCCCACACCCTGTTTTGTAAGGCAGAAAGCAGTCCAGACTGATTGATCACAGGCCAGTCCTGCAGGGAGAAATCAGATACTTCATCAGGGAACTGGAGGAAGGCCTGCTTTTATTATATAAGCTTTTATTCTGACACTTGCTGTTAAAATGAATAAATAAAATGCTGTCGTAAAGTTTATGGCTGCATCAGAATTCCCATACTTTCAGAGTAGGCCTATGTATTAAATTCAGTGAACTTCTCAACTTTTGTGCCTTCTGTCAAACCATAATGTCTGTTGGCAACTGTTGCGTAGGCCTACATTAACAAATCTTTAAAGGACATTCCGTCTCAGGTGTTTAAAACCTGTCAGGTCGAAAAGCATTGTTCTATACCAAAAGGCATTGTTCTATAAGACAAAAAGCTTATCTGAATGAAATGATGCAGTTACAAATAACTGAATGTCAAATGTTCTTTACACTTTTAAACTTTACTTAAGAATACTTAGCATAAGAATAAAGCTAGCTTAAAAAAATAAAAAGTTATCAATAATAAACAACCACCACTGCAGACGCACTGCAGGGGGCAGCAGAGAGACTGGATCTTGGTAATATTGGGAACCTCAGTGGTAGAAATGTAAGAATATACAGAGTAGTCTAATTCAATTATACAGCCACTACTAGTAATACTGGCATTAATTAATTAAGAATTCATATATTACTAATATTGTATATTTAAAAATAAAAATAAATGAAAATAATTTACTCACCCTCATGTTGTTGTTTTACATACAATAAAGTGTATAAGGTTCAGTGTTGTTTGTCCTCGGTTTAGCAGGAGTCTAAATTTAATTTAACTTCAAACAGGGCTGTTGCTTCCTGTGAAGTTTTAAGTAGCCTAACTTTGTCCTGTTGGGACTTTTGTTTTATAAAGACACTTTTATTTTGAAGTTCACTTCAGGGCTTTTATTTTGCAGTTATTTCCTGTTATTAATTGCACGTGACTTTTTGAAGTATGTGAAAACCCTATGGTGAAAACCCATTTTTGTCTGTATCATTCTGCAAAGAAACATTTCACTCGTTTACATTCCCCTGTCATCAGAGTTTGTGGATTGAAAACATTTTGACTGAATAATAAATATCATCGTGTAAGGCTGTCAGATCATCTCTTGATGATGGAGAAGATAGTTAAGGGTGAGTTATGTTGTTGATAATGTGCAGTATTATGCATTTTAAACATTTTTATTTGCAGTCAATATAGCTGCTAAAGCGATTCGAGATTCAAATGTGTATTGATATTTACACTAGCAGATATCAGCACTTGTCCATTGCTGTGAATCAAATCATAGTGAGCTTTCTAAATATAACGTTACTTAGCTCGTTCGAGTGAAGTTACTAAACAATTACACTGAATTGAGCTGAATAATGACACTAGTATACATTTATATAAATATGATGGGCAAAAATGCTGCTGATTGCTCATCAAAATGCACAAAAATATGTAGGATTATTTTCCCCCTAGGTTTATTATTTATTATATTAATACTACTATTTATCCTTAATTATAATAATTAATTTTTAGATTAGTTATAATATAATTCAAATATTGATCTTAATGCATAATTATAATGATCACACATGTTTAATCATTATGAAATCCAGTAATGTTTATTAATGCTATTAACTAGAAGTAATGTCATTTTTAAAGCATTAAAGACACATTTGTCATAGTTTATCTAACATATCTAATAGTTTTCACTATCACCTAACATAAAATCATCAAATAATTCAATGAATGTAGTTTAAAACACATTAGATGTCTTGTTTAATTTGCTACTCTTTTTTAAAATTGTGATATTTATTTAATGTTGCAGTATTTGTTTGGTCACAGATGTTGGTGATATTCAGTCCAGACTGATTGATCACAGGCCGGTCCTGCAAGGTGAAATCAGATACTTCATCAGGGAGTTTGAGGCAGGCCTGGTTACATTACATTTTAATATCTTTTATTCTGATCCTTCCTTTTAAAATGAATCAATAAAACATATGGTTGCTTCCAAATGATCTGTGATGTACTGACAACAACCGAATTTACACTACAAATCTTTGTTTTTCCTCAGGAGAAGCGTGCTTTCAGAGAATGCCGTCTACTTGAAAAGCTGAATAAGATGACGTCGGACACTAATGAGCATGATCTGCCGCGGTGCACTGAGAATATGCATGACAAACTGTGTGACGCTCTCACACGACGTAAGTTTCATTATGTATTATAATAAAGAGTGTGATGAAGTGTCAGACAGAACAGGAAGAGAAAAGGGCCTCTGAAGGGCCACTGTGTTTGTGTAATAATCTACAGTGGGTTGGACAATGAAATTGAAACACCTGTGGCCTGTTGCACGAAGCTAGCTAAACAAACTCTGAGTTTAAGAATAGTTTTAGAGTTGACAAATCCAGATAAATCCAACTTGGTTTAGATCAGGGTTCACCAATCTCGGTCCTGGAGGGCCGCTGTCCTGCAGAGTTTAGCTCCAACCCCAATTAAACACACCTGAACCAGCTAATCAAGGTCTCACTAGGCATACTAGAAACTTTCAAACAGGTGTGTTGGAGCTGGTTGGAGCTAAACTCGCAGGACCGAGATTGGTGAACCCTGGTTTAGATCATGTTCGGTGGTCTCACAAAGCTCGGTAGAAACGTTCTCTGTCAACTCAGGTTTGATCCAGGGTTTGCGGTTAACTTTGAAGCACGTGCACCCGAAAGTGTGACAAGTGCGGCAAACAGCCAATCACACGGAACATTCTAGAACCTCTCGCGAGAGAGACGGTGCAATTCACTTCTCTGCTGAAGATTAAGAGATCATTTTGAAAATTATCATGAAATTAAATGCGTTTACAAGGCAGGAATAGACACTGCTGCTGCAGCGAAAGTTTGAGACGGCAGCTGAAAGAAAATATCGATATATGAATCAAAGAAATAGGCCTAGGTAATTGTAGGTTCACAAAGAGCTGAAATGAATTCACCAGGGTTCGTACGGGTGCTTGAAATCCTTGAAAGTGCTTGAATTTTGATGTTGTGTTTTCAAGGTTTGAAAAGTGCTTGAATTTTGGATAAAATGCTTGAAAATGCTTGAATTTGTAACTGTATTTCTTTCATAAGAAATATCTTTCTGACGAAATAGTTCTTTATTGAATGGAGAAAAAATGTAGCCCTTCAGAATCAGATACAGATTGATTTGCGTTACGCTGGCCAGAGCAAAAGTAGGCGGAGTTTTCATTTTGATTTCCGCGGTTGTTTGGATGCACCGTTTTTACTGGCCACGCAGCGGCAACAGTTGAACTATTTTAAACTTTGACCGCGGCGTGCGCGCGAGCTCGTTGAGCTCCGCTTTGGTCCGAGTCGCGCGGCGCAAGCCATTGAAATATATCGGTTTCATTTCATAGCGCAGCGCGGTCCGCGTCCTATCTGAAAGGGCCATTAGTGACAGAGTACTTGGTGTGATAATGTAATTTAAGTATTGCATGTCCGTTATGTTCATTTGTGGAATATGCAGTGAACATTGCCAAAATTACAGAACTGTAACGTGCAAATTAACCTGCAAACGTTAGCCCAGTGCATAACAGCAGTCGTTGATTGCTGAACTGAAATCAGTCAGTGTCATAAGTAGTATACTGTTACTGTAAGGTTTAGGATGGCCCTATGCAATATTTACACTGCTCTATTCCAGTAAATGTATTAGCTAACGTTATGTCTTGGCCCAAGACATCTTGGCAATGAAATACATTTATCAGGCAGGTGCCTGTGCACTCAGATATTGTTCAAACCTTGTCGTCTATATCAAGAATGTGTCCCAAAACGGGAAGGCCTGTCAAATATTTCTAACTCTTCATATTTGAAATTAATTCAGTTTTACAGCCTATAAATCACATTATCTGGTAAGCAATATTGGACATTAATATAATGAAAAGTATATTATTCATATACTTAGTGATACATTTTGAAGAATAAAACTTGTGATTGGTTTAAATATTAGGGCTGCACAATATATCGAAATATTGCAAATGTATATATTACAATATGCATAATTGCATATCGCAATGGCTTGCAATAACTGGGGTCATGAACAAAAGACAAAGAAAATCACTCACTGCTTTTGGCTGAATAGGCTAACTTTTGTAGCTTTAATAAGAATCAGTATATTTAATTCATGCAGTGAAAATTAAGCAGTGTTTATTTTTACATTTGATTAATCAGTTTCTGTTGTTAAATAAACCTAGTGTAGGAATAGGATAACCTGAACCCCTAAACCCCAGTGATGTTAAAATAACACTTCTTATGCTACAGAACACTGATGTTCACTGTCTTGAAGTTGTAGGGATATTTTCTTATCACAAAAAGAATGTGAAACACGTATGTGTAGGTTATATCATTTTAAAGATATTTTAAAGATAATTTAACCCCTTAACTGTCACCTGCCCGTATACGGGCAACCTTAATTTACTTCACTATATTACAATTAAATCCTAATTTAATCATGACAAACTATATATTGTTGGAAAGGTCTAAGACTCCTTAATAGATATCTCAGCACTGTTTTTTGTTACAATTTATGCAGGAACAGAAATAGATGAATTTATGACAAGAGCGCACCTCAAAAAATCTACATCATAACAGGCGTTTCTGGCGTTTGTCACAAAAAGTCAACGCACACACTTTTAATAATTGAAACTTTGGTTTTCATGCTAAAAGTTCATAATAAAACATTTAATCTAGTATTTGTCACTAAAAAAAAAATATAAAATAATATTATCCTCTAAAAAGTATAATATACATATCCTCTAAAATATAATATTATCTTTTTTATTTCCTTTTTTATTACATCACACATTTTAGTAGTTATCATAAATTAGGTATCATTTGAAAGCTTATGATCTCAGAATTTATCCTGTGAAAACTGTTTTGAAATTGGACATTGTGTTACCATAGAAACGGTACTGTAAATTATTTTATCAGGCTCCTCCCCTTTTGGGCGTCGTCATGTTTCATAATTTATGATCAAAATATTTTCTAATCTTGACAAAACACATATTGTCAGAAAGGTCTGAGTCTCAAGGTTTCATATTTTGTGACAGAAGTGATATTTGGACAGAAATTTATTCATTTTTTATGGTAGAATGCATACAGTTAAATTCAATGGAATTCAATGGCACCCGGTGGCTATTTTTGGTAATACGCCTAAACAAAATCTCATGGGAACTTCAATTTTTGTGATATCAACTTCAAATTTGGAACACAACTTGGTTAGATATATGGCTTTGATTTTATAGTAATTTTTTTGTAAAACATATTTTGTAAAATATATATTTTATATAAAAGAAAAATATTAAATAAATTATATTTGATTTAATGTAAATTTAAACTTCCATAACTTTTTCATACTTTAATTTTTTGAAGTGATTTCACTTCAGTAATAATGTGCTATTTTTTCCCTTTAAAACAAGACCAAACTTGGGTCTATACTCCAAAGCATTCTTGAATTACAACCATTTAAGATTGAATAGTGCATTTTAATGTCCATTCTCAAAAAGGGGGGTGACAGGTAAAGGGTTAAGTTAATTTGACACACTTTAAGCATTATCGTATCGCATATTGAATATCGCATTATTTAATGAGTTATCGCATATCTCATTTTTCTTCTATATCGTGCAGCCCTCTGCTATTATGAAACATTTGGCTGTTTATCTCTTTTGATGTGATAAAAACACTAAATAATAATTTTAAGTATGTATTGGTATTAGGGGTGGGCGGTACACCGGTGTCATAGTCATCACCGGTGTGACATTGCGCCACGACATGGATTTTCTAATACCGTCAATACCGTAATAAATCAATTATGTTCCTTGAACGGCTGCATTTACATTAGGGCTGTAGTCAACCAAAGAAATGCTTAGTCGACCAAAGTCCTGTCCTGCACAACGATTAGTCGACTAAAAAAAATAAAAATAAAAAATAAAAATAAAAAAAAGACGCGATGTTTTGCATTTTGATTGAACATTTATTAAACAATTGTCAGAGCATTTATAAAACAACAACGAAAAAACGTTTTTGTTTTTGTTTTATTGACACCTGGGATCCCCCGCGAAACGGTTCTCATTCGCGCTTGAATAAGGCCGGCGACACACTGGCTGCTGGCGTGAGAGTCTCAGCTGCGTTGGGTTTCTGTTTTTATTTCGGCTCCCATGTTAAAAGGTTGGAGTTTGCACACTGCCTGCGTGAGACACGCGTCTCAGGCGCGGCTCGAGCCACGCGGAAAACGCGTGCATGCTAGAAATAGAACCGACGCCTGAGTGTTCCTGCAACAAGAGTGTTCTCTGGCTAGAGCGCAGAACAGCGGAGTTTGTATGAACCGAAGTGCATGCCTGAGCTTGTATTGCTGCTGTTGCTTTGACATTGTGGAAAATAGAATAAACAAAATGTATTAGACTTTTTACCCGTTATTATCAATCTAAATTAATCTCGTTTTTAATTTAGGCAAACTTAATTTCGTTTTTTCTTTATTTAAATTTCGTTTTTCTTTATTTAAATTTTGTTTTTTCTTTATTTAAATTTCGTTTTTCTTTATTTAAATTCCGTTTTTCTTTATTTAAATTTCATTTTTTCTGTATTTAAATTTCGTTTTTTTCTTTATTTAAATTTCGTTTTTCTTTATTTAAATTTCGTTTTTTCTTTATTTAAATTTAGTTTTTCTTTAGGCCTATTTAAATTTCGTTTTTCTTTATTTAAATTTCGTTTTTCTTTATTTAAATTTCATTTTTTCTGTATTTAAATTTCGTTTTTTTCTTTATTTAAATTTCGTTTTTCTTTATTTAAATTTCGTTTTTCTTTATTTAAATCTACCCTTTACTGTGTCAGTAATTTGTTAGTCAGAAAAATATTAGACTACCTTAAAAGTATTGCTTAATTAACAGACTGTGTGCGTTTTATATCACTAGTGCAGTGTCCGTTCTAGCCGCCCTGCTCGCGTGAGGTGCGCCGCTTCCCGCTCGCGCTGTTCTGTAGTTTACTATTAATTCTGAACGTGTCGCGTCTCGCGTGTCTGTCTATATTGCACCAAATGCGACACTGCACTCCCTTGTGAAGTCGATTGGATGAACGGTTCTCGAAATAATCAAAATGCAAACGGACAGACAGACACATAGAGATTACTACCTATATTCCTTACTGAGCACGAAGCAGCAGTGCAGCCAGCCACAGGTGCGGTTCCCGAGTGTTCTACGTGGTGCGCTAAACTGTGGCGCTGTTACAAAATAGCCTAAATTAAAGCATTTAAAGTTGTGGATAAAACATAGGCTAATTATATTTAGAATACAGTAATATATAACTGCTTATAAAGGAATAAATATCAAGGAGTAAATCAATGAAAATTTCTTTATTGGTGAAAAAAAAAAGTTATACCGTGATATTATACCGTCACCGTTCAAAAGATGAAAAATACCATGATATTAATTTTAGGTCATATCGCCCACCCCTAATTGGTATGTAATTTACGGTAGTGTAAGGTGCTGGAAAAAGCTTTAAAATGGACCTGGAAAGTGCTTGAAAAGTGCTTGAATTTGACCTTGGAAAAAGTGTACGAACCCTGATTCACGTTTAAAAGCATTATATATAAATGCATGTATTATATTTAGATTAATTTAAAAGCAAAGTTTAATATTGTCAATTAATAGGCTATAATAATTATATGAATATTTTATATTAATTTTAAAGTAATTATAATTCATATAATACAAATATTATAAATAATTAGCAGCAAAAGATGAGAAATTTGGTCTTTAAGGTTTTTTTCCACTATAAACTGCTTTAATTTGGAGCGAGAGATACATGGAACTGGCTTTATTGCATCTGATACATGTCACTGTACTGATTGGTCCAGTTTGGGTTTGCGATCTCTAACCCAGAATAAAACCTGCTCCGGAGCAGGTTAGCCATGTAGCGTAAGTTACCATGGCGACGAAACCCGCTAAAAACCAATCCACCTTCTTGAGCCCGAAAAAACAGAGTTTGCTCAAACAAATCTTGAACTTCCCTGGGTTGCAACTGAAACCAGCTTTGTGCAACAGGCCACTGGTCTTAGACCACAATAATTTATTAGCATGGTGTAGGGCAGGGGTGTCAAACTCAATTCCTGGAGGGCCACTGTCCTTAAGAGTTTAGCTCCAACCAGTTCCAAAAACACCTGCCTGGAAGTTTCTAGTAATCCTGAAGACCTTGATTAGCTGGATCAGGTGTGTTTAATTAGGGTTGAAGCTAAACACTGCAGGGTTGTGGCCCTCCAGGAACTGAGTTTGACACCCCTGGTGTAGGGCCTCCTTTTGATACAATACAGCATCAGTTCATCTTAGGAATGACAGATACAAGTCCTGCACTGTGGCCAGTTTTCCGTTTTCTGAATTGCTCCTCCAAAATTCCCCAAAGTAGCTCAAAAATATTTAGATCTGGTGACTGTGCAGGCCATAGGAGATGTTGAACTTCACTTTCATGTTCATCAAGCCATTCTGTCTCCAGTCTTGCTGTGTGTACTGGTGCATTGTCATCCTGATACACGGCCTCACCTTCAGGCCAGGGTACAATGTTTGAACCATTTGGTGGACATGGCCCTCCAGAATGGTTTGTTAGTCCTTGGCACATCAAGCACAGTAGAGAATGCCATGATATTGCAGCCCAATTTTACCCGGACATCCCTTTCATACGGCTTCAGACGGCATCTACAGTTACTTCTGTTGGATGTGGTTTGACATTATCCATTATCCTGGAGACCGTTGCTTTTTTGATACACCATAAATACTTGCTGTCCTAGACACAGATGAGCCAGCGGGACACGCACCAGCAATTTGTCCTCTTTCGAACTCTGATATGTATCCCATTATGTTGTGTGGATTGCAATATTTTATGTACAGCTGTGCTATTGCTTTCAACCTTCTCCCTCTGCACTTACTGATGGAAAGTAAAATCAGTGAAGATTGAAACCTCCAACACTATATTGGCCAGTGTTTCAGTTTTATTGTCAACCCCTGTATCTGTCTGTCTGCCTGTATGAGAGAATGTGTTTTTGTTAAAATAATTTGTGTGTTTATGGGAATAATTGACATTGTGTTGACATGTGCTTTTCTATTTACAGTTGAAGCAGCAAATCATATGGCGCAGAGGATCCAGCAGAGGGAGCTAGAGGCTGAAGAGGTACATGAGGAAAATAGAAATGCATCATTAAATAGGGCACAACCAAAGCTTTGCGTAGAGGTAGATCTCCTAATTAGCTTTAGTGTTAACTGTTCCTTGAGTAAAGCAACATAAACATCCTCTTTATGTATCCGTCCTCGGCGTAAGCAAAAGCAAAGAGCAAAAAACTCTTTGCCACAATTGTAACCCAGTGTAATCTAAACTGTTTTATAACCTAACATAACTGAACACCATCAAGTCTCCTGCTTTTCTCATCTTGTTAAAAATAATAATAATAATAATTTTAACATTTTTACTCTCTTAATCTATGTGGTCTATATAATATATAATCTTTTTACTTTGTATTAAACTTTTTGTCTTTGAAAATATAAATATTTTTGATGATGATTATTAAATTAAAATGTAAGGTTTGAACCGAAACATAAATAAAATCAGTGTAGATTTAATTTTTTTTAGAAAATTACATTAAATCAAAAGTAAAATAAATAATAGGAGGGAAACGCAATTTTGTTGATCGCAAATTAATAACAAAATCCACAAACTAAAAAAAAAAAAAAAAATGCAATTAATTTTACACTCCTATAACCAGCTTTATTTATCAGAAAATAATCTATTGCCTACATTTTTGTATTGGACAACATGTATAAAGAATCAAAATGCATGTGCCATGGATAAATAAAATAGAATAGCCTTTGCACGGACAATAATAAAATTATGATTGTAATTAAACCACATTGTTGATGAAAAATAAAACTGCTAGTTATTATCAATAATGCATTAATGTTTTTGAAAAAGAAACATCTTAAATTAATATAACTGAGCTGCGTGCGCTGAAGCTGAAGAGCTGAATAAACACCGGTTAACTGAAGTACTTTGTTAGCGAGTTAATTAACTCAACGTAACATATCCTATATCAGATTAACCAGATATTTATGCAACATAAACACAATATTACAACTTATATCTACACATAAAGACGCAAATGCACAAGAAGTTACGTGCTTGTCAGAATGTGTAACTCCTGTTGAAGGATGCGCTCTTTCCGTAACAACGTGCTGAAACACGGCAACTTAACCAAAATAATTTAAAACTTTTTATTACAATAGTGTTCTCTTTATAATGTAATGTATATCAGTCCAAATCATACAGTAGTTATTAATGTTGTACATTGCGTGAGCTGAAGCTAAAGCCGGTAAACTGAAGCACTTTACTACCGCGTTAATTAACTTAACCAAAGCAAATACACAAAATAAACATAACTTAAAATTGTACAAAAGGCTGTGAATGCACATGCGAACTTGACTGTGCTAGTCATAAAGGTGTAACTTATGCCATAACCACACCCATCGCTAATTAAAATTAAAGTAATTTTTTTAAGAGATCTGTGCCTCAAGTGGGGGGGCACAAGCATTTTTGGGGGCGGGCCCGGCCCCCATGGCCCGCCCCCAAAAATGCTTGTGCCCCCCCACTTGAGGCACAGATCTCTTAAAAAAATTACTTTAATTTAAATTTTATAGTATCATAGTTGCTAATTTTGTGTTGCATTAATGTTGCATTTTTTATCATTAAAACATTAAAAATATAAAGGATCCATCTATTCCATTCTGAATAAACAAACAATGCAGTTTACATGCTTCGTCGTTGGTGTCCTGAAGGGTGATCCGATGCGGTAACTCTCTCGATGAATGCTCGATCAACATCAGCCATCTTGCAAACAGACAAGCGGATTTCGCCTCAGACGTGCGTCAATTTCGCTTCAAACTTTTGCTTTTTATGCACGTCAATTTCGCTCTGGACGCGCAAATGGATTCAAAATGTTCAAGCGTCCAACTAGACGCGGTAGAGGCGAATTTGACGCGCTATTCGCGTTTGGTGTGAACGCACAGTTATGGTGTGTTCACACCAAACTCGAAGTGTATATTCGTGGGATGTTTTTCGTGTCACTCGCGAATTCTTTCTGCCATCATTTTTCCGTCATGTCTGAAATCAATTATATTGCTGCTCTGTACTTGTTGTGGAAGTCCCAAATACGGAGGAAAGCCAAACGCCGATGTGTCTGGGTTCACAAGCACCATCCAGAGGCGCACTCAACTCGGTGAATTTCACCCTCTTCACGCGAATTTTCTACTCGAGTTGAAATTTTTCAACTTGCGCGGAAGACGCGATTGAGGCGATTATCGAGCTTTCGCGGCAAATTCGCGTCATTTGCGCCCAAATAATTAAATTCGCGTTTGGTGTGAACACTCTATTACAGTTGCATATTTGTTTTCAGAATGGGATTTTTCCTGTTAACAGGATTTCCTGTTTTTCTGACTTCCTTTTCTGACCTTATACTTACCTCAAGTTGCCTTTTGGGACATACATGCATACATACATACATATCATACTTGCCTGTTGAGAGAAGTTTATTTCAGCATCATATAAAATAAACAATAATGATAATAATAATATTAAAGCAAACACAGCTCTGGTATCGGAATAGTATCGGTATCGGCCGATATCCAAATTCAGGTATCGGGATCAGATCGGAAGTGAAAAAATGTGGATCGGTGCATCCCTAATATAGGCCTAATTTTCTTATGGGGCAGATAACCATATGACAACAACTGAGAAGCGGGAACAAAGGGCGCAGGTACAGAAACACAGTGAAACAGTGAAAAAGAACTAAAAGTCCATAAAACAGAACATAAACCGAATTAAACATTTAGGTGAGGTCATATGACAGCAGTGTAGCAGTCTACAGATTTAAATATTTATCTTTGTCTGAAGTATACTGTTTCACTAACTGTTTTTAAACATGGAAGGCATTGTACACGGTGTAGTATGCAGTACTGTAGCTATATTGCAAACATAGCGACTATATTTGTAATGGTCAATTGCAAACAAATTCTTGTGACAGCTGATTATAAGTAACTGGCATAAGTAACTTGTGTTGATGTGTGTGTTTGATCAGAGCACACATCTTCAGTTGTGTGTGGAGAGGCGGAAGCAGGACTGGGAGGAGTTCCTGAAGGAGCAGTCTCGTCTGAAGGAGGAGGTGGATGAGGAGCACGCTAAAGCTGTGGGCCGACTCAGTGCTCAATATGATGAAATGAAGAAAGACCTGGCCAAGTACAGCAGCTTCTGAACCTCAACCTGTGTGTGACTGTTAATGTACTCATGTGTTTTTACTGATGACATGCCAGTGTAGTCCAATTATTTACTTTTTCCATTTTGTTGATGCTGTTGATGATGACATTAAATAAATATTTTATACAAAAATGAAAACTGTCATCATCTACTCACTCTCATGTCGTTGCAACCTTTGTGTAAAAGAAGTACTCTTCAACTTACTTTTAAAAAGAGTTCTTATGACAGATGTACTTTAAAAGAATATACTTAGCCTATGTGCAAACTGAATGTACCCACTTATCCACTTCTTTGACCCACTTAAGTAGGATTTAAGCAAATCATTATATATAATTTCATAATTAATTCTACTGTCTTTGAAATATGCTTGCACTACATGTACTGAGAAGCTTTTATGGTAAACTAAATTTTACTTTAATGTAATTTCTGTTGAAACTTGTATGTAATGTATTTAAAATTACACATTTGTAATGAAGTTGCAACTTAATACATTTAAAATATATTAACATTATTATCAAATATAACAATAAAAAGTTTAAATCATAATCATGCACTTTACATGTGTTGAAGTCAATACATCAAAATAAGTGTATTTTTTAAACAGAGATGTAAATACTTTTACGTGTATATCTTTTAATTTGACTATTAAAAAGTTCACTTTTTTAAAAGTGTATACAGTGAGGAAAATAAGTATTTGAACACCCTGCTATTTTGCAAGTTCTCCCACTTGGAAATCATGGAGGGGTCTGAAATTGTCATCGTAGGTGCATGTCCACTGTGAGAGACATAATCTAAAAAAAAAATCCAGAAATCACAATATATGATTTTTTAACTATTTATTTGTATGATACAGCTGCAAATAAGTATTTGAACACCTGTCTATCAGCTAGAATTCTGACCCTCAAAGACCTGTTAGTCTGCCTTTAAAATGTCCACCTCCACTCCATTTATTATCCTAAATTAGATGCACCTGTTTGAGGTCGTTAGCTGCATAAAGACACCTGTCCACCCCATACAATCAGTAAGAATCCAACTACTAACATGGCCAAGACCAAAGAGCTGTCCAAAGACACTAGAGCCAAAATTGTACACCTCCACAAGGCTGGAAAGGGCTACGGGGAAATTGCCAAGCAGCTTGGTGAAAAAAGGTCCACTGTTGGAGCAATCATTAGAAAATGGAAAAAGCTAAACATGACTGTCAATCTCCCTCGGACTGGGGCTCCATGCAAGATCTCACCTCGTGGGGTCTCAATGATCCTAAGAAAGGTGAGAAATCAGCCCAGAACTACACGGGAGGAGCTGGTCAATGACCTGAAAAGAGCTGGGACCACCGTTTCCAAGGTTACTGTTGGTAATACACTTAAGACGTCATGGTTTGAAATCATGCATGGCACGGAAGGTTCCCCTGCTTAAACCAGCACGTGTCAAAGCCCGTCTTAAGTTTGCCAATGACCATTTGGATGATCCAGAGGAGTCATGGGAGAAAGTCATGTGGTCAGATGAGACCAAAATAGAACTTTTTGGTCATAATTCCACTAAACGTGTTTGGAGGAAGAAGAATGATGAGTACCATCCCAAGAACACCATCCCTACTGTGAAGCATGGGGGTGGTAGCATCATGCTTTGGGGGTGTTTTTCTGCACATGGGACAGGGCGACTGCACTGTATTAAGGAGAGGATGACCGGGGCCATGTATTGTGAGATTTTGGGGAACAACCTCCTTCCCTCAGTTAGAGCATTGAAGATGGGTCGAGGCTGGGTCTTCCAACATGACAATGACCCGAAGCACACAGCCAGGATAACCAAGGAGTGGCTCTGTAAGAAGCATATCAAGGTTCTGGCGTGGCCTAGCCAGTCTCCAGACCTAAACCCAATAGAGAATCTTTGGAGGGAGCTTAAACTCCGTGTTTCTCAGCGACAGCCCAGAAACCTGACTGATCTAGAGAAGATCTGTGTGGAGGAGTGGGCCAAAATCCCTCCTGCTGTGTGTGCAAACCTGGTGAAAAACTACAGGAAACGTTTGACCTCTGTAATTGCAAACAAAGGCTACTGTACCAAATATTAACATTGATTTTCTCAGGTGTTCAAATACTTATTTGCAGCTGTATCATACAAATAGTTAAAAAATCATACATTGTGATTTCTGGATTTTTTTTTATAGATTATGTCTCTCACAGTGGACATGCACCTACGATGACAATTTCAGACCCCTCCATGATTTCTAAGTGGGAGAACTTGCAAAATAGCAGGGTGTTCAAATACTTATTTTCCTCACTGTATATGTGTGTAAAGAAATGGTCATGAAAGTATTCTCTTTAAATAAGTGGCATTTTATACTGTAGGCCTACACACTATTAAGATTTGAAGTACACTACAAGTTCTGTAACACTGAAGTACATCTCTTTTTCACAAGGGAAACCCCTATGCTGTTATTTTCTTCTGTAAAAAACAAAATGACAATGTGTAAAGAACATACAGTTCAACAATATCTGCTAAGCTGAATATGCAGGATGGAGAATGGGATGGGATTTGAGAGTTGCTGGGCAGAGGAAGGTTTTTACTGAAAAATATCTTAAAATTCTCCTCGTATTTAATAGGAAAAAGAAAATCGTATTGGTTTGGAATGACATAAAAGTATATTACTTCGTAACATTCCTTTTGGGCTGAATTTTTCCTTTACAGTCTTGTTGATTTTACAGAAGGTTTTCATCTTGTATTAGGCTATATTTACTTATATTTAATATGTTTCTGCATTAAAGCTTGTGAAATCATATTCAGGTTAAAATTAAACTGCAAATTTGAGTCGTTCAATATGTGTCTTACTTTCGTAAGATCATTCAGCCCATATACAAATCTCATTATGGCACACGTGCCTCTCAAATCTGTTAAGTTTACATCTAATCATAGGCATTTTCACATCAGTCAGGAACTGTAAGAACCTTCTCATATGACAGTTTTTTTTCTGACAGATGTGTTTGTATAAAATCTCCTGCATTAAACATGTCGGAATGTGTTTAAGCCATCTGTGCACCTGCTTTAAATTGAGCCCTTGGCCAGAAATCTGTCCTTTCTCCTCACATGTCCCTGTGTTTTCCACACAATAGTAAAGGTCAGACGGCACATTTAATTAATCGGAGCTGCCTTTGACATGGGTGGAGCATTTGGACTGTCAGTTCTTCACAAGCTATAGCTACAGTATGTCCCGAGCATTTACACACTGCTAATGTTAGCGCAACAAATCTGTTTATTGATCGTCCAGATGTTTTTCTGTGTGGACGTACCTGTGGAAGATATATTTCAGAGATGAATGAAACAATATTTTGGACATCAACATAAAGCAATGAACAGGAAATTAAATTTAAACATAAATCTGTTTTAGCTTCTTTGAGATGTTTTTGGGTCATGGTGTGGCTTTTCCAGCTTTTTGTACTTTTAGTTATATAAACCAAAATAAAATTTAGTTTGCTTCCAATCTGCCATCATTTACGAATAAATAGAAACATTCGGTAACACTTTAGAATACTGTTCCATCATTAATGATTAACTGCAGGAACAAATGAGTAACGCAATATTAACAATATAGTAACTACTATTAACTAACAAGAAACTCTGATTAAAGAATTAGTAAGTAATAGAGCTTAGTCGAATGTGGTAGTTCACTATTAGCTAAACAGAAACTTTTTTCTTCATACCTCCCAGAGGACTACTTAGAACTACTATACATGTTCATAATTAACCTGCATAATGCATAACATATACTTAATTCTAAAGTGAAGGTAATGGTAATCCAATAGCTAGCAAAACATAATTCATCCAATTACAGTACAACTGCCTCCAGACATTTCTCTACTGCTGCCATGTGTCTATCAACTAAATATGAAATGCTGTGTAATTGACAGACCACTGGTTAGTAGTGTTTGCTATATTACTATTGCTCATACTTAGGGTTATTGATTTTCAAAGTAATATATATGCGTTAGAACAATGACAACATGTTCTGAATTTTAATTTTGTAAATGTTCATTCTGGATTTGACATTTAACAAAACTAAATTGTTTTTTTTTTTTGTGGTGTTTTAAAAAAGACAGATTTTTTCCCCTAGGTTTTTAGAGGTGAAATACTATTAATTATTAGTGTTCATATTAGCAAGCAGCTGAACTGGGCTTGGAATATGTCAGTCTTTGGCTTTGTCATTCTTCATATCCGAGGTTTCTCTCAGACCAGGGCTATAGAGTTCCCATTGGCATTTACACATCGAGTGTGAGATATTTGCAGAGGCAGATATTTTGAGGTTGTCTCCTCCATGGCAAATCCGAGTCAGTCATTGGCAGCTAATGAGGAGTGACACCGCGGAAACATGGACCTGCCTCGCCAACAAGGCACCTTTCATCTGCGCCTGTTTGCTATTGCAGCTCCGCTTGAGAAAAGAAAATAGACAGAAAATACTGGAAAGGTAAAAAAAAACAAAAAAACACAGTGGATGTACAAATCCCAAGAGCGTGATTATGGCCCTTTAGCTATTTCTTTCAGCCAATTTAAACGTCTCTGTGGAAATTATGTTATTGTGAAGCAGCTGCGCCATCACTTTGCAGCTATATATGTGTCACGGTGTGTGGCTGTAGTAAGCGCACGTACAGTGCAGGAGATTCAGTGAAATTAAGTCTTTAATCATAAATTAAGGAGAAACAACGTCTTTGCGTGTTATTGGAAATTTCCTACTTCCCACTTCTGAAGTTGTGATTACGAGCTTGTCGCATTCGAGTGCTTTGTTGTCGGAAAGAACAAGAATCATGGAGGACACCAGGTTTATTCTATTTATTAGGAAAATCGTATTAAAGCCAAAGTGACATTTTAGCGTCCCATTCATTTACAACCATATAAACATTCACCACACTAGATAGTTCGCTTGCTGATTATTCTGGGATTTCGGTCAAATACAGGCTATTTTCACTGTGTATAAAACATACAATATGCTTCAAATGATTATTCATATTTGTAAATATGCACTACTTTAACGATAAGACAAGGTGATGTAGCTGTTGTGGAAAAAAAACTAATGAAGAAGCAATCATTCTCCCCTCCACCATGTTTAAAGTTTATGGCCTGCCCAACTCAGGAACTTGGAAATCAAAATTATCCAGAGCTTCCCAGTGCTAAAAACAACTTGGGAGAATTCATGTCCATTTTTTAACTAGGAAACTCATGTTTATCGTAATTCCGATAGCATGTAAAGGCAGCATTAAGAACAAAATTAACTGGAACAAAAACAGGTGCGTGTTTAATCAGAAACCATGGAAACTAATAATGATCAGGAACACTGATAAAAGGTAAAAGTAATCCAAAACACAATGAAACTAAACAGATTTAAACATAACTCTGACAATGTGATGGAATATGCATTACTGATGCATTATAAATTCCTGCTTTGCATGTTTTTTCTCAGTCCACCAGGAAACAAAGTTGTATTTGACAATATATGTGCTTGACTAAAGAACTAAACCATTAAGTTAGACCCTGTGTTGCATTGTAGTTCCTAATAAAATGACCAACCATTGTCGAGTAATCGTTTTATTTACTTGTAAAAAGACACTCATTTGGTGCTGTTTTGGGGTGAGTAAATATGGGCTTTTGCACCAAGTATTTATAGGAACTTAGTTATAGGAACTAGCCATCAGGGTGGTTCTCCAAGAAGTAAATGTTCCCCTAGGGCCATTTTCCTGGTTGCATTCGCACCGTCAGTTAGAACTCTGCAATGACGTAAGTCGTGCTTGTTGTTGTGACATTTATTTTGATGCTGCTGAGAACACCAGAGCCTGAACACACAGTGCTACCATTCTCCGTCTTCATTAGCTTACAATCTGTTTAACAGTCCTAATATGTTATTATATAGAACTGTTATACAAAGAAAGTAAACAGTATATGAAATATTATTTCATATACCACACGTTTGCCGTGTGGTTGATGCCCAGTGTCGCTAGCTGATCAGAAATACATTATCATGTTTCGCTTGGTCCCCTCAAAGTTGCATTGGATTTTCTCCTTAGCCGAAAGGTTAAGAGAGAGATCCATCTATCACTGTTTTCCTTGTTCGTAGAGTTAGTTTGTGGAGTAAATATATAGGCTAATCTGTGTATCTACACAGCTTTTTAAAAAATGACAGGTGCTGGTGTTTTTGTGTGTGTTTGGCCAATCAGCGTACACTTACGTCACTGGTAGTTCCAAGAGAGTGGTGCAGGTATGACGTAAATTTGTAGGCCAAAACGTGGAAGCGAGTTAGCATTTTAGCACTTCCGGTTCCATCATCTCAAAGTCCATGGGTTTTTTGAATGGGTTTTTGGTTAAATGGCTGAAATAAGGTCCGTGGTGAAAACAAGCTCAAAACACTTTTGAGTTTTATTCTTTGACATGAAATACATCAGTTTTACCCCACTCGTGATTTTTCTTAAGCTGATATGTGTCTTGAAAAAGGCTGTTGCTAACAAGTGGCTAAATGGGACTATTAAACGTCATCACAGTGAACAGGTAACTCAGCCCACATTTACAACATAGTTATGCTTATAATTGTGCATTTATAAACTATTCTAACTTAAACTTTCTGGGAAAATGTTTTTTAGATAAAAACTGAAAGAGTTGTCGGAAGCTTAGTGGTGGAGACGTTTAAGCCGTGGGACGGTGATGTAGTTCGTTATCGGGTACTTTCGCCATTAGCTCTGGGAACTATGAAAAGGTTCCTCCGGTGCGAAAGCCCCCAATGATGAAAGAATTTTATTTTTTAAGTGAACAATTCCTTTAATTTTCAGCACTGGTTGTAAAACACTGTAACCTTTCGTGGTTATTAAAGACAACAACCACCTACTCAAGATGCTGTTTGAAAGTTCAACACACTCATAAAAAATAAATGTTCCAAAAGGGGGTTTTGAAGCAAATGCCATTGAAGAACCATTCTGAATTCCCCAAAGAACATTTTAGGAAAAGGTCTTAAAAAGAACCCTTTTTTTCTAAGTGTGAACTTTTTTTTCTACCATAAAGAACCTTTTGTGTATGGAAAGGTTCTATGGTTGTTTAAGGTTATTCATGGAACCACAGATGCCAAAAAAGAACCTTTATTTTTTGGAGTGCAGGCTATTGCAGGGCCAAAATAACAGGGGTCAACATACATCAGCATTGTGCGTCAATGTGTTAGATTGATGTTGTTTGGAACAAAGACTCTATCCCCTCTGCCTGTTCACCCCAGAGGAAACCTCCCTCCTTTTTCAGTGGCTTGCACAGGAAGCAGCATTTGAAGCAATCATTTCCTCTCTGCAGCGCTCAAGATAGACCCTCTGTCCGAAAAGATGAGCAAAGAAGTATGGAGCACGACCGCTGGAGTTTATCAGAGCAAGTCCCTCCGCACCAGCAGCACAGGAACACAAGCTTGTTTTTCGTCTACTCTCTATCAGTTTCTCTGAGTCCTTCCTGTTTTTGAGGGAGCGTGGTGATCCCGGCCGGGGAGCTTAGCACCCTGCCAACATAAATTATGTGGGGAAAGGCATTGAGAACCAGAGAACACTGTGGAGACAAGGTCAAGAAAATGTCTGATCACAGGAAGATGGACATTCGTCCAAACAAAGGAACAGCATATAGCTACTTGGTAGAAGGGTACATGTTGACCGGTCATTCACTTACGAAACCTGTGACCCCTTAACCGCACTGACCCACCATCATACTCAGTATGGCCTCAAAGGGCTGCAATAAATAGATCAGTGTTGGCAAGCAATTGCATTAGAATTCTCTCTCTCTCTCTCTCTCTCTCTCTCTCTCTCTCTCTCTCTCTCTCTCTCTCTCTCTTACAGTATATGAAGCATTGTAAGGTTAGTTTGAACCTGTTTAAAAAATTGTTAATTTCAATTGAGTCCACAGACAGACGTTTGCAATTTTAGTCTTATTTTATTGCAGAGATACACAAAAAATAATATTAGAATATTTCATAAAATAATGTAATATATAGTTGTTATTATGTTGTTATTAATTACTATGTTTTCGAATTAGTTATATGCATTATGTTGTTTTCTAGGTTTATTAGTAGGGCCGCCTGCACTCAAAAAAAAAATGGTTTAGGATTTATTTTGAAACAATTTTGCCAGTGAATTAAAAAAAATTATTGAATTTAAAAAAAGAAACAACATGTAACACACTGAATTGTATTATGAAATGTTGATGTAGTAAGACTGAAATAGAATTCTAGTCTTGTAAAACATATAATCCTTTTTTATACAGTTGGACATGAAAAGTCTTGTGGAAATGTGATTTTTCGAAAAATACAATGTTGTTATCATATAAACAAAGTAATACCATGGTACTTTTTATTATCTTCCAAAGCTTTTGATGTTTTGATCTGGGAATTTCAGCTTTTGGTCTGTCTACAAACAACAACAAGATAGTTAATAAGGGCTTATATTTGGAAACATTTTGCATGCTGACTTTCTCAGCTCTTTCACACCACGGTAAAATCACACATTCTGGCCCAATAAACCCTATTGTGTTCAATTGGCTCTGAACACTTAACAGGACCCCTGGCACTGCTTAATGTGCACTGTTAACTTGCTAAATTAAAAAGTGCACTCATCATCTGAGAGAATAGCCACCAGGACAGGGGAAAAGAAACTGAAAAGGGGGGGAAAGGTTTTTTTTAAGTGTTATTGTTCCTGCAGCAGAGGGTATTAATTTTAAGAGGCTATTCATTATGAGGTATTTGAGCTTGCCATTCACTCTACCTCTATTGTGTCTCTCTATAGCAATAGCAAATATGAGCCTCTCCAAATGAAAACAGCAGTGAGAGGTGGGCTGTGACCAGCTTAATAACTCAGCATTACTGCACTACAGGGTTCTTGAATGCTCAGTAAAACAGGTGTTGAAATAAATTCTTTGGCAGTGGCAAACGTTCACCCTGAGAGCATGTGAAAGAGATGAGAGATCTAGCAGGGGGAGTCCAGGCTGTCAAGGGAATTAAGGTCAATGTGAAATCAAAAATGACCTTATTTGTTTTTCTTATGATGTCTTAAAGTTACATTCATATCAGACTCTTGCTTACAACCAAACCAAAAACATTTCAAATCAAAATCTTCAAGTCACTATGAAATCCAATTTTTTTAATGGAATATTTCAGTGTTTTTTTTTTTACATTATTTATCGGTGCACATAATTGAAAAAAAAAACATGTACCCTCACTCTGTGTCTACACTAGACGAGAGTGGCGTGATGCGACAAGACACAACAAAAGCAAATAGAGCCCATTATAATCAGTGATGCCATACACTGGATTACACAAAATACATAAATTCCCGACAGTAAACTGATGACCCGTTCTATTTTGATACAAAGAACAAATGGATTGCAACGGTTGCTTTATCGCATCCTGTATAGACACGGTTTTGTGATCTTTAATCAAAATAACGTATGTACATACATATCAAAGTTACGTATATAACCCGGTTTCCTGAGGAGGGGAACGAGACACTGCAGCATGGAGTTGACACTATGGGAAAGCTTTGCATGAGCCGGTGTCTGAAGCACGTGTGATACATGGCAATCTTGATTGGCAATCTCAGTCAGGCGAAGTCATAGGTGTGCCGACAGGCTATAAAAGGGCACCTAGAGAAAATTGAATCAGCTTTAGATTGTCTGATAGAAGACGAATAGGCATACCTGAAGTATGACAGTGGGACGCAGTGTCTCGTTCCATTCTAAGGGAACCGGGTTACATACTTAACCAAGACGCTCCCTTTCGAAGTGGAACCCAATGCCGAGTCATGGAGTTGACGCCATGTGAACGTTAATACCCACTACGCCTTACTGAACAAATGCCTGTTAAAAAAAGGGCATGACGACCCTGCCCAGTGACATTCCACCTCCATCATCCGGAGGGAGCCAGTGAGATTGAGTGGCTTCTTTCTCCATCATTAATGAAAGATTTGCCAGGGAATTACACTTGTTAGCCAAGTGGCCCTATCAGCTAGTGATTACCCAGTCCTATAGTTTCTAATGAGGAGACATAGACTCTACCTCTGTTGAAGTACTGACAGAGAAGGTAGAGAGTGGGTCACAATTGTGTATTGTCCACCTTTATACTCTGCTCCTTCCATTGTCTCATGAACTGCTAGGAAACTGCGTTAACATAGCAACTATGTCCACACTCCTCCAAAGCATTCTGAAGGGGCGACAGATGAGAAAGTGAGATGCAAGTAGCAACCATGCCCATTCTCCTCTTCTGTACAGCCTATTCATAAATGATTACATGCACTAAACCTCCACTGAATTCCAAGTACAGGCAAGGACGATATATGTTGAAGTAGGACACAAGTGGCATTACTTCCCACCTGTTACTGCATCCAGTCTCCGTGATTCTCCCCATACTCAATCTCGAGCGCCCTCTCCAGAATACTAAGGGCATTGCATACTTCTCCTAGTATGGATCGTTTACGTTCTGATTGCGCTGCACCTGTTCTGAATGATTACTGATTACCCATACTATATCTCACTCACTCACTCAGCGTCCTGTGCGAAGTATTGTTTCACTCTGTGTTGCATGTCTGAGCGGTTTCCTGATTTATCCATTGCCTAACTTGTTTCCTCGATTGTCTGCAGCCTGACTTCTGACCCAAGCCTGTTTCCCGGACTCTGATTCTCGCTGCCTGCCCTGAACTCCCGCCTGTCTCAGTACTCCGTTGTCTGCCGCCTGCCTCGACCCCTGCCCGTTTCTGGACTACGAGTTCTCGCCTTTATCCTGGCCAATTGGCTTATTCGTTTTGCCTGGCTTAACTGTTCAATAAATATTGTTGCATATGGATCTGTCTCTGCCTCCTGAATCGCAACAGAATACTTCGCCAAACGAAGATCCAGCAATGAATGCACTGTCAGCTGCCATCACCGCACAAGCCTCCCAGTTGGCATCTCATCATCACCAGCTGTCTCGTTTAACTTCACTGACGGAGGAATTGATAAAGACGGTTCAAACTCTACAAAAATCGACCGCGGAGACTTCAGCGCTCACAGCACCCGTTCAGGCTCCTGATTCATTCATCCCCGCGAGCATCAGCCCACGCCTCGCGCTACCAGAAAAATTCGAAGGAGACCCAGGAAAATGCAAGGGCTTTATACTTCAATGCTCTCTCTATCTCGCACAGCAGACCTCGCAAAACGCCTCTGATACCGACAAGATCGCCTTCGTCTGTTCCTTGCTCACGGGTCGCGCGTTAGAATGGATCACCGCAGTCTGGAGGACGGAGGGAACTGTTTTTTCTTCATTCAATGAATTCCTGGAACGCTTCCAAGCCGTCTTTGAACATGCCAAAGAAGGAAAGGGATCTGAAGATCGTCTGTTGGAGCTCACCCAAGGACAGACTCCCGCCTCAGAGTATGCTCTCAAATTTCGTACTCTCGCAGCTCAAACGGACTGGACGGATAACGCACTTAAGGTGGTTTATAGGCGGGGTCTCAACCACAAGCTACAAGCTGAGCTGGCCTGCCGTGACGAGGGAAAAGATTTGGACCAGTTTGTACATCTTTCCATACAGATTGACAATTTGATTTGCTCTCGTCGCATGTGCAACCGTTCCTTGACCACTTCTCGCAGCATTCCCGTGCCCCGCGCCTCTTATTCCTTGTCTACTGATGTCAGCGAGCCTATGCAAATAAACACGTCCCGACTATCTGAAGAGGAAAGGGAGCGCCGGAGAACCATGAAGTTATGCATGTACTGTGGCGGCGCTGGTCACTTTCGTCTACACTGCCCTCAGCGAACCACTATCAAAGATAAAGCAACGGTGAGTCTGACTCTAGACTGTTTAAATCCTTTGTCATGTGTCTCTGTACCACTAGAATTCACTGTGAATGGACAATCATTTTCTACGTCCGCTTTAGTAGATTCGGGGGCAGCTGGGAATTTTATGTCACGAGATTTTGCCCAAATTCACAAGATTGCTCTAATCCCATGCACTTCTCCTCTTTCTGTCGAAGCTGTCGATGGACGGCCCCTAGGCACGGGCCGAATCACCCATATGACTCAGGAACTTCTCATGCACACTGGACTGCTGCACTACGAGAGTATACACTTCTACGTTTTTCATGCTCCACACACACCAGTCATCTTGGGTTTACCCTGGTTAAGAAGTCACGATCCTCATCTGCAGTGGACCACGGGTCAAATTATCAGTTGGGGCAAAAGCTGTTTCTCCAAATGCTTAAAGATCATCAAGCCGCTACCAGATCGAAGCCTCGCCGAGGTCCGAGAAGAATCCGTCCTGTCTGACCTGCCTTCCATGTATCATGACCTAACCGAAGCCTTCAGTAAAACTAGAGCAACCAAGCTTCCCCCTCATCGAGAATACGACTGTGCTATCGACCTCATTCCAGGATCCATGCCATCCAGGGGCCGCATCTTCCCTCTCTCTCAACCCGAAACCGAAGCTATGCAGAAGTGCATCGAGGAGGAGCTAGCTAAGGGGTTCATTCGTCCATCTACATCTCCCGTGTCGGCTGGCTTCTTCTTCGTCAAAAAGAAGGATGGAGGACTGCGTCCCTGCATCGATTACAGAGCTGTCAACGAATGCACAATCAAGTTTCGTTACCCACTGCCTCTGGTACCGGCCGCTCTAGAACTCCTCCGCACAGCCAAGTTCTACACTAAATTGGACTTGCGCTCCGCGTATAACCTGGTTCGAATCCGCGAGGGAGATGAGTGGAAGACGGCATTTTCTACGTGTACGGGACACTATGAATATCTGGTTATGCCTTTCGGCCTGTCTAACAGTCCAGCCATTTTCCAGTCATTCATTAATGACGTGTTCCGGGATATGCTCCATCGCTGTGTCATTGTCTACATAGATGACATCTTGATTTACTCCGATACCTATGAGACCCATATACAGCACGTTCGAGTTGTTCTCCAGAAACTCATACAACATCAACTTTACGCCAAGATCGAGAAGTGCGACTTCCATCAAACCTCCACTACCTTCCTGGGTTACGTGATCAGTCCCGAGGGCGTGGCTATGGATGAGAACAAGGTTAAGGCGGTAGTGAACTGGCCTCAGCCAACAACGTTAAAGGAGTTGCAACGGTTCTTGGGCTTCGCTAATTTCTATCGTCGTTTCATTCGAGGGTTCAGTTCTGTGGCAGGACCTTTGACAGCCCTGGTACGGCGGGGTACGACATGTCTTCCCTGGAACGAAAATGCCTCTAGAGCCTTCGATCAGCTCAAACATCGCTTCACCACAGCTCCGATCCTCCATCATCCTAATCCGGAGTTACCCCTTGTGGTGGAAGTAGATGCATCGAATTCAGGACTAGGCGCAGTTCTGTCCCAACGTCAGGGAATTCCTCCCAAACTGTACCCTTGCGACTATTACTCCAGGAAGCTGAATTCAGCAGAGAGGAATTATGACGTCGGAGACCGAGAGTTACTGGCCATGAAGTCTGCATTCGAGGAGTGGCGACACTGGCTCGAGGGAGCCCTTCATCCATTTATTGTCTTTACTGACCACAAAAACCTGGAGTACCTGCGCACAGCCAAGAGGTTGAATGCACGACAAGCCAGATGGTCACTGTTCTTCTCCCGATTCCAGTTCACGGTTACTTACCGGCCCGGATCAAGAAACACAAAAGCCGACTCCCTGTTACGCCAGTTCGACTCCGAAGGATCAAACCCAGTCACAGAGAACATAATCAGTCCTGACCTGGTCCTTGGTCCCATTCAGTGGGACATCGAGACTAAAATCGAGCAGGCTAACGCCAACACTGAAATTCCCTCAGACTGTCCTCCTGAGAGGGTTTATGTTCCAGAAACCCTCCGCGAAGAAGTGTTGAAACACGTTCATGCTCTCCCCAGCTCTGGACACCCTGGCATCACTGCTACTATACAGCTCCTCCAGAACCGCTATTGGTGGCCTACTCTGACCCGAGACACGAGCAAATTTGTTCAACAATGCCTGAACTGTAGCACACACAAGTCATCACATCTTTTGCCCGCCGGTCTCCTCCAACCTCTGCCTATTCCACAACGCCCTTGGTCTCATATAGCCATTGATTTTATCACGGACCTACCGCCCTCGGATGGTTATACAACCATACTCACGGTAATTGACCGCTTCTCGAAAGCCTGCCGTCTCATTCCTCTCACTAAACTGCCTACAGCCCTGCAGACGGCAGAACACCTCTGCAACTTGGTCTTTCGGTTCTACGGATTACCTGAGGACATTGTGTCGGACAGAGGACCCCAGTTTACCTCTCGTGTCTGGGCAGCTTTCTTCCAAATGTTACAAATTAATGTGAGTCTTACTTCTGGGTACCACCCCCAGGCCAATGGTCAAGTCGAACGGCTGAACCAAGAAATCACTCGGTTCCTGCGGTCATACTGTCACCTCCATCAAGATGATTGGAGCCGGTACCTCATGTGGGCGGAGTATGCTCAGAATTCCATACGTAAGCACTCCACGGGACTGACACCATTCAAGTGTATTTTGGGATTCCAGCCACCCTTGTTCCCCTGGTCCGGAGAACCTTCCAATGTTCCCGCTGTGGATGACTGGCTGAAGCGTAGTTAAGAGACATGGAACCTGGCACACACTCATCTACAACAGGCTGTCAACCGCAGCAAGCATCAAGCAGACCGCCACCGTCGACCCAGTCCAGAGTATCAGCCGGGCCAATGGGTGTGGTTATCTACCCGGGACCTTCGACTCAGACTACCATGTAGAAAACTCAGTCCTAAGTATATGGGACCTTACAAGATCATTCACCAGATCACACCGGTTTCCTTTCGCCTAGCCTTGTGGAAGGAGAAGAGGTTTACCAGGTACGCCATCTGCTGGACTCTAGACGCCGTGGTGGACATTTACAGTATCTGGTTGATTGGGAGGGCTATGGTCCGGAGGAACGCTCCTGGGTTAATTCTGGTGATATTCTGGATCCGTTACTTACTCAGGAGTTTCATCATAATCACCCTGATAAATCTGCTCCTCGCCCTCGTGGTAGACCCCGCCGTCGTCAGTTTCCTCGCACCAGGGGTTGCTCGCAGGGAGGGGGCTCTGTTACTGCATCCAGTCTCCATGATTCTCCCCGTACTCAATCTCGAGCGCCCTCTCCAGAATACTAAGGGCATTGCATACTTCTCCTAGTATGGATCGTTTACGTTCTGATTGCGCTGCACCTGTTCTGAATGATTACTGATTACCCATACTATATCTCACTCACTCACTCAGCGTCCTGTGCGAAGTATTGTTTCACCCTGTGTTGCATGTCTGAGCGGTTTCCTGATTTATCCATTGCCTAACTTGTTTCCTCGATTGTCTGCAGCCTGACTTCTGACCCAAGCCTGTTTCCCGGACTCTGATTCTCACTACCTGCCCTGAACTCCCGCCTGTCTCAGTACTCCGTTGTCTGCCGCCTGCCTCGACCCCTGCCCGTTTCTGGACTACGAGTTATCGCCTTTATCCTGGCCAATTGGCTTATTCGTTTTGCCTGGCTTAACTGTTCAATAAATATTGTTGCATATGGATCTGTCTCTGCCTCCTGAATCGCAACACCACCATCCTCATCTGTACTAGCCTAATCCAATAAAGAGGTAGCACGGAGGGTGAGGTCCATGGTGCAGCTCTAGGACTTTATCTGAAGATACCTTCAGAGACCTTCAGGACTGCCATGGTGTGCAAAGCGCCACCAGCCTGGCCCGCCACTGCGTACAGTATGCCTTGCCCACAAGACGTGCTATAAACTGGCAGGGTTTATTGGGCAAGACCTTCCAGGAGGATACCATACCAGAAGCGAGGTAACCAGTGAGTGATTCCTCCATCTGGGGCATCCTCACATACCCGTGCTCATCCAAAACCTCATATTAGAATAATTCAATGCGAAGGGAGCATGAACAGGAAGATAATTATTTATTCCACTTCCTCGAAAAGATTGGGCAGAAATGAAAGGCTCACGGGAGGTGAGCGCTTCTGACCCCAGAGGAAACGCTCATTGAGTCTTCCAGGAGCAGATTTCTCTCTTTCCACTGACCAGTTTAAATTAAGTCTGGCCATGGCATGGGTCACAACGTCCAGCAACTTCTCATTTGCGGGTGTGAGGGAGAAGGCAGGCTCACTGGACACTGCTGGCGGTAGATTCTTTTCCTATTTAGCACCAAAACTTTGGAACAGTCTTCCTAACATTGTCCGGGAAGCAGACACACTCTATCAGTTCAAATCTAGACTAAAAAACACATTGATGCTCTTTGACCTAGCATACACATAACACATTATAAACTTCTACAATTCAATGTTAGGCTGCATAGATTAGGTCAGCCGGAACCGGGAACACTTCATCCTGATGTACTCATTACATCATAAGAAGAATGGTGTCTACGCTAATATTAGTCTCTCTGTTTATCCCGAAGTTTACCGCAGTCCGCCGGATCCAGGCTGTATCCAGATCTGATGAAGGACCTGCACCTGGACACGATAACAACGCAGTCCTGAAGTGTCAACTAGTCTCTCCCCTGTGAAGGCCTCCTTCCCTTCCCTTTACCTCTGTACAGATAAAACATTATCAAAATAATTCCAGTTCACATGGCTATGCGGAAGCGATAAATAATTCTGTATTATACATTTTTAAGGCCAGAGTCAGACAAGTAATTTGTTGAGGGTCAATTTGTAAAGAAAGACTACATGCCTGCTCACATGTATATTCAAACATGCATACCTATAGACTAAACACGTAATACGCATGTGTACACAGTCAGCGTTTTCACAGGTTTGCATTTTTGAAGTTTGCAGAGAGATAACCTTTTTTCAAAAAATGTCAAGGCTTGCACCTTGGAACCTATTTCAAGGTTTGCGTTCTCGAGCTACCAGGCACTGTTGTTGTGCGAATGAGCAGGTCGGAGCGCGTTAAGGGTTTTCTGTTAGAACGGTGTTGTGTTAGTGGCCCCTAAGTTAATAACTAATGATCTTTGCAACAGAAGTCAATCAATCAAAACTAACTTTAGCTGGACAATAACATTATTCTAGAGCTGCTGTAAAGCCAAAACGATCTCTGTAACTTTAATTTCCTATTATCACTGTAAAGCTGCTTTGAAACAATCTATATTGTTAAAAGCGCTATATAAATGAAGGTGACTTGACTTGACTTGACATCCGCCTCGACTCTCAACATATCTAGCTGTTTGGAGCTAGAGTGTGTTAATAGCATGCTCTATGCCGGATCGGAAGAGGCTGGTGAGAAGGCTTCCTTCAGGGCCTGAGAGCATCAAAGCTAGAGAGTGAAGCCTGAGAAAGGGACAAGCCCATCTCAAGCTCCTCAGCTAGCTTCGAAGACTACCCACAATCGAAGTCGCCATGCTGCATCGGCAGCAGTGGGACCCAAGCCGCTGGGTGCAGACGCTTGGCTCCCAGCCCCCTTAAAGAACGCAAAACAAGTAATCGGGTTGATGTGCGCGTTTATATTATATGTCACAAGTTTCAAATCGGAATAGATTTTTTGACATGCGCATACTGCACAAATATAGCTACAGAGTTTCCCGCTGTTTGCGCATAATAACCATTCTCCTACATTGGTTCTTTATTTGTTTTAAACAGCAGACTTAATATTTATCCATTTCTGGTCATAATTTGGAGACAATGAACATATGAACCATTGTGCCGTGCTGCTTATATTTATCACGCAGTAAAAATGCCCCTCCCTGCACCCAGAACCAGTCATCTGAGGATGAGAATCCGAAAGAAAAAGGACTGATGGGAAGATGTCCTGCTCCACTTCAGAGACGCTGAGTGAAAGGAAAGTTTTAGAATGACAGGACACTCATTTATATGACACTTTATTCAACTGGATGAACAGCTTGTTCCGCACGTCATACGTCATTGCACATGCGCAGTCCTTAAACTTTCAGTTTTCAATCTGATCAAGTGTTTGCATGTTCTCTCGATCGGATTACAAAAGGAATAAACCACCCCTTTCAATCTGATCAAATTTAGTTCGGATTGAGCTCAATCGGATCGATTAAGGTGTTTACATGGAGGCTTTTCAGTCCCGTCAATCCGATTGAGCCGTCAATCCAATTACTAATGGATTATTTGGTTGCATGTAAACATAGCCATTGCCCCCTCGAGAGCTGACCGAGCTCTGTCCTAAACAGACAACAAGCTTAACTAATCAGTAAGTAATATCAAATTTAGGAGATAGTTCCTCATTATGTAATCAAGAATTACTGAATGAGATTAGCCTCATTAATAACTATTAACTAACTGACAAATAAAGAATATTATCGTGTCGAGACGCAATCAGTCATCATTTTTACTCTGAATATAGTCATAAATGCATCACTAATTACTCAAGTGTTACCTAGTCATTATGCAGGAACTACTAGGGATCTGGACCATTATTTTAAAGTGAAAAACATCTTTTTGACTTTAAAATAACAGTCCAAATCACTAGTAGTCCTTTAAGAGTGACTAGGTAACATTAATTAGTGATGCATTTTATGACCACGTTGAGAGTAAAAAAAAAAGGACAATTGCTAACGTCTCAGACACGTTAATGTTGTGATTAGTAATTAATTAGTAATTCTTTATAATTTGTCATAATTACCTATTAGTTTAGTTCTTAATGATGCCAATATCATTCAGTAATTATTGATTACCTAATAAGGAACTATCTTAGTCCTAAATTCGATATTACTTACTGATTAGTTAAGCTTGTTTCCATATTAGTTAATAGTTGTAGCTGAAGTGTTAATGTAGTCCTGCATTAACTCATTACTCATTAGACTAATAACTCATTAGTCCTGCATTACTTCCTGCAGTTACTTATTAATGACGGACCATTATTCTAAGTTACAGTAAGTATTATCGATTTAGTTTTTCACTTTTTCAAACACACACGTACGACAAACAAATGGCTTCCTGAAGACACGTCAGCACGCCTTTGACATCACCTTACTGCAATAGCCAATCGAGATTGGTGTGAGCGAAGCGTTCCCATAGTGTCAACTCCATGTCGCTGCGTTGAGTTCCACTTCGAAAGAGAACTTCCCCTCCCTCTTGCAGCGTCCGACATCTCTTCTCTTATGGCGTGTTTAATAGTGTGACGGCAGAACAACTTGTTAATCACGTGAGATCACAGCAATAGACAACCACAACCATCTAAAGATCCAAACAATTCCCGATGGACAAAATCAAGTCCTTTTTTTTCTCATTCAGGAAGCATTTCAGTTGGATATATATAGTATGTCACAATAGGGAAGAAAAGACAATCACAACTTCTGTTTCCTGACAAATTACTTTCTACCGGCATGTGTCAATTCTCCTGCAACATCCAATCTTATTTTCATTAATACTTTTTTAGAATCACTTACTCTTGGTTTTAACCAAACTCTCTTTTTCGCCTTGAATGTTTTAACCAAACTCTCTTTTTCGCCTTGAATGTTTAGACGTGTGCCAGAGTCACTGCTGCACTGATAGGCTATGTAGACCTAATAGACAACACTATAAATAAAATATAGCTAGATCTAAAATCCGGAGGATCACTTGTATGATTGTTTTAAAGTGTCATATCGTCCAGCCCTAAAACCTGCTCTGTGCTACAGCACTTAGGCATTATTGGCATAACTGTAGGACTTTCAGTAAAGCTGCTTTGAAACAATGCATATTGTGAACAGCGCTATACAAATAAATTTGCCTTGACTTTTAGAATAGCTGCATTCATTTCACAAGTGTATATTCTGCACAAAAAAATGCAGATACAAAGTACTTTTGAGTATGTACTGTAGTGATTCAAACCTCTTTGTTGTACCACTTTTCAATAAAAAAAATGTTGAAAAAGAAAATCACACTAATTTTTATTGAAAAGAGTATGTTGTGTATTTAAATATATATTTGCAATTACGATTTTTTTTTTAATGATGAAGTTGCAATTATGTAAAATATAATAACTTTAAATGGAATATGGAATATCACACTACAGTTAAAATAATCAAGTACTTTACATGTGACTTTTAATAAAACATTATTAAAAGATTTGCACTTTTTAAAAGTTGACTTAAATGTGTTATATGAAATTAAATGAGAGTGTACATAACAATAAATTTACAATATTTACATTAAACAAAAACATGCAAAATTTCACACTTTGAAAATCCACCATAAAAGATTCTCTTCTTTTAGATATGTTGAGATGAAAGATGATGTGTTTTCTAAATTCTAGAAGAAAAAATAATTCATAAAATACCTTAAAAAACCACCTCAAATACCTGGTTAAATACCCAGGTGGCTTTTTTCCGTCAAGGACCGTGCAACAGATACAAAAGTTTTAATAACAATGAATTTAAGCTATATACAGTTACTACCAGTTACACAGTTACACAACTGTGTACCCAAATTCTTTGAATTATATTGTGTTACATCCACGTCTCCAGTCTGAAAAGACCATTTGAAAAAGCTGTATTCATTAGGCTAATGTGCAGCAATTCTCTAAGATTGTTACTTCGAGATAACCTATTAGCCCCAACAAAAAATTCAGAAAGTAAAAATGTATATGTGGGCTGGATAAAATATGAACACTTGAGGGGCCTCTCTTGCTGGCTGAATTCAGCCCAGTGTTTAAACATTAGCCACTTGATTTAAAGGGAAAAGACAGAGGGTAAACACTGTTGCTTTTTGTGATCTCTAATTGTGTGTTCGCTCTAAACAAATGTGACTGAATGGGTATTTTTACTGGACAAAATAGAAACCATGATCCCATGTCAAAAAGCGATAAGAACACAAACAACAACCTCTTTCCTCAGTCAATCACCCTGCTGAACAATGGGCAGCCAGACTGGAGGGAATGCCTTGTCATCATCAGCCACTGCATCGTCTCAAGGTTGAGGAATGTCTGGATCAGGAGCCAGCAGCGAATTCCCCGATTTCAGAAGCTCTTGTTTGTAGATTTGTGCCATCAAATCCTCTTAACATTCCACCACTGGCATGAGTGACAAAATATCATTAAGAGCTGCATATTGTACCATTGATAACAGAATAATTTCTCTAGACTCATGTCTATATCTCAAAATTAGATGACTGCAACATTTTACTAGCTGACCTTCCAGCTAGCCTTTCTAGGAGATTGAGAATGCATCTGGTCTTCTATCAGTAAAAGATGAGCCACATCATAGCCTACTTTGTCTCTCTCCATTGGCTGCCTGTAGACATACCGGGCCACCTCTGGATCTGCACACTTTAGGTTTATGTTCCCCCTTGCCTCCGGTCAGTGACCGTGCAAAACAGGGTGGTGTCGTCAGAGTCAAGGCCTGTTCGCACCAAGAAAAAGAACTATATAGATAACAATATAGGGGTCTTCTACCCCTTTAAATGCTTGAGCTCTTTAAAGCAGGATGGATTCTGATTGGCTGGCAATGTGTTTTATCATTCATCAGCTGGAAAAAAATCGGTGTAGTTATCCTTGGTGTGAATGGGCATTTAACCATCACACTCACTGTCCCTCAATAGTGACTCAAACTTCCTTCACTCGAACATCTTAATCCATTGTAATCAATCACAAAACTGATGAATCATGCACAATAAGACCAGAAGTGTGTATTGAGTAAATGTAGTCAGTTTTGAATTCATGTTAACCCATAGCCTTCTCCATATTTCTGCACTTCTGCTTAGTGCTGACAGGTAGTGCTACTTATTATTTCCACCTTTGGATTAATAGCTTCTGCCCATATTTTTATAAGTTGCTTTGGGTGAAACAAATATTAACCAAATACATGTAAAATGTAAATGAATAATGATGGGTGTGTATTTTTCATTTATGACTCAGAATATTGACTTAACAGACATTTGGGAACAGTTCTTGGGAACTTCTCTGGGTATGAACCTCTCCTTGGCATCACATCTGTAGATGACTGTATTTGCTCACTATATCATGAGCTCATTATGTCCTTGTAACACATGACCTTTGACCCCATGGTCTTTTTGGATTGAGCATCTTTATTAAAAGGTTTTTTTTTTTTTTTTTTTTTTATGTTATGAAACATAACTAAACCTAAAATATGTTTTGGCCACCAAAAACCACAGCTAAATTATATATATGAACATGTGAACGGTTATTTACAAATGTCTTGTTATCACTGTTTAAGGGAAATCAAAAGCAGAAACATAATAAGACAAAATGAAGATATGTGTCAATTCCATATTATCTATGCAGCAAATAATCAAGAAGATTATTTGCTGCATAGCCTACATAATATGGAATTGACACATATGCTTATTAGGTCATTATGTGGACATGGTCACAAATATTTGTGAAATCCATGATTATTTAATGATTCCTTTTGGTGAAACGATTAAAAACTATCTTTGCTTGCATCTGGGGAGAAAACAATTCATCTAAACTGACTATTCGAAAAAATAAATAATAATCTTTATATGGAAGTCTATGGGAACACAGAGTGAAATCGCCCAAAAAGAGACGGTACTCCACAGAACGTGACGACGCTGATTGGACTATATCCAGGCAGAACAACAGTGACTGCTAGCATAACTCTGTGGTTGCGAATGTGATTGAAAAAGTCCCTTTCACACTTTGGTGGTGCGTCGCCCAATCACCCTAATGAAGAAACTACGGTGGCCCAGTAGTGCACAACACAACGAAATTTAAAAAGCAAACACAACGAAATTAAGCCACAACACAACAAAATGAATCCACATACTGTTTGCTTTGCTAGAGAAAGAATTGGATAACCTGAAGCAAAGGTGAGGTAAAATCTGTGGATCAGCACAATGTATATCTTCATCTGAAAATGATGTCAGGTTAATGCAGATGCATTGCAAAATTAAAAACAGATGCACTGCAAAATTGCAGTCCTGATGCAGCATTGATTCCCACTCAAACTTAAAAATAAAAATAAGTATTTCTCTCTATTTCTCCATTCTCTCTACACAGACTTTAAACGCGAACCTGTGAGAAACGCTGATGGCGTTCACATGCGCATTTAGAATGGGTTCTATAGTTATGTGCGTTTGAATATACGTGCGCAGGTTTGGAATTCCCTACAGACCAAGCCTAAACAAAGTACTTGTCTTTCCTTATAAATTAATGATAAAGAATTTTATTTTATTTTGTCGCTTCGGGGTAGGAACGCGAAACGAATTTTCCCGACAACGCCTTATCTGTAGAGTGGTAAAGGGATCCAGAGAGAGACTAGTTGGCACTTCAGCACTGCGTTGTCATCGGGTCCAGGCGAAGGTCCTTCATCAGATCTGGATACGGCCTGGATGCGGCAGACTGCGGGAAAACCTTGGGATAAACACAGACACTAAAATTAGCGTAGATGCCATTCTTCTTATGATGTAACGAGTACATCAGGATTTATGGGAAGTGTTCCCGGTTCCGGCTGACCTAATCTATGCAGCCTAACATTGAATTATAGAAGTCTATAATGTATTATGTGAATGCTAGGTCAAAGAGATGTGTCTTTAATCTGGCTTTGAACTGACAGAGTGTGTCTGCTTCCCGGACAATGGTAGGAAGACTGTTCCAGAGTTTTGGCGCTAAATAGGAGAAGGATCTACCGCCAGCAGTCGATTTTGATATTCTAGGTATTATTAACTGGCCGGAATTTTGAGATCGCAATAGACGTGAAGGACTATAATGCGTTAAGAGCTCGCTCAAGTACTGCAGAGCTAAACCATTTAGTGCTTTGTAAGTAATCAGCAATATTTTAAAATTGATGCAATGTTTAATAGGGAGCCAATGCAGTTTTGACAGAACCGGGCTAATATGGTCAAACTTCCTGGTTCTGGTAAGAACTCGAGCTGCTGCGTTTTGAACTAGCTGTAGTTTGTTTATTAAGCGTGCAGGGCAACCACCCAGTAGAGCATTACAATAATCTAGCCTTGAGGTCATGAACGCATGAACTAACTGTTCCGCATTTGTCAATGAGAGCATATGTCGTAATTTAGATATATTTTTAAGATGGAAAAATGCAGTTTTACAGATACTAGACACGTGACTTTCAAATGAAAGATTGGTATCAAAGAGCACACCCAGGTTCCTAACCGACGACGAAGACTTAACAGAGCAGCCATCAAGTGTTAGACAGTATTCTAGGTTATTATGTGAGGAAGTTTTTTGTCCAATAATTAGAAACTCTGTTTTTTCAGAATTTAGAAGTAGGAAATTGCGAGTCATCCAATTTTTTTATATCAGCTATGCATTCCGTTAATTTTGTGAATTGATAAGTTTCGTTAGGTTTTGAAGAAATATACAGCTGAGTATCGTCAGCATAACAGTGGAAGCTAATTCCATGTTTCCTAATCATATCTCCTAATGGTAGCATGTACAGAGTGAACAGCAGTGGTCCTAGTACTGAGCCTTGAGGTACGCCATACTGAACTTGTGATCGATGAGACATCTCTTCATTTACTGCTACAAACTGATAACGGTCAGATAAGCATGATTTAAACCATGCTAGTGCATTTCCACTAATACCAAAATAATGTTCGAGTCTATTTAAAAGAATGTTGTGGTCAGTGGTGTCAAATGCAGCACTAAGATCGAGTAACACTAATAGAGAGATACAACCACGATCGGATGATAAGAGCAAATCATTTGTGACTCTAACGAGAGCAGTCTCAGTACTATGGTACGGTCTAAATCCGGACTGGAAATCCTCGCAGATATAATTTCTTTCAAGAAAGGAACACAGTTGTGAGGATACTGCCTTTTCTAATATCTTTGACAGAAAAGGTAGATTCGAGATCGGCCTGTAATTGACTAATTCTGTAGGATCAAGTTGCGTTTTTTTAACAAGTGGTTTAATCATAGCCAGCTTAAAGTTTTTTGGTACGTATCCTAGAGACAAAGACGAATTAATGATATTAAGAAGAGGATCTATGACCCCTGGAAGCATCTCTTTCAGTAGCTTAGTTGGTATAGGGTCTAACATACATGTTGTCGATTTAGATGATTTAATGAGTTTAGTAAATTCTTCCTCTCCTATAGCAACGAATGAATCAAATTTTTCCTCAGGGAGACTACAGTGCACTGCCTGATGCGATACTGTAGTAGACGGTTGCATAGTTATAATTTTGTCCCTGATATTATCAATCTTATAAGTGAAGAAGTTCATCAAATCATTACTGCTGTGTTGCTTGGAAACTTCGGTGCTTGAAGCTTGATGCGATCACTGGCATTGAGATGCGCCTAGCTTCGCCTGAAATGAATGCGAGAGTAGGCGGCTGCAGTGAGGGGGAGGAGTGAAAAAAGCGCAGGCCAGACGGAGTTCTCTCTTCTCGCAGTGGATCTGACACCTGTGAGATCAAAGATGGATATCGCGGGATTCACGGGATTCACGCTCGTGCACAGTGTTGCTAATAAACTGGATGTAATTTAAGTTCTGTTGCTTTTATATGAAAATAATTATAATGAACAATTATAATTTAATTACATACCAAAGACGTATTTATCAATCATTTATGACAACAATCAAATAACCCATAGATCACACTGTCAGAGAGTTTGGGAATACTAACACATAATTTATACACATAAAAACATGAGATCAGAGTTTTAAAATCAAACAGTTTAAAAGAGAACAATACATCACGTTTGTTTAAACCAATGAGCATTAAGCTGTGTTGTCAGCAAGTCGTTTCCCATCATGCTTTTGATCAGCGCAGTTGGAGAGCAACTGCGCTTGACTGCAGAATTCGACACGTCTGCCTTGCGCTCGCGAGAGTTTTTTGACATACGTCAGCATGACATCAGAGCTAGGCGGACCGCAATAGGACACATTTCTAACCGGCATGCATCTCGCGGTGATCACCAAGTGACCGGTTCTGCGCAGATTTTGCTCATCTCAAACAAGCCTGTTGTCACAGTGCTGCAGTAACCCACAGAGATATCTGTACGACACAGGAAAATGATTCAAGAATTGCCATTTACATTTACCAACAGGAACATAAGCACTACACACATACAACATAACGTTAACACAAGACTGAAGCCCTATTCGGACGGGATTAACTTTACAAGGGTAGATGGAGTAATGTAATTTTACCACAGGATGTCTGTAATAATAATGGTCAATTTGCACGGGAGATCTCAGTAAAACCAGCAGAAGTGGGAGGGGTAATTCGATTTGCGCACCGCCATCACCTTCCTGTCGTCATGTGTGTGTTACGTACGTTGCTTCCGTGCGCAAACACATAGAACGCAACGGAATGCTTTTTCAAGCTCCTCCATACTTAAAAAAACTTATTTTAAACAGGAAATGACAGAATATTCTATTCGCACAGGATTACCTGAGGTCATTTTTCCGGACCTTTTTACAGAAGGTAAAAGTCGCTGTAATCTTTACTGACATTGTCCGTAATGATTACTGAGATGGCACATTCAGACGGGACTAAAATCACTGAGAAGCTCTGGTGATAATTACTTTACCCCACCTCTCCATGTTAAACTAGTCCCGTCCGAACAGGGTAACTGAGGGTATAAATGCACAGTGGCAAACAAAAGAGCTGATGAGTTAAATAACAAGACACACCCGAACAGAAACTCAAATCAAATCAGTAACCATAGAAACAAACATTACAATCTTAATGTTAGGTTCACCACAAAGGCAATGCAAACATCTCCTTGTCCTCAGAGGCATCTCTATAATTTTGTTGCTGGAGTAATCCTGTGTATGAGTCTCTCTTATATTTACGAATACGACATGCGCGAAACAGTAGGCGGGGCTAAAGAGGCAATGATGTAGAAGTAGGCATTGATCTTCTGCAGAGGCCAAATCAGAAACGATTCGTTTTGGGGTCTTGGTTTCAATAAAAACTGTTTTTGAACTAATGAGGAAGTTCTGAGTTCTAAAACGTACAGGATATTTTTATGGTACAATGATGTATTACACTATATTTCTCAATTAAAATTCTTTAACATATTTGGGTCCATTTAGAAATGTTGTCATGAGAAAGGAAATCGAATGTAACCCGTCCTACTCAACCCACTCAGAGCGGGATTCGAACCAGGGTCTCTGGCGTGGGAATGAATGAATAAATGAGGCATTTACAGTATATAGCGCTTTCATATGTACAACTGTACACCCAAAGCGCGAACGCGCTAACAAGGATGCTAAAGTCCGCAGCCTTTAAGGCGCCTCTTGAGGCCAGGCGAGTGAGGTTTACACGCACAGCTCTTACTGACCTATGTTACACAAACAGGAAGAACATTGTTCCAAAACAGGGATTAAAATAGTTACAAAGCAAAAGGCCCTTAATAATGTTGGAACTTTGTAATGTGGCACTTGTCATGGCTATTAGAATTCAATGATGTACCAAGTGCTTTTGGGTGCTTTGATGACATGCATGCTTTAGCAGGTTCAAGGACTTTATTTGAATTGTTTGTCACTATCCATCATTAAGCTGCTAATGTGTGTGTTTTTTTGTTTTTTTTTGTATGTTTCATTTTGTGTAATGCAAAACTTTTAGTTTTGTATTCATTATAAATATTCCATTGTGAGATTACTGGTATAAAGTGATTACTGCTTTTCACTGATATAACTTATTTCACCATCCCCATAGTCTCACTTTTTTATTTCTAAGCAGGTCTTTTTAAAGTTAAGAGTGATAAATGTTCTTTGTGTGTTTGTAAAAGCATGTCCCCTAGCGCAGACCTTGGCTGACTCAGTCAGCGGACCCAGAAGGCCCAAGAGTCCTGGCAGATGCTTTGTGTGTGCAAGCTTTTCCAGTGGTCTCCTCTAGGTTTATTACACACACGTCTGTCCTTGCTTGAACTCTCCTTTCCAAAGAAACTCTGCTCTAATGTCTTTACCTGGAGCCGACTTTACTTTCAACCTCATGACAACATCAGATTCATCCTCTCTGGAAATTATGGTATCCTTCATAAAGCCTTTGATCCAGACACATTGAACAAGTGTAAAAACAGCTCTACTGGGGTTTTAGAATCATCAGATGAACACTACAGAAGACCAGTGTGCTGAAACCAAATTCAGTTAATCATGTCTCATTTAACTGGATGCCTTGCTGCCCACATGTTTGAGGACAAAAAGCCTCTTTTTGGGACAGCTGAATTTCATCAGATGCTATTTAGCATGTAGATGAGGTAATGTCTGAGTTGAGTATAACACCTGTCATCAGAACACAGTCATTGGTGACACACCATCAGTGATCTTTATACAATCTTTGTTTGACACACTGGATGTGGAATAAGACCTTACTTTGTGATAAAAGTGAACACATGAACACGACCACCCACATTTACAAGCCAATGACAGATTGGGTGATCAGAAACTGCGGCCATACAGTCACAATGAGGTAATAAGGAGGGCACAGGATAGATAAAATAATTCCTATAAACACAAGAAAAAGTCAAATGTTTACCAAACCTTGTACCAAAACCTTGTACTGTTTCTGGATGTGTGGAGCAACTACTGATCTAAATATCTTCTAAAAAATCATAATGTTAGAAATAGCACAGAATAGAAAAGGTGCTTTAAAAAAAAAAAAAAAAACTATAATAATAAAAAAAACTTTTAATATCCTTATTAAAATATATATATAAAATTATAATATGACGCATTTAAAGGCACAAATAAAGGCCCATTTAAAAAAAAATGAGTTTGGCTCTTACTTGCCTCACACTGTAAAAATAAGTCACAATGGGCACAATGTACTGTATAAAAAATAAGATATTGATATTGTTTTGTTATTCTTTGCATGTTTTACCTTTATTTTGAATTGCACATTGCATTGTGTTTTAAGGGTTAATGGAAATTTCTGTAAAATTACAGGATAATGTCCTGGCAGAAAATTACCAGTAGCCTACATTTTTCATTTTTATTTTTTACAGTGCAACACACCTGCCTGGAAGTTTCTAGTAGGCTATACGTGGTAATATTTGATTAGTTTGATCGGGTGTGTTTAACTGGGGTTGGAGCTAAACTTAGCAGGACAGTGGCCCTTCAGGATTTCCCAAAAGCATCGTTAGCCAACTATTGTGGCAAGTTCCGTAGTTATCAGCATAGTTCAACGAGTTAGTGTTTCCGGAAACTATAGTTCCAACGAACATTCACAAACAGCATCGCAAAGTTATGTGGTTGGAATGACATCAGTTCTCGACCGGTTAGAAGCATAGTTTCTTGTTTGCATGACGTAGACTTAATAAATCCTTATATTGAGCAAAAGAAGCAAGCTGACATTCAGTACAATCTATATCTTTTATTTTGAATATATACAAAGGTCATTTACCAGTTTAAGTTTTTCAAAAGCCTACGTGAGCTAGTAGGCCTACGACCAAGCCTTTGATGGAAGATGGAAATAAAGCAAAATAACTGAGAAAAAATGAGAATTAGTCCTCAGATGCCATGTCCATAATTTATAACAAAAAATCTAGCATTAATTCAATATCAAATTGATTTATTAAAAGAAGTTATTGATCCACCACCTATATGGCATCATTAACCAGCAAGGTTTAATGACAAATTTGCGACAATGCGGTTTCGGGAAACAGTCGTGACAAGCTGATTCCTTTAACAATGCATCAAACTATAATAGTTAAGCAGAGAGTTAGCTGGATCAAACAATTATGATCATAATGAATGCACTTTTTTAAAGGTAAGAATTAATCATATAATTTTGACAATCTATTAAATTCAAATTAAATTTAAATAAAAAAAATTTAAATTTAACCCTGTTACCATTTTTGGAAGTGACATTTATTGGACCCTGCTGGGCAAGACAAGCAAATACTGTTATTCCATTTTCTCAATGTTAAGCACCTGATACTTTAAGAAAAATACCTTCTTTTAAGAGTTTCAATCTCTTTTTAATACACTATTGTGGAATGTAAAGCATCAGTAAGTCCCTCCGCTTCTTTTGGCACTTTTCATGAAATGCTTCATTATTTATCACTGGCAGTATTTTTACAGCCTACTACTATCTATGGATAAGGATCCTCCTGTTGTACTCTGCTGCTTTCTGGGAATATTGCTTGTACGAAAACAGTGAATTGGAGATGATGTTCCTCTGTATCCTCTGGAAGAGCACACCCTGGGCCTCTCTGGCTTGCACATCAAAGTTTGAGAGTGAGCTGGCCAGGGGTTGCGATTCCCTGCACCTGCTGCTCACTCCTGGCCAACTCAAATACATTATTCCGCCTGCAGAGCAACTTAATGGCTTCTGTGGGGAGCTGGAAACAAACAGCTACGGTAAGATCGCCCCCCCTGTCCTGTGACAGGAAGTGTTCCACGCTTACACGCTCTGGTACATCATGCAAAACTAAAGTTGATTGATGGCAAAAGAATAAATTAATGTTTAAACTTTGGAATGTTTAATACACTCTGTGTAGGTTTATGCACAACTTTCCAGACCGTGACATTCTCAAATTTAAAATAAGTCACTACAACATAATACATAATAACACACACTGTACAGCGTCCCCCATCTTCATCGTTAGGTAGCCTGTGCTCTCCACTGAGCAGGGAGAGCCATTTTGGTTGGACAGGTATCAGTACTAAGCAGTGAACAAATCATTGCTAAGGAAAACAGAATACATCTGTTTGGAGACTTGGCGTCCTCTCTCTGGCACAGTCACACTTGACTTCAGCAAGGCAGGGCCATTTTCCATGAGAGTAGTAAGTGACAACATCTGCAATTTCTTTTTAAGGGGAAAATAAAAACAAACCTTGATGCATGTAGGCTCACTTAAGTGTCTTGCAATATGTATAAACAGAACTAAAGTGACGACCTCAGAGTTTCCTCAGCTGTAGAGTTAAAGTCAATAAGCATAGTGACCTTTCTGAACAGTGTCATCTCTTCTCTGGTTTGAAGATGAGACATGAAAATGTTTAGCAAAGACCTAAAATCGACCTTCGTTCTGTGGTACTGTAAAAGAGGTTTGCCACCCACCGTCAGCAAAAGAAAGGCATGAATGACTGCATTGATCATTGATTGAAGAAATGCAAAAACGTAAGTCAACATGCTATTGCATTTAGAGCAAAAGACCAGAGGCTGTTTTTATTAGTCATATCAGGCAATGAGATATAATAGCTTCTCGTCATTAATTACATCAGCATCCTGTACAATCTCTGTGTGATACATCAGGTTGTGCTGTACATAATCTTTATATCACATACAGTACATTATCCGTTCATCACAGCTGTTTATCTGCTTTAGGAATAGTCTTAAGGACACTTACCTAGAACCTCAAAAAAAAAAAAAAAATGTCTTACTTGCCACAGTTGCTTCTGGCATGCTAACTGGGGGTTAAAGCATTGTGAAATGCTTTCAGGAGGCCTTTCTGTGTGGAGTTTGCATGTTCCCCCACAATACAAAGACATGCAGGACATGTGAATTGGATACTGTAAAATTGCCCGTGGGCTGGATTACTTACAAATTGTAGTCTGTTACAGATTCCAAATTACATGATGAAAATTGTAGTTAGTAGTTAATGTTACATTACACATTTTAGGTAATGTATTCTCCAACTACTTTTTGATTACTTTTAGATTACTTTTGATCTAATTTATTTATCATATTGATCTGAACAGTACAAACTTATTGATTCCATACTGATATAAAAAATAAAAAAACAAAGAGAAAGAAAATATATTCCACAATATGAAGGGCATTAAACTTTACATTACATCAGGGTTTCCCAAACTGTGGTTTGTGAAGGAACTGCAGGGTGTTAGGGAGTTCATGAAAAGAGAATAATCTTAAAAATGTTAAAATTATAAATAAAAAAATCAACACATACTAAAAGAGATTTAATATTTTATATATTTATCCACATGTTATGAGACCATTAATCAGCAGAGGCCATGAATATGCAAACGTGTTGTTAAATTATGAATTATGAATTATTAAGTATATCACTATATATCATAGACACGAACAGACAAGGGGCTAAAAAGAACAGAGAGAATATAAATGAAATCTATTAAGTACATTCAAACACTTAGACATGTGTCCGAGACATTGCAAATATTTATCTCATATCATGCGCTCATAGAAATCACGCAGCTTATTGTACTAGTAATGCTCAACATCAACCACGTCCTGTGTTGTACAATCCAATCTCATGAAATTCGTCACTATAGCACACATTGTATTTATCGTGCAATTTATGTGCGAAAATGAGCTTTTACGTGCATATGACACACTCTGTAAACCCCTTGGGTAGGATTAGTGGTGTAGGGTACATGCGTATTACACGCCATAAAGTGTGTATCATATGCACACGAAAACATCTCAGGTTACGACTGTAACCCTAGTTCCCTGAGAAGGGAACGAGACGTTGCGTCGATGACGCTTTGAAAACGCCCCTGCCTGATTGCGTCTGAAGCACATGTGTCCAATGGCGAGAGTGAACGTCACGGGCGGGTGATGTCACATCCAGGAAAGGATAAAAGCACATCCAGCATGTGTCCAATGGCGAGAGTGAACGTCACGGGCGGGTGATGTCACATCCAGGAAAGGATAAAAGCACATCCAGTCTGACTAGCGTTAGCTTTGATTTAGCCGAAGCAATTCGATCACAGGGATGTAGGAAGTATGGCAAAGTGTCACAGCGTCTTGTTCCCTTCTCAGGGAACTAGGGTTACAGTCCTTTCGAGGGAACTTGCGCTGCATCGATGGGAACGTCATCGAGAACGAGAATGCCCGAACGCCATATGAACAAGAACCTGTCGTTTGAATACTGCAGTTACAGCATGAGAACTCGAGAGCCAAGGGCACCCATGTCCAAGTCATAAAACCTGACAAATGTGAGCGGCGAGGACCAGCCTGCCACGTCGCAAACTTCATGAAGGGAAACCCCTGAGATTAAGGCCTTGGAAGCCGCCATACTCCTTGTAGAATGGGCTCTGATGGCCAAGGGTGATGGCTGGCCAGAGGCGTCATAGGCAAGAGAAATAGCCTCAACTATCCACTTGCTACCAGTCTGTTTGGATGCAGGAAGCCCTTTCTTAGGGGACCCAAAACAGACTAACAGCTGATCAGACTTCCTCCACAGGGCAGCTCTGTGGACATAGGTGTCCAATGCTCTAACTGGACAGATAACGTTCAGCTTTTCCTGGTCTTGATCCTTGAAAGGAGGAGGACAGAATGCCTGCAGAACGATAGGCCACAGTACATTGGTTGGAACTTTCGGGAAGTATCCTGGCTTAGGATAGAGGAAAGCCTTGACCATTCCAGGTGCGAATTTAAGGCACGAGGGGATAGCGATAGGGCCTGAAGATCTCCTACTCTCTTTCACGAGTTCACACTTACAAATAAGTCAGATAGAATAAATGGAATGCGTATTTGGTGTGCTGTCCGAGGAAAGGGCTCCGGGCTCGGTATTCGGCCTGAACCCAGAGTACTCCCTTCATATTCCTGGGTGTTGAAGGAATAAGCCAAGAGTGAGTAGTCGGGGTGGTGGAGGGATGCTGAAAAACTGTTGAGGAATGTAGGTGAGTCGACTGAGTGAATATATATGCTTCCTCTCATGCTGATAGGATAGACATGGTAATTGTTGATGACTAGTTTATAGGATTGATTATTTGAACGTGCTCCTCCTGAACTTTGTTTAATGAAACATCATTAAGTGAAGAAATGGCTAGAAGGAGCACAGTTTTGAGGGTCAGAAACTTTTCTGAGACAGAGTCAAGAGGCTCAAAGGGAGCCACAGATAAACCTTCTAAAACCATTGCCAAGTCCCATGCTGGAACTCTGGACCTGTAGGCCTCAGCCTCAAAGTACCGCGAAGGAAACGTGTTATCAAGGGATCTCTCCCCACAGATAATCCACCCAAGGGGACATGGTAAGCTTCTGTGGCCGCAACATACACCTTCAGTGTGGAAGGAGATAACCCTGCCGTAAAATGATCTTGAAGGAACTCTAGTATTGAACCCATGGGGCAATTAACTGGATCCCATTGTCGTAAATTTTACCAAGAAGTAAACACTTTCCACTTCAGGGCGTATAGTTTCCTTGTGGATGGAGCTCTGGAGTGGAGTATGGTCTCTACAACCTCGGTTGAGAGACCAGAATCTATGAGTTGGGCCCCCTCAGAGGCCAGACCCACAGGTTGGTGGACAGTGGACAGTTGACAGTGCGTCGTATCCTGAACCACCGTCGCAAACAGATCCACCTCTGCTTGGCCATAAACCTCCCAAATGTGCTCCACCACCTCGGGGTGGAGCCTCCATTCCCCAGGCCTCAGCCCCTGCCTCAACAGGATGTCTGCTCCTACATTCTGATGTCCTGGAATATAGGAGAGCATCTTCCCCAGGGACCACAAGAGAATTTGGTGTACCAGTTTGCATAGTGGATGTGAACGCAGACCCCCTTGATGATTTATGTAAGAAACCACTGATGTATTTTCTGTGCGGACAAGCACATGATGGCCCCTTAGGTCTGGAAGGAAATGTTTCAATGCCATGAAGACCACCATCATCTCCAGGCAGTTTATGTGCCATTATGTACCCCTCCACAGACCCTGAGCTGAGCGGCCTTCCATTACCGCTCCCCAGCCAGTGAGAGAAGCATCTATCGAGAGCGTAACTCGATGGCAAAGCGCTCCTAACACTGGACTCTGGGACAGGAACCAAGGTTTCCTCCATATAACCAAGGCGCAGAGACACCGCCACGTGATCTTGATCATACGAAGTGGGTTACCCCTCGGGGAAAACCCCTTGGTCTTGAGCCACCACTGCAGGGGCCTCATGTACAGCAGGCCAAACGGTATTATGTTGGACGTGGCTGCCATCAGGCCCTACAGCCTCTGAAACTGTTTTACAGTGAGTGACTGGCCTAGATTTATCTCTTTTACAACTGAGAGGATTGTGGTGACACGAGTAGGCGAGAGCATTGCCCTCATTGTCACTGAATCCCATATCACACCAAGAAAGGTGGTCCTTTGTGCTGAAGAGAGCACGCTTTTCTTGGCATTCAATCTCAATCCCAACTTTTTCATATAACCGAGAAACTCGATGCCGAACCGCCAACTGTTCCGACTCTGCTAGGATAAGCCAGTCATCTATATAATTCAGAATGCATATACCCTGCAGCCTGAGCGGGGCAAGAACTGCATCTATGCATTTCGTGAACGTGCGGGGTGATAGAGCTAGACCGAATGGAAGAACCCGATACTGGTAGGATTTGCCCCCGAAAGCGAACCTCAGGAACTTCCTGTGTTGTGGAAGGATGGAGACATGGAAGTATGCATCTTTTAGATCTATCGTGACAAACTCAGGGACAGATAGCTCGCGAGTGTTTGTTCTGCTTTTGGGATCGCCCCATAACCATATTCTTTTAGCCACCTTATTTCTGAATATACATGGACTTGGGGGCTAAACACTCATGACGAATAAGGTTTATTCCACAACCTCGAAAGCTCTTTATGTAGGTCGGAAAAAATGTCCCCTTGGTGGAGGCACTGTATTAGATGTCAGAAAGCGCTCGTCTAATAGACTTTTGGGACGAGCGCCTTATTTCACGGCTGGCCATTCAATATTTAATTTGGACACAGCACAAGAAACTACCTCCACCAGCTCCTCGTATGCCGGGGAAAGAGATGGCGAATCCTCTTCCCCCGCTTCGATTCTCAGCACATCCACTTCCTCAGAACTGGACAGCTGAAGCACCTGTCTCTCCCCCGGGGCAGAAGGAACCGCAGCGCGGGCTTCCGATGCCGGAGAGAGAGCGCTGGATCCCACGGGTAAAGGTTGAGAGAGGGCGGGGCCCATCTCAAACCCCTCCGTGAGATCCATTTGTGAACCCCACAATCTGAGCTTCCGTGCTGCCTCGGCAGCAGCGTGGCCAGAACCGCAAGTAACGCTCACCTGAACACTCTCCTCAAAGAGCGCCAGGCGAGAGCAGAGCGTGCGAAGCAGCAGCCTCTCACAATGCTCAATGCCCCTCAAAGGCTGACAGAGCATGCTCTGCTCCCAGACACATCACACAAAGCTCGTGTGTATTCCCACCCATGAGATAACGAGGGCAGGGAGAAGCACACAACTTAAATGATTGTTTGCTCGCCATTATGAGATATATATGGACAGACAACAATAAATATGACAGACAGTATGAGCACAGAGCGCTTGCTGAGGCACAGAAGCTAACTCCGGTCAGACCAGATGTGCTTTTATCCTTTCCTGGTCGTGACGTCACCCACCAGTGATGTTACTCTCGCCATTGGACTAGTTGACACATGCTTCAGACGCAATCATGCAGGGGCGTTCCCAAAGCGTCATCGATACAGTGCGAGTTCCCTCGAAAGGGGAACTGCGTATCAAATGCACGTAAAAACTAATTTTCGCATATAAATTGCACAATAAATACAATGCATGCTATAGAGACTCTGTCACTTTCCAATGTCAGTAATTTCATGCATTCTTGCTCACTAAATGTGGCACTGATATATCTGCTAGAGAAAATAATTTATACAATATTGCAAGATCTCAATCTGGTTGATCGTTCATGTCAATGGTTCATAACCCTGTTGCTGGAGCCTCCCCAACACTGTATATTTTGAGTTTCTGCTTTGTCTGACACACTCATGTCAGATCTTGGATTTTTCCCTAATGAGATGACAACCTGAATCAGGTGTGTTGGATTAAGGAGACATGTAAAAAAAAAAAATGATGTACTAAAAACAGAAAAGTAACAGAAATAGACTGCGTAAAGTCAGTGGCGCAATATTTTTTTTGGTTATTTAATGAGCGAGTTAGTAATGTGTGCTTATAGGTGGGTCCACAACGTACGTAAAATTAACACTCTGCTTATTAAACACACAGGGACGCACAGCAGCACACAAACATACCAAATATTTAAAATAAAAGGATTACAATGTAAAAGATTATTATTGTGTACATATGGTGGAATTCGGCTTGTCCTGTAGATGGTCTGCTTGCGCACTTTTACCTCGCACACAAGCTGTTCCGTTTGCACTCTGGAGACACGTTCGGTATTTCCACTATAAAATTCCGTCATGTAAATAGCAAATCTGCCATAGCGCGAGCGCAACTGGCATATAAAGGGGATGGGAGATGAGACTCTGATTGGTTTAAAGCACGTAAATCCAAAAACACAACCATTACTCATGAGAATAGGAACAACCCTTTTGGACCATTTTTCCCGTCGTTAAACTAGCAAAAGTGGATTCGGACACGCCCTAAGTGAACTTGCTCCGTGCGCTTTAGACCATGTGCTTAAATCTTTAAAATAGGGCCCTGAATACATATGCATGCGCATGATGTCACCATTTTCACAAATATGCATTTTTGTTGTTTACATGGAGACAATAATGGTATCATTTATTTTTTTAAATGGTATTCATAGAAATAAGCAGGTGCTAAATTTCTGCTTCCAAGTCTCTGGCATACCTTGATTTCAGAGGTGTGTTCCTAATTAGATTCACAGCTTTCACAACTGAATCAAACACAGCCCCTGCAAAGTTAGGCTGCAAAGTTCTGCTGGTCAGTGTGGTGGTGTTACGTATTGGTTGAAGCAGAGGAGGAAGCAGGATCCACGTGCAGTAGTCTTTTATTAAATAAACTCAAAACTTCACATATACAAGCACAAACTCAGGACTGAGACTCAGGGAACAGAACAACCAACATGGTGCAACCATATACAAGAACTGACAAAGACTGAACTAAACACAGGGCTTAAATACACAGACAGACAAGCTAAACAAGATAACAAGGGGGCGTGGCTAAACAGAAACACCTGGGAAGACTAATCAACATAACGGGAGACAGCTAAACATGAAAAGACAGGGGAACACATGACAGACAATAACAAAACACAAAACCCACACCGTGACAGGTGGAAAATTGTCTAGTTTTGTAAAGTTTATTCTTTTTATTAGTTTATACTAATCTTTAAAATGTTTAGTTTCTAATAATCAGATGCTAGTTTTGTAAAATTGTTGCATAATTTGATCACTGCAGTAGTAATGATTTTGTAGTTAGCTAAAATAATGTTCCTCTCAGAAGATAAACTTACTGAGGTGTCCCGAGCCAGTTTCATAAAGAGCCCCAGAACAGCAGAGTTCCGCTCACCGGATTGTGTTTTCATTGGAGCTGCGTTTCTGTGTTCAAAAATCGAGTGAGCTGGCTTGCTGTCCACTGTCTGCATTATCAGCTACTTTCTATGGGATCACTCACGATATGTTCTTGTATACTATCTGCACTGTTTTAGAGCAGGGATGTCCAATCTTGCTCCTGGAGGGCCACCTTCCAATAGAGTAGCCCTAGTCCTATTAAAACCACCTGAACCAGCTAATCAAGGTCTTCAGGAGTGTAGAAACTTCCAGGCAGGTATTTTGAAGCAGGAAAGTGAAAGTGGCCCTCCAGGAATCATGCAATGCTGCCAGAACTGCCATGCAATTCTAATCCTTTAGAACCTAAAGGAAGGTAGGCAATGTTAGAAGTCAGCAATGCAGTCTAGGTTTTGGTTTTGGAGCAGGGCTTTAGTCTGGTGCAGTGTTACCAAGAAACACAGCTCACCAAGAATCAACAGCAAGTGGAGAGCACAATATACGCTGTACCAAACTCCACGCATGCCCTCCCTGAACTGTGTGTGTGGTTGTCTAGACACAGGTGTTGATCTTTCAAGAATTCCTGCAGCATATATCCCAGACGAGAGAGGAAAACTGATAATTCCAGCAGATTTCCTGCAGAATTCTGGCTAGAGATTACATTCTCAGCAGAAGAGATCCCATAAACCCCTAATACAATACTGATAGCCATGGTAACCTCTCAGTGCCGTGACCATCCATTCCAGATGAAAGCCTGTCTGAGATTGTTTCCATAACGACTGCTTGGCCTGAGCCGCTGTACTGGATTTTCCCATGGTGGCTTTTATAGCTGTTTGTCAGCATCCGTTCCTAGCAAACGGTTGCTTCCTTCTGCCCTGTACTAACCACAACGAGAAGGTGCTACGACTTCCTTTTTTCTACAAAAATATTTATGGCATGCTTAATTATTGTATAAGTTTAGATATTGTTTTTCCATGGGGGAAACAATGATGAACTACCATTTTTTCAGATGTTGATAAATGTTTTAAGGAAATCCTGTAGTACAAGGCAGTCTAGCTTAATTTAGATGATGAACCATGTGTAGGTCCACAAAAGCAGATTTTTTTATATACATAAAATACTATTTACTACTCTCAGATGAATTGAATTGGAAATACTTATTACTGAATATTAAAAACATCAAAATAATTTGCTGTATCTATGGTTATGGTAACTAAGTGCTGAAATTCTGCTGACATTTGTGGTATTATTTCATTCTTTTAGCATGACGGTCTGCTGGTCTCATTGTTTGCGCTCTCACTCACTCTCACTTACACATGTCATGACTAATATCTCCATCCATCATTTCTGTTCATTTTAGCTATTAAGTAAATAAACAGCTTGTCCTTCATTCTATTTAATGGTGTTTGGCAAGTACTACTACCATTGCTGTGCTCTCATCAAATTAATTAATCTTTACTTAATTACCCACAAGCTTGGATGTTGCATAAAAGGCTTTTATGAAATAAACATATTGCAGTTTTTTTCAACTGCTTACACACATTTTCAAAACGTTGCCTCTTTTTTTCAAAACTTTACACACAAATCCAAGAATTGCACACACAAAATGGAAAATGCCTCACATCTCTTGCAAAATGAAACACTGCATTCAAAATATCACAAACACATCTCAAAAGTAAACATTTGTTTTACGTTGCAAACACTTTTGCCATGATATTATATTTTGGATATATGAAAAGCCATTACTAAAAATTCAGCCTATGTGCACTTTGACAATATATGGAGAAAAATCTGAGCTCTGTGTGTGATGTTATTGGGATCTCTTCTAAAACTTCAGAGAAGACAAGTGTGAGACCATTGGAGTCTTTAGTTTAGGAGAAAAGTCTGAGCACAGTGTGTGATGTTCCTGAGATCTCTTCTGAAACTTTAGAGGAGACAAATGTGAGACAATTGGAGTCTTTAGTTTAGGAGAAAAGTCTGAGTACAGTGTGTGATGTTATTGAGATCTCTTATTCACTTTAGAGGAGACAAATGTGAGACCATTGGAGTCTTTAGTTTAAGAGAAAAGTCTTAGCACAGTGTGTGATTTTACTAAGATCTCTTCTGAAACTTTAGAGGAGACAAATGTGAGACCATTGGAGTCTTTAGTTTAGGAGAAAAGTCTGAGCACAGTGTGTGATCAATATTATTGATCTGCATGCATTGACACCATTATATGAGAACTGAACTGAGCTGAACTGAGCTGAACTTTTTTTCAACAAAAATTAACCATCACTGAACTTATTTAAGCTGGACTATGACTCTATTTTCTTCTAGAAACAAACTTTGTTGCATTATTTTCCTGTTATCACTGTAAAGCTGCTTTGAAACGATCTGTATTGTAAAAAGCGCTATATAAATAAAGGTGACTTGACTCTTTTAAACGTTAGAGGAGACAAATGTGAGACCATTAGAGTCTTTAGTTTGGGAGAAAAGTCTGAGCACAGTGTGTGATGTTATTGAGATCTCTTTTAAACTTAAGAGGAGACAAGTGTGAGACCATTGGTGGATTTAGTCTAGGAGAAAAGTCTGAGCACAGTGTGTGATGATATTGAGATCTCTTATAAACTTTAGAGGATCGAGACAAGTGTGAGAGATCCAGACAGCTGAGGAGAAAAGTCTGAGCAGAGTTTGTGATTTTACTGAGATCTCTTCTAAACTTTAGAGGAGACAAGTGTGAGACAATTGGAGTCTTTAGTTTAGGAGAAAAGTCTGAGCACAGAGTGTGATGTTATTGAGATCTCTTCTGAAACTTTTAAGGAGACAAATGTGAGAGTGTTAGAGTTTTTGTCTCAGGAGACAAGTATGAGAAGCAGGAGACTCCATTTGAAGTTAAAGTAACCTCATTTCTATCTGAGAAACTTTTGAGTTATCACTTTTGATTTTTCTTTCCTATGGGTAGGTGCGTAGTGTTTCTTTACAAAGTGACATCGCCAACTACTGGCCTGGTATGCAATAACAAGGCGCTTTTAGTCATTTTCACGGATCCGCAAGAACGGGGATTGTTCTCTTTCTAACATTCGTTCGGTATCTCACCTATGGGAACGCCTCTGGCGTGGCCGATCGTGGAAGTACCAATGACACCACGTCTGCCAAACATGGCAGACCAATCGCTGCAGTGATCAGGGAGTTCCATCTCAAGAAAAGAAACAAAAACAAGAAAAAGGAAAGCTCTCTATCTCAGCATAGCTCCGTACTAGTTTTCACATTGTGGTGGACTTACAGTACGAAATAGGGTGCAGGCTCCATCATGGCCACTGCGAAGGAACCGGAGAGCCCCGGAGAAAAAGGTCGTCCTCCACATCCTTGCGCTTGTGGAATGTGGATTTCAGCAAAGGATTCACATGGTCTCTGCATCTCCTGTTTGGCTGCTAAACACGCTCAGGCAGCACTATCCAACCTCGAGGGCTGTCCGCACTGCACAACGTTCTCGACTAAATCCAGAGAAAGGAGGCAGTGACTGGAAAGTCGGACCCATGCCTCTCTGCTCAACTCAGAGAGGAACCCATGGATTTTCTGCAGGCAGCTAGCTCGTGGGGAGAGATGATGGAGAGGGTGTCACCCGTCCTTCCCCTGCTATTTGAAGATCCCATAGCGGGAGAGGAAGATGACGATGACAAGGTGTTGTCGACCATCCTCAAGGACGAGGATGACGAGGATGAAGATGCTATTCTTCCCCCGAATCAGTCCCGTCCACCAAGTGCACAGGATGCGGGTTCACCTTCCCCGGTGCAGACGGACACTGATCTACTTGAGGTCTGTCGCAGGGCCGCGGCTAGATTGTCGATCGATTGGCCATCCCAACCGGCAGGACAAGGGGCTGAAAGAGACCTGTATGATGGAAAGAGACTTCCGTCATGTCTCCCTCTAGCGAAGCAGTTTATTCCAGCCGTCCCGGCCTGTGTGGTTGAAATGAAGAGGTTTTGGGACAAACCTTTTTCCCCACAAAGTACCCGTTAAAGGCTTCTCGAGGTTGGACGTCCAGGGAATGGAGGATTTGGGGATGGCAGATCCTCCCCCTGTAGAAACATCTGTGCCGAATCATCTGCACCCAGGCAGTAGGGCAGCTCTCTCTTCAACAAGAGCCTCGCTGCCAGGGAAAACAGAGCGGAAGCGAAACACTGTTCGGCTACCCCTCAGGGGAACAATGAGTCTTCTTGGGTCTTCTCTCTGGCCGGCGACGATGCACCATTGGGTGTGGATGCGTATTACGTATTACTTTACGTGTTCCCTCCGTTGAGCCTGATCGAGCCGACATTACTGAGGGTTCGCCAATTCAGACATGTCATTCTGATCACGCCATACTGGCCGGGGAGACTATGGGTGGCGGAGATTGTGCAACTGCTTTACGACCAGCCGTGGCCATTACCAGTGCGCAGGGACCTCCTTTCACAAGCACGTGGGGAAATTTTCCACCCCTCCCCTCAGAAAATAGCTCTTTGGGCCTGGCCCGTGAGAGGCTGAATCTGAATGCAGTCGGGTTACCTCCAAAAGTGATTGAGGCAATTCAGAACGCGAGGGCTCCTTCAACACATTCTTTATATAATCTTAAATGGAGGGTGTTTGAAGGATGGTGCGCATAAAGGAGGATCGTTCCTTTCTTGTGTTCAATTTCGGACTTGCTGTGCTTCCTACAGGACCTTCTAGATAAGGGCAGAGCCTTTTCTACGGTTAAGGTTTACCTGTCCGCTATCTCGGCATGTCATATTGGTCTTGACTCAGGTACTATTGGCCAACACCCTCTCGTCTGTAGATTTATAAGAGGAGCACGTAGGCTGTACCCAGTGTCGAAGCCGCTGGTCAAACCCTGGGACTTGTCCGTGGTTCTGAACGCGCTTTCTAAAGCCCCTTTCGAGCCCATTGATAACATTGCCTTGAAGCTGCTTGCTTTAAAGACAGCTTTGTTACGTGCTCTTACTTCATAGTTGTCATGTAAACGTACTTGGGTTGGGTTCACTTGAAGCAGTTAAGTTAATTTAAAGGTACACTGTGTTGTTTTTAAAATATTTTATTAGCTAAAATCAATATCTTCATAAATATGTCCTAATTGGTGTAAAATTACCTCTGCCAATGATCTGACTTATCCTTGTAAGCGAAGAATTTCTTATCTTTATTTACATTGGACGGGTAAGTCCAAGGAGGCTTCCATGTCGTTCCGCCATTTTGAAAAACTATAATAGCAGAGAGGGACAAAAAGAACTAGCCTACCTCAATGCGTTTCCACAACGCGTTTTTGTTCAGAGCCAGCGTCACGTGACTGAAACCAGCTGAAACGGACAAGGAGATCAGTGAAAGGCGCTTGTCACTGCCCCGGCAAATTTGAAAGGCTGCACTGCAAGTGTAGCGCTATGGCGGTGAGAGGGTAATAGAATAGAGACAGGTTTACCACACTTGGCAATATATGATTGACTACGCCACCCCGGAAAACCAGGGAAATAGCCCTAAGGGCACACAGGTTCGTTTTGAGTGGAAGGGTGAGAGGACATGAGACATATATAGAAAAATAGAAAAGTTTATTTTGCTCGTCAATGTTGAATAATAAATAGCTAGATATTTCAACGTTAAAAACTCACATTGGCATACACACACTTTAAATAACAAACACAATTTAAAGAAACTCAACAATCAAGAGCCGCGGTATCTGGAGGTACGGGCCAGCTGCCAAATTGGAAACCAAACCCGCCCAAATAATCCACTACAAATACCCACACACACACGTGAAGGGTTAAATGCCAGAAGACACACAGCACTAGGTGTGAACACACCACACAAATGGCAGCTTCGCCTTCACCCTCCAGAAACCCCCAGCTCCTGCAACAAAATAAAATAAAAAGATGAGAAACACTAAACATATAAAATCCAAAAAAATAAAACAAATTAAATAATTCAAAGATCTAAACCACTTGACATAATTAGGACTCAGTACCACATAAAACAAGTTGACATAGAAATAAACCAAATAATCAAACATACATTACCCACAGTTAAACACACAAGATGCTTCAAACTAATGGAATTCAATAGAAGGTGGCCAGAGGAGACAACCAACCAGCTCGCACAGTCAGAGGAATACACAGTACTCAATAGCAACGTGCGACAGAGTCACAGCAGTTAATAGTTGCTATTGTGATGAACGTCGAGGCAAAACAGCGACGCAGTCGCACTCATACACGATCACAGTTCAGCATTGATACTCGATTCTCACGAATAGCCCAAGAGACCCTCGGTTACGCAGGGGGCCTGCCGAGCAGAAAGATAATGTTAAAAACAGAAACAAATTATTAACACACAAAACTATACTCTTACATACCGCGGGATGATCCCGGCACACAAACCGCTTCGCAGTTGCGCACCATATTGCAGTAATACAGCCGCTCAGTCAGGAACATAGGTGACATGCTATCAATGCCACTGAAGACAAAACATAATAAATTGCCAACCGCGGCCAATTTCTTCTCATTAACAAAAAGGCTACACATACCTGTAAGGAGTGGGCAGCAAACACACAGCAGGCGGGGAAAACCCCTTACCGTCTAAGCCTGACAGTGAGAGAAATTCATATCAACCGCCCGCACAGAACGAGAAGCACGAGTTCACAACAAACAATCACATACCTGCGGCAGCCACGGATGACGTCACAAGGGCGATACCAAGACGCATGCCAAGTGGCCACCACACATCCCTTATATATAAGAAAGGGGCGGGGGCTTAAACGAAGCACAGGTGAATGAGATCCTCATAAGTGGATTCAGTCACCCTGCTACACAAGGCACTTCATAATGCAGGATCATACTTAAGCCAAGCCACAGGAGAAGGAATCCTCGTCGCCAAAAAAGCGAAATAACGAACCTCATCACCCGAAAGAAAACTCGATGAATGCTATTGGAAGACATGTTGTCATAGTTTCTTGGTACATAATGGCTACCGTAGTTGCAACACGCATTTGAAAAAGCGAGGCGCTAGAGAGCACTATTCGTTTGAATGCAAAATACAATTTCACTGCTAGATGGGAGAAATTCCTACACAGTGTACCTTTAAAGGTGCACAATTCTTTGGACAAAAATAATTATTAAGAATTATTGTCCTTCAATTATTAAATTAATACAATTTCAACACTAAAGCAGCTAGAAAGACAATATTGTCGTTATTCAGCTTAATTTACTTGATTCAGTTTAGTTCAATAATGTGACTTGCAAAGGTTCATCAGTGAAACAAACTTAATTCAACTATAAAGCAGCTCTATAGAGGATAATCATTATTCAGCTCAGGTCAGTTCAGTTCAGTGTTGATTCAGTTCAGTTCTAGTAGTCCAAAGTTTATAAAACACTCTTAATTTCAGCTATAAAGCATGTCTACAGAAGTCAATAGGGTCATTATTGCAGGTCAATTTAGTTGCAGTGTTGATTCAGTTCAGTTCAATAACTGTCAGTGTTGTAAAGTTCATCAATTATGAAACAGATTTAAATAGGTTATAAATCGGCTCTACCGATGACTTCTCATTATTCAGCTAAATTTGGTTCGTGTTTTGTTAGTGCTAATGCAGTAAAATCCAAAATATTCTTGAATATTAAGTGTCCCCAACTAAGCAAGCCAGAGGCAATAAGGAACCCAAACTCCATCAGTTGACAGAATGGAGAAAATCAAATTCAATGCAGTTTAATTTGAATAAATAGTATGCTAATAGAAACATAATAGTATAGATTTATGCATTAAAATAAAAACGTTTTCTTATGTCAAAAAAAAAAGAAAAAAAGAGAAGTTTCTTGATCTCGAAATAACAGTAAAAAAATGCATGGCTCTTATGAGCCTCCGTACATGCCCCGGATGAGCAGCGTCGATGAGAGCGCCTGCGCAGTCCTCAAATCTACACATCATACGGCTCGTCAACACACAACTGCTGAGTTGTCGTAGGATGTTATACAGATTAGCTCTGTCTGCTAGCGGTACACTCACTCACAGACTCACTCATTTAAACTCCCGGCTTTCGCTTCATTCACAGGCCTGCTCAGTTATGAACATGACTCCGTTTTTAACGAGTTTTATTTATTTGGCGTTGTTATGCAGTTGGATAAGCTGTGATAATGACACAGAAGAGGACGAGCATGCTAAACACACATACACGGTGGAGATGTTCAATGATGCCGTCTCTACTGCTCCACACTTCGTCATGTTCTACGCGCCCTGGTAAAACTATACAGCTTCATCAAACATTTTCATTATATTCAGATACATAAAGTGATAAAAAATATTGAGATCAGCGTCGTTGTGTTAGTTATGGGTTGAATTGCTGCGATGTTTGAAGTGGCTAAATCCATTAGCCACTTTAATCTGGTCTCCTTTAAATAAAATTGAATGAAGTGGATGTAAAGTTTCGAATGCACGTTCATATAAATACTCAAAGCACAACTTTTCTATATTAGAGTGATGTTGATGATAATGGACTTTGGTGAAAAGTTTAAATTCCTGCAGTCATAAAGTTTTAGTGTAACGTTAGGCCTACGTGGCAGATCAAGAACAGCCGTGACATACATCACTTCCTCCTCATCCTCTTATAAAAAAAAGAAAAAGAAAAAGAAAAAAAAAGTAACTTACCATGGTGCTTTTAAAATGTGCATTGGTAATACCAGGGTTAAATTTTGGATGGTACTATTATGATATCATGGTGGTGTTTTTAGTTATTTTTTTGGACTTTACCATGATTTAAGTTTCACTAACAAAAACACCAAAACATTTATTTTTGCATTTTTTTTGGATCATGTATGGTAGTCCTATTGAATTATTTGAATATTTTATTTTTGATACCATTGTAAATGTATAGTATTATCGTTTTACCACGTTATACACTAACTTTACCATGGTGCCACCACAGCATTAATCATGTTAATACCATACAGTAATACAAAATGCATTAATGTTTACTTATTACCCACAAGCTTGGATGTTGCATAACTTTAAAATGCTTTCATGAACTAAATTTATTATTAGGGCTCCAGTTGGAAGGTACTACTAAACAATATTCCTTGATTTTATTAACATTCTATTCTCTTGGTGTTCTGTACTTGGTGTACTTTTAAATTATAAATATATTTGTTTTTTAACTTAACAATGATTCACACGCAAGGCAATTTACCTGACCAATGAACTTAACTTTAGCAAATTTAAAAAGTTACTTTAGTTAGTTATGGCCCATTGCTCTCTTATGCTATGAAACTTTTGTAATATGTGACAGAATAATATGTAATGTAGTATGCTGTAAGTGTTTAATGTGTTTGTGGTGTGCAGGTGTGGTCACTGTCAGAGGCTGCAGGGAACGTGGAATGAGTTGGCAGAGAAGTATAACAGTATGGAGGATCCTCCAGTGTATGTTGTGAAAGTCGACTGCACAAAAGACACTAAGTTTTGCTCCAGTGAACACGGGATCCGTGGATACCCAACGTAAGCATTATTGCTCCTTATAGTACTGTATGTTATTGTTACACATCATGGTCCTCAAACAAAAAAAAGACACATTTTGAGATGTTACATGCACAGAATGAGAGTAAAAATTATTCAGATGTTATGTGGTGTACTTTGAACTTTACACTGAACAGCCGAATTATGACACTATTGACTTTTTTTTAGAGCTGCTTTACAGCAGAATTGAATTCTGTTAAAGGGTTAGTTCAGCCAAAAATAAAAGTTGTCATCAATATCTTTTTGATAAAATCTGAGAGTTTTCTGTCCCTCCATTATCAGCATTATCACCTTCATTAAAGAGATTGTAAAACTAATCCATATGAATTGAGTGGCTGAGTCCATATTTTCTGAAGAGACACAATCGCTTTACATGATGAACAGATTGAATTTAGGCTTTTATTCACATACAAACATTCATCAACTCACACATCGGTTATGGTAAACAGAAGCTCAAGCATGTTCGCTTGACATGCGAGAACCAATGATGAGGTTCATGTGTGTTACACAGCACTTGATGTTTGTTCTCACGTGTCAGGCAAGTACGACTGAGCTTCTGTTAATGTTCCCTGATCCATGTTTGTCATCTATAGCTTTAAAAAACGATCTGCATTGAATAAAGCGCTATATAAATAAAGGTGACATGACTTGTGTGTGTGTGTTTATATGCATGATTTATAATCACCTGACTTGACTGTCATGTGCTTTAGGTAAAAGTTAAATATGGTTTGATTAATCATTGACTGACTAACTTTGTTGTTACAGCCTGAAGCTGTTTAAACCTGAGCAGGAGGCTGTGAAGTATCAGGGTGCAAGAGACCTGCAGGCCCTGGAGAGCTGGATGCTGAAAACCCTGCAGGAGGAACCTGAAGTAAGATTACAAAACTGATTCAATTTGTAGCAGATTTTTGATTTGCTTTTTAAAGTCACCTGGCACGAGTACTTGACAATAACCTCTCCCCTCCAGCAACCTGTCACTCACAAGATCGCTGCAATAGCAAATTATGACGATCCAATTAATTCCCGATGGATGAAATCAAGTCCCGCCCTTCTTTTTTCTTTTCTTGTTTGAGTAGCCGTCTCACTTGGATATTCATCACAATAGGAAATAACTATTGCCACTTCAGTTTAATGCCGACTTTAAAAGCACTTTGTGTAGTTATTGGTCAAGGTGAAAAGGCCTGTTCACACCAAGGATGATAACTATATAAAGATATAATTCTAAAAATCTTAATTTAAAAAAAATATATATTACAGAGTGACTGTAGAATACAATACACAGGATATAAACAAACAGATCCGCAAATTGATCTGTATACATATGACAGACATCTATGTTGAACATGACCATAACACGGATTACTGCAGGTAGATAGAGACACAAGACACGAGAGAGACAAACAGATCTTCATGAACACCTACACAAGACTGTATCATGCATTATTTAAGACCTTAAGGGCTAAAATCTTTCTAAATATAAAAGAATAGCAGAGTCCACACCACAGCTATAATGATAATGGCACAGAGAAACAATATTTTTGGGATCCCTTTCATAATGATTTTTTTTTCCAACTGATGAACGATAAGAACATTGACAGCCAATAAGAATCCATCCTGCTTTAAGGAGCTTGAGCATTTAAAGCGGCAGATGACATAACTGCAGAATGAGTGTAACAGAGGCCAACTAGTAAGAGCTGTTCGAGTAAACCTCACTCCCCTGGCCTAAAGAGGCGCACTAGTGACTGACGCTAGAGGCTGTGGTCTTTAGCGTCCTTGTTAGCGTGCCCATCTCACATGCTGGAAACGCTGGTTTGAATCCCGCTCAGAGAGGTGCGAGTAGAACCAGAGGGCTTACACGCGCTTAGAATAAACAGAACGATATCGTCTGCTGGTGTGGACGCTTATAGTTATTGTTGTAGTTATCTTTATAGTTATTGATTTTGTTGTGAACGGGCTTTAATTCTAAAATGTCACACTATTACAACACTTGTTCTTATTTTGTCTTTCACCCATTTCACCCCAGGAGCCCCAGAGTGAACCCGAGCCACCCAAAGTCCCTGAACCCAAACAGGGCCTGTATGAACTCACAGCCAATAACTTCAAATCACACATCGCTAAAGGTAGTAGCCCACAATCAGTCTTTATATACACCCTTTAAGAAAAGATTATATATTAAGAATTTATCCTTGCAGTTGAATTACAAAGTGATATATCTTACAGTATTACGTTGGTGGTTAATGGGATAGTTCACCCAAAAAAATTAAAACTGTTATTTCTTTCATAGCACAAATCAAGATATTTTTAATATTCCAATTAATCCATACATTGACAGACATAAAAATAACTCATATGATTCAGGCTGTTTCGGAAGCTCAAATGTGTGTTCTTGATGTAAAAAAAACAATTAGGTTTGTTCTTACACGTGACAGTTACGTGCTTAAAAGATGTTAACGGGATGATTGCACAACATTTAAAGGGGTCATATAATGCCATTTTTGTACAAGCTAATATGATTCTTTAGGGTCTAAATTAAAAGTTTGTAATATACTTTAATTAAAAATTCTCATTAGTATTGTAAGAAAACACTCATTTTACCTGGTCAAAAACAGCTCTGTTTTCAGCACGCCGTTTAAGTGCATGTGTCTTTAAATGATAATGAGCTTTGCTCACCCCGCCCCTCTGTTCTGTGCGTACACCTTTTGTAATAATAACACAATAACCATAACGCGTTGTTCATTTTAAACGTGGGATTATGAATTATATTGAGAACGTCGTACATAGAAAACATGCCATAACGTACCCTGAGTGTAAACCTTATTCATCGTGAAGCGTGCAGCAAGCGATTTGCAAAGATTAATATAAAGGTTAATAAAACGTTACACTCACTTCTTCTGGAGGTGCAGCAGGAACACGAATAGTTGGTACCGACCCTTTTTTCAGGAGCAGCTTCTTAGCAAAACCAGCTTTATACTGACCTCGATTATAAAGCAGTCTGGTATGTGAAATGATTCGCACAAACATGAAAGCATTGACGTTGATCGTGGGGAATATTCCCTTCGAAAACAAACTCAGCCACTGCGTCTTCAGCGGTTCGGATTTAGGAACATCAAAATGACTGCTGTGTTCCTTATTACACCCAAGAACAGAACACCACAATCGCTTAGACGCCATTCTGCTCATAGATAGTGCTCCAGCGTATCAACAATGGCTGCGCCGGTCCGCGCGGACTATGATTGACAGCTCGCTCACGAGCGAGGGCGGGTCTGTGTTGAAACGCTGCTGTCAATCAACAATCGTGGGAGGGGCCCCTCCCACGATTGCTTGATTAGAGACGGGGGAAAACATATAAGAAGAAGAAGATTAAAAAAAAACACTGGATGGATTTTTATCATTTTATGATGGTTGTGTACAGGCACTGCCAACACACATTTCAGTACAATCAACTTGTAAACGTGCATGTACCATTATATGACCCCTTTAAGTGAGATACAACTGTTGCCATGAGTGCAAGTAGCAGAAACAACTAAGAAGCAGAACAATCTGTTAAATACGTTATTGACGTAATACGTAATTGAAGAGGTGCAAATGACATTACAAAACACATTATAAATGTAAATGAAAGACAAATAATCAGAGAACCAAGAAAACAAGTGTCGCCAAATCAATGAAATAATCAAAACATAATTCCCATAACTATTAAACCCAAACCTCTAAAACTACTTGCCAAAAGAAAAGCCAAAATCTTCAGCGTATACGACGCCTTAAATTAACTACGCTGACTAAAACAGAAAAGATACAGTGGATGGCAAACACTCTTAATCTAACTAACAAAAACAATCCTATCTACCGTTGTTTTTGAAGATGGATTTATAAAGGCCAACAATCAGTAGAATATGAAATCAAGAAACAAACGAAAATCAAGTCTGGTTAGCTACTACCTACAACACACCGCGTTTGAATCAGATTATCCGCGTATAACACAGGGATCAGTCACACGCACACACCTGCACTTAATACTAGTTTTGAGTGATCTAGTGCATTCTCTCAGAACAGTGCAATAATACATCAGCAACAACAATAAACAAACCCGAAGGTGTGTTGATTTCGAAACCACCGCATAAACAAACATTAACGTGATCATGGCTCAATTGACATTTTAATATTTAATGTTGAATGAGATCTGGCGCTGATCTCCTCACTCCTCGTCAGTGGGGCCTTTTAACCTGCCGGACAGGGGATTGGTCGAACGCCGTGACGTCGCGTATATGATGATGCACAGCCGTATTTTCCAATGATCATAATAATTTGTGGAAACAAATAAAAGCAAAAACACAAAAGAGAAAAACAATACAAAATACAAAAACACACGTGGAACGTAACAACACGCATGCATGTTTGAGCTTAATTTGGCCATATTTGATGTGGCTATGTATGTAATTTGATTAATGTTTATATGTGAATTTAAGTTAAATTTAAATCCATTAGAAAGCAATGTGACTACAAGACTAGGAATAAACTGCTTGATTCATATGTATTCGTTTTACCATGCTTTTATAACCTTTTTGAATATTTGAAGTTTTGGTAGCCTGGACTTTCCACTGAGGGGCAGAAACCTCTTAGGTTGCATTAAATATCATCTCAATGTGTGTTTCAAAGATGAACTAAAATTACGTTTTATGGGTTTGGAATGACATGAGGGTGAGAAAATTATTATATAATTTTCATTTTTGGTTGAAGTGTCATAATATTAAAATTATGTAGAAGGGATTTTTGCATTTCGTCTCTACTTCCCTGTCAATATTCTCTAGACAACCAACATAATGACTATATGTGTGTGTGTATGCATATATAGTAGTCAGCATTTGAAGTGGATCTCAACCTTTCATCAAAGTTATACATGAATTTTGAACAAAACCCGTTCTTGTCTTAGGACAACTTTGATTAACTTTTTTTTGATCTACTTCAAATGTTGACTACTGTATGTATGTATAAAAAAAAGGTTATCCAGTAATCCCAAACAACTGGTGAAAGCACTCTCTTTTTTAGCATTTAAAATATAGCCTATGTTTTGATGATGCAAGTTAGATAAAATGATCAGTATTTCTTATACAATTTTAACTAATTAACTTAATATATTTTTCAAACATTATGCATGGGTTTAGCAGGAAATAGCACATGGTTTTCCATAGTTTAATTGAAAAATTATCAGGATTTCAATAGCCCTTCTGTTGTTCCCATAATTTTCTCTTTATGACAATTACTTTGGCAGTAAAGGTGAACTGTGTTCTTGGCTTTGGTACAGTTTCAGCCCTTTTCTCACCTCTTTTATGCTACATGTTCCGTCCGTTAGCCAAATAACTGATTCCTGTTTTGAGGAGAGGCAGGAAATGATGCTGTAGCTTTGACAGAGCTGTTTATGTTTCCCACTTTCAGATGTTGGAAGCACAATGTAAAAGATGTTGCATAAACCTAATGTGGTGCTCATCAAGTTTTTCCTTTACATCTTTATTTATTGTGCAGTCATTTGTGTAATGCTTAAATCAATATACTTCCACATTCAGAACTGTACTGTGTATACGTTGTGCATTTCAGTTGAAAAATCATATGGTGCTGGGTGGCAATGACTGTTGAGTAGGGTGGGTATCATTGGAATTGTAGTGATTCTGATTCTGCTTATCGAGCCCAGTTTAGAATCCAATTAGGTAAAAAAAATCCATCATTAGTCTTTTTGCAAAACATTTTGTTGCTATCCTACTTGAGACATGGATCATTTTGAGTTTGTAACCCTGCCGTTGTCCTCTGCAGGTTCTCACTTTGTGAAGTTTTATGCACCATGGTGTGGGCACTGCAAAGCCATGGCTCCAACATGGGAACAGCTCGCCACCAGCTTTGAGCATTCAGACAGCGTCAAGATCGGCAAGGTGAGAGGCCATCGTGGTTTCTCTCTTCATTTTCTACATTGTAAATGTTCTGATTATTTATTATACTTTTTTTTTTTTTTGCTGGCTAAAGGTGGATTGCACACAGCATTATGAAGTGTGTTCAGAAAATCAGGTTCGTGGTTATCCCACGCTGCTCTTCTTCAGTGATGGAGAGAAGGTAAGGACCTCTAGCGTAGCTTCATTTTTTTAAGATGGATATTAAGGTTTATGAATATTACTGTTCAAAAGATTGGGGTTGATAAATTTTTTGTTTTTGAAATAATTCTATTATGCTTACCAAGGCTGCATTTATTTGTTCAAGAATACATGAAAACAGTAAAATGGTGAAATGATTTCAACTTAAAACAATTTAATTATTTAATTTACATTATTTTTAAGAGTAATTTATTTCAACAGCCATTACTCCAGTCTTCAGCCACATTATCCTTTAGTAATCATTCTAATATAAAAATCTTACTGATCTCAAACAGTTTGTTTTTCAAATATTAATTTATCTTTCTACGATTTCTATGGTTTTCACCTGGTGACAATTAAACAGTTATTTAAAAAAATCCCATGGGCTTGTGTTGGGGTCACCCAGTCCATATTTAGAGACCATAATAAAAAAAACCATGATAAAATATGCAATTACTGTTTACACCAAACAATAATGGTAAGCTGTGCACATGTATGTTTTCAGATCGATCAGTACAGAGGGAAGCGCGATCTGGACTCGTTTAAAGAGTTTGTGGATAATCAAGTGAAAGCTGCTGAATCTAAAGATGAACCTGTGATTAAGGAGGAGCAGGCTGACGAAATCCCACCCAGCGCTGAACCTGAAGAACAAGAGGTGGGTGTCTGTTTTAGTTTTCACACAATACAGGTTTTGTTTGCAAATTTCCTGCTTGGCACCATAGAGATTTCATTCGTTTGTATGTGCGGGCAGATGTTTGAACAGCAAGCTGCAGACTTTGGCCCGTAGACACAAATCTGCATCTTGAAACCGAGGTAGTAATTATGGGCAGAGCAGCTATTTCCTCTAGCTGATGCAAATGTGCATGTGTGCGTGCGCTTGGGTTGGTGGGCTGGACTGGAAGGGGTGGGCGGGGAACTTAAAAGAGCTGTTATTTTGTTTCGTTAATTGGCTTTCCTGTCTAAGCTTGTCTTTTATAAAGGGATTCCGGCTGGCTGGAGTTGTTGGATGGCTAAAGAACGTCCCTCAAGAGCTGTATCGTAGATCTGGATTTTTCTCATTTTTAAAGATTGTAAAACGTTAGACTTGCTGATGCCTTTGAGATGAGACCTTGCTCTTAAACAGTGTTCAGAACTGTTGTTGTAATTAAGGAAACTAGCCAGTTTCCCAGAGAGGTATTTAAACTTCAGCAGGATATGATAACCTGTGGAGATTCTCTAGGGTTTATGCTATGAGCTGCTCTGCCCCGTGACACAAATTCTGTGCTATTATGTAATTAACAAATGAGTTAACAAGGAATACAATATTAGTGTTAAATGCGTACAAAATATGCTGCCACTGAAACATTTTCATTTTGTTTCTCTCAGTCTAATGTTCTGGTCTTGACTGAGAGCAACTTTGATGAGACGGTTGCCAAAGGACTCTCCTTCATCAAGTTCTATGCCCCATGGTGAGTGTTAGTAGGGTCTCGTTTGACATTTCGACTGGTCATTTATCAGTGGTCTGGTTTAGTGGCAGGTGGGGCAGGCTGATATGAAAAATACTTAATTCATAGTTCATTCATACTGTTGTTTGTGATATAAAACCTAAGCAGCATCAGTATTAATATTCTATTACAGTTTTTATTAAAATGTAATCATTTATGAAAGATTTTGAAATGTTTTTGTTTTTTTATACAAAATACAAAAACTCAAATAAAATAAATTATACCTAAATAGTCATTTCAAAGTGCTTAAGCTAAACATAAATTAGAAATGTTGCCTTGGCAACTAACTAAAATGTGTTTTTCATCTAATAAGTATTTTAATTCGCTAAAAGGTTTTTACGCTCGCTTGAGATGGTATTTGACTTTGATGAAAAGAGTTAATGCGAATAATGGGAGATGTTAATCGGCTGTTTCCCCTGATGGTGTTGCATTTACTGTTGGTGTAGGTTACCAACACCACCGTCATCCGCTGTTTTTGTTTTTTTGCGAATTTTTCGCAGCTCTAGAAGTGATTAAATTCCTTGTTTGTTTTTTTTTATAAAGAAAAAACTTTTTTTCTTTTTTTTTTGGCCAATGAAAATAGTTCTGAAAAAGGCCAAAGCAGTATCAAGTGGGTTGATGCTAACAGTAAAACATTTGGTACTGTAATAGAAATAACAGCTTTTATGGAATGCCATTTGTCAAATTAGATTAGAGGAGCAGAACTGTTCTATGTATGGATGAATGGATACATTGTCATAAATGGATTCTTAGTAAGTGTTTCGCTTACAGTCAAAATATCTAAATAATATTTAGGGCTGTCATGATTCCTCGATTAAATTCGAGTACTCTATTTAAAAAAAAAAAAAAAATGATTGCACTTAACCCGTCGCAGTGGCGCATTCCACAGATGAGAATCCATGAACCGCATTATTAGACCGTTTTCTAAGGCTGCTCGATATATTAAAACCATTTAAAAACCATACTATAGCATAGTGCTGTTGTGAATTCACAAAGACTGTGATTCAGTTAAATCAATGTATGCCCTGCGGGTTTAATATATGCACTTTAATTATTTAATGCGTGTAGGTAACTCAGAGCGGCTCCGTTCACAGCAAATGCTGCTCCACATGAACTGTTATTATTTCCATGCGTGAAGCATCTCTCAAACTCCATCTTTGCATATGCTGTGAATTTGGGTTGCTTATAACGTTCATCTGGAAACGCAATGTGCACCATTTCATCAGATTTGTAAGGTAAATCATTCATAAACCTATGCCAACACAGGAGAATACATCAATATCTTTCTAAAATGGGTTTGCATGTTTTGATGTCCACTCATGCTTGCTCAAGAAATTCCAGTGGCTGTAGCATTTCTATCAAGTTGTCAAATATTAAAGTGAACATTTGAATGAAATGTTGTTTAACCAATTTTTAACTTAATTAAACAACCTTTTTTTTTTCACTTTTAATAACTTTTTTTTTTGTATTTTAGGTTTAAACATTTTATATTTTAAAACTTCACAATTGCTGTTTGTTTCAAATGGAGGTTCCTCTGATTTATTAATTAGATTTTTTTTAGAGATGGATCAAATGTTATCAAAAGACTAAACATTGAGATTATTTTTAAGCTCTATTGCCAAGCCCTGCGCACTGACAGACACGTGTGTGTGTGTGTGTATACATTTCCTCGCACGCACATATGAACACAGTGTGCTTCCCTCCCCTATCTGTTCCTCTGATCATCTTGACACTTCCTTAGTAACTGATCAAAAGATCCGCCTGTCCCTGATTGGCTTTTCCTCTGTCGTTCAGTGACTCACGCAATGTGTCCGTGTGTTTAAGGTGCGGTCACTGCAAGAACCTGGCCCCTACCTGGGAGGATCTATCTAAAAAGGAGTTTCCTGGTCTGACTGATGTGAAGATTGCTAAAGTGGACTGCACAGTGGAGCGAACACTCTGCAACAGATTCTCTGTGAGTGCCGCTCATATAGTCTGGAACACAAATTCTGGCCTGCCGGGGGAGGGATTGTGAATGTTTGAGGGATGGGGTCGACATAACTTCATATTAGTGGAAGAAAGTCATTTTTTTGAACGAGGACATTCTTTAGCCAGTTTCAAAAGCTAGTGTGTTGTCTACCGGGAATGGAGATTTGAACAAATGATACAGGTTTCGGTTCCATTCCATTTAGTGTTGATTTTGTCAGCCTTTTTTTTATTTAGTCTTAGTCCTGTGTCAAATGTCCTTTTAGTTTTATATTTGGTCAACCTTTCCTGTTTTTTTGTTAGTTGACTAAAAGGCAGGGAATTTAAGTCTAGTTTTAGTTAATGAAAAGTTATATTTTTAGCCACGGTGTGTAATGGTTAATCTGATATCACAATTTCTTTCTTCATTTCATTCGAATTATTGCAGTTTCACCTATAATTTAGAAGAATGTCAACTTGTTTGCAACTTGTTGGCAATGTCTGCCATGGTTTATTTTACTCATCTACTCATCTAGTTTCCTGATTTATTATATCATCATATAAATTAACACACTCTACATTATGTGGAGAGTAACTTAAAAAGCTTAAAAGCTAAAACTGTAAAATTCCTAATAGTAATTCTAAATTGTTAATCTATTTCTACTAAAAGTTGCTGCAAACGTGAAGGAACACATGTTCAGAATATCTCAGTGGAGATGACTAAAATCCAGTTTACATGTTTGCAGAATAAGCTCAGATTATCTGAAAACGCAGACAATGCACAGAGCGCTTGTGCATGGTTGCCAGATTGTGAAGATTAAGTAAATCCAGGGTTACATTTTCAAGGGCAGGGAATGTATCCATTTAAGAGAAAAGCTCTGATTGGAGGGTTGACATCTGGCAACCCTAAGCTTGAAGGCTCGTAGAATCTTGTTAAAAACGGTCTATAATATTTTGTTCCTTCTTTATGTTCCTTCAAATGCTGCCTAGGTGGGCCGCTCACCACATTTTTGTGAAGAGCAGTTGTCTTTGCTCCATTTTTTTTTAAATGGATATCTAAATGTATGTAAATTTGATCATTGTTCTCTGTAGGTGCGTGGATACCCAACACTCCTGATGTTCCGGGCCGGGGAACAGGGGGAGGAGCATAATGGAGGGCGGGACTTAGAGAGCTTGCACAGTTTTGTCATGAAGCAAGCAAGAGATGAGCTGTAACTCCTCCCTCATTTTCCATCTCCCACGCTTCCTCTACAAAACAACACTATCTTCATTTATTATACTGTTAGAAGGACTGCTTTTTCTTCATTTCTGTCCCACACCTGCTGAAGTGAGGACAATCTCTTCCACATGGTAAAATGTGAATGTACATGATTTAATCTCGAGCAGTCGATGAGATTACTAGCAAATACAACCATACACGTTTGATTTTGCCCTTCCTCCTTGAAAGAATCAGTTGTGGGTTTGAAAAAGACACCTCTTCAGATCATTACATCGTTTAAGGTGCATAGTTTGTACATGTCAATTATGAGGAAATTAATTCAGCTTAGTTCATTATATCAACTAAGACTAAAAATGACCTCAGGGAGACCATCTAAAGATTGTCTTTTCCCTTTTTCTCAATTCAGTGTAAAATACTATAAAAAACACTTTCAGTTAGAATTGAAATGCGTTTCTGTTGTGATATTAGGTTTTGAATTGGTTTTACTGTTCAGAGGTTAAAATTAAATTAAATAAACCAGACTAAGGTAGTCTGTTAGCCAGGTTGGGAGATGAAAATCAGCCAAGATCAAGCTGGTTTGGATGGTTGGCCATAATCATCGAACCTGGCCAGTCTAACCAGCTTAATGGCCAGCAACCCACATTAGACTTGTTTAAGCAACAGGTGGACATTTGCGTAACTACTTTGAATGGTTAGTTTTGTCTTCTAATGCTTCTTAGTGCTCTTAGAGGCATATGAGTGGGGCAGACACATTTTTAGACATACTGCCATTTATATTAAGCATTTTTGGTAATTTTCTCAATGATCAGAAAATTGAAACCATGCAGAATAGTTCATATTTGTTGTATAGTGACAGTTTATGGAAAAACGGTTTATTTTGTATTACAGTACAGGTTGTGAACGGTAAAAGCAGTTACGGTACAGTAATATTTTTTTTTCTTTAAAGTTTGTTCTGCAGATGTGACTCTTTTTGCTCATCCTTTTTGATTAGATTTGTCTTTTTTAGACTGTTTGAGTCTCATTCTTTTCTCATTTTTGTCTCTGTAATGCAGTCTTGATGGCTTTCACATGCAGTCAACCACTTCATTCAGGCACTAGCATTGCCTGGTATCATTGCTCGAAGAATGCTGATAGTACTTGTATGTGTTCTCTGATGCTCTCAAGTGGTTTCATTGATTTATACAAATGTAATTTACATTTTTCCTTTTAAATGTTCCCACACTGAGATGTTTATTTTTCTCTTTTACTGGATCTGAAAGAGAAGGAAGGGAAAAGCAATCAGAGAAACCACATATATTCAGTCTTTATGGGTCAAGGCCGACCTCGGTGAAAAACGCAGTATTTTTGTCCTGTGTGAGAGAGGTACACACACTGCCTGGGGGTTTTTGTACAAAAAAGGCACATTGACAAATTTCATAATAAAATGTCTTTTTCCAAAAATAGCTGTTTTAATTTTTTCCTTTACTCCTGTTATATGATATCTGTGGTGTATGATTCATAAAAGGAGCAATAAATAAACTGTAAAATGTACAAGTATTTACACACAAACATCCAAATATGGTTAAGACATGTAAACAGCAGTTTATGGGAGGTATGTGATATAATTAGGATCATAAAAATGACAATATTTGGAAAATCGTTATTGATATTGCTACAATGCTGAAAATACACACATGTAGCCTGTCCAGAAGGCGCTTTGTACCATTCAACGGCTCACAGTGAAAAAAAAGATGGATAGCTGCATAGTAAAAGTTTGACAATAAATATTGACATGAGATGGTGGAAAATCTACAGCCCATATGAGGATGTTGGCATAGAATATTGTTTTGTTGCTGAAAAACCTTAAATTATCCGTAGGTCCTTGTGTCTTGTGGGAGGTTTTGGATGTAAGCCATCCGAGGCGCAGGTGTTGCAGGAAAATTATAGATCTGTGGTGTTTGACGGCATCAAAAAAAGAAAGAGTTCCATCCTTGGAACAGCAACATAATGGTTCCGTTCTCTGAGTTCTGTTGAAGTGTGTAACCACTCGCTGTGACTCACTGATGCAAACCACAGGCAGTGCAGAGCAAATATTGAGAAACTTAAAATAATTTGATTTTTTTGAGACCTAAAATAGAGTCCTGTGGTTTCAAGTGACTTCATCAAAAATAGACAAAACAGTAGAAACTTTCCTGTTCTGATTTCTGTGCTTCAGGACCGTTTTAGATGTTAAAGGGGTCATATCATGAGGAACCAAAGTTTCTTTTGCAATAAAAGAGCTACTGTAACTTAAACTTGTCTATTTATATTGGGGAGGAAGTTCCTGAAAGTTGCAAAAACAACTTGTTCTGGAACTATCAAACATCGGACATATAAAGACTGTAGAACAAGACGTCTAAAGGCATAGCAGCAGCAGCAAAAACAAAAATCAAAAAAACATCCTGTGTAATTCCAAGGGTCAGAGAAAGAGTTTAAAATAGTATTATAAAAACTATTTTGGCTCTTTTCAAATAACAGTATAAGTGGAACTCAGAAATGAAATTATGTATGACATGACCCCTTTAAAGAGTTTGGTAAGTAAAACACAAATTTAAATACGTATTGCATTTTTGCTCATCATTTACATTTTCTTTGGGTTAATTTTCTGTTCTGTAGATTCAGATGTACATCCTCTTGGCAGTTTGTAGGATCTGAAATGGTCATGTGTGTGAAGATAAGGAGAAGCAGCAAACCTGGATCCACTGTCGAGACATTCTCTCACATTTGTTCATAACGCTTGTCATTTCGTTTTGTCAGTCCTTACACACATTTGTCAGTGTCTACGATGCAGCGGTCGGGCAGGGGGGTACGTGTCCCGTGTCAGTGGCAGCCACATGAGCGCACCACCATGTTCTTGTATTTTTTCAGAATGACGTTGGAGTTGTCATCATAGTAGAGCACGGAGATCGCGTGCAGTTTGGTGGGAGCGCAACATGGCTTTGGGACGTTCTCTGGATTCATCAGATGGACCTGAAAAGTGGAGCAAGAATTTCTTTTTAAACTTACTCCTGTGAAATAAATGTTCTGTTAGGGCTGGTATTCATTTTATGAAGAAGAACTCACCAGTGTCTGTACTATAGCATGATTAGTAGCATTCATATGGGCGTTTAGGGGAAACGAGCATTCTCCATCACAGTAGTTTGCTGCGTAGCCCTCAGGTGCAATAATCCAGTCCTGATAAAAGACATTTAAAATTAAAATGGCTGCCCACACTAAAATAATCTTAAAATAGAATCAACACACATTTATAATCATCAGTTATATGCAAATGGCTACTGGAGCCTGCACCAGTCTGATATCTGTAATGATGAATATGCATGTCCTTCATCTTTACCTGCCAGCCCAGTTCTCTGAAGCTGACATACAGTTCATGCTTTTTGCAGGCGGTCTTCTGATCACTGCTGTTGTAATCTGCCATTCACAGAGAAGAGAGACATTAACACGTGCTAGGTTACAGTATAACATACTACACATTTAGCTTTATGCTAATGGTGAATTTTTCTTAAATGGATCCCTTTTGAAAAAGTGTGCTCAATTGTATTGAATGTGCAGTTGTAGTGTAGCCTACCTCAGATCTTACATTTTTAAATGTATATTTTCAGTGTACTTAAAGAGAGTACACTTTCCTGTTTCTTAAAATTAAGTACAGAACTTTGTAATAGTCAAATTAAAAGTTTATTTTAAGTACATTTTAAATTATGTTTTAAAAATATTTTTTTGTGCTTTAAAGACATTTGATGTGCTTACTAACACAAAAGTACACATCACAATTCTGTCATCATTTACTCAGGGTTGAGTATAACTGAATTTGGGTGTTAGAATGGGAGACATTTTTAAACCTTCTTTCCATCTTTATTCCATACAGTGAAAATAAATGGTGACTGAGGCTTTATTTTTAGCCTTACATTTCCTTTCATGCTCCATGTAAGGAAGAACGTCATACAGATTTGGAACAGGAGGGCGTCTAAGGCATTTCTTGTCAATCACATGAAATATATTTGGTGCACTTCTAACCAATACGGTGCCTTTAAAATTCCTCAATTTAAAATTAGTCTCAAAACAAGAATAAAGACAATATTTGAAGTGAGACTGCTAATCCTGTCAACATCACAAAACATTTGCTTTGCAACAATGTGCCCTTCACTTTACCAGCTGTCAGCAAGATTTACAGTTTATTTCAATTATCTGTACGGCTCCACCCCGTGAACTAGCCACATGTCAGCAGCAGGTAGGTTTGGGTTTTCTGAAGGGGAAGGTCATCTCTGGCACTGACTCCTGCTCTGAATTCAAACTCTGACACAATCTTTCCACTGGTGTTCTCATACACTTTTTTTTTTTTTTTTTGGCAATTTTTGCTAAGTGCAGTGGAGTGGGAGAGGAGAGAGAAAACTATGATATCAGTTCAGTCCAGCTGCAATCCCTTCCTGTTTTTTTTTTTTTTGGTTTGTTTGTTTTGTTTTGTTTTTTTCAGTTCCCGTCCCCAAAGAGCAAAACTTTGGCCATCCAGAGATCTTGCTAACCAAAACAGTGTCAAGACATGCCATGCAAGACAGGTATAGAATAAGTACCACCACATTTGATCAAACTAACCCCCCACAATCCCATACGCCACACTTTTGCCATGTCTGAGAGCATACTGGCTGTTATACTGTTTGTTTTCTTTTCAAACAGGCTGCTGAAGCCTCCCTAATGATACCATACTGTAATTCATTACTGTAATGACATTATGATGTAAGTAAATTTAATTTACTGCTCTCGTAAGACAAAACATTATATGTTGATTCAACTTGACAATGAAAACCCATTATACAGCTGAGAAAAACAACTAATACATACACCTGTCGAAATAAATGTTTAATGGTTTGATAATAATAATAATAATGTACATATGATCAACACAACAAATCTTTATTTCACTTACAGCACACAAAATGTGTTCCCCTAAGTTTGTACATTGGTTTCACATTTGCAGGAAACACTTTGTAGGACATTAGATGGAAACCGCCCTGGGGAGGTGTCTAAAACACACTAGCTAATGACTGGGGTACCCCAGGGTTCGATGCTTGGGCCCCTTTTCTTGTCAATATACACAATATTTACAACTAAGCCAGCCTGGCAATTCCACACAACATCACAGTCCAGCTGGGCTCAACAACACTAACAACATCCAAGTCAGTCAGGAACCTGGTGGTAATGTATAATGCAACCCAGGCTCACTGGAAAAACACGCCTGTGGCCACATTTCTGCAAAATGATGTTACATTGCCTATTGCATGTTTCGTTCCACTTTCAAAGTGAACTGTCCAGTAAGTGTTCATTTTTATCCGAAACAGCTGAACTTGAATCTGGCACTGTTTTGTTATGTTGGTTGTTGCAGGTATCATGACAGTTCAGAAATGATAAGTCCAGTAAGTGGCGCTTTATGCTCGATCGCATTTGAAAATAACGTACCACCTAGACTAAACCCTACCCACTAGTGTTAACAAGCAAAGGTGAGATAAAAACACATTTGCTGAAGCAAACATGCCATTTACTCAAGCGATCCGCATCACAAGTGCAATGTTGTACCAGTTGAGCTACTCAGCAAGTCTGCTACTTCAGAAAAGCCACACATATGGAGCTGTTAATGTGATGCAATTTACATTACAATTTATTAGTTTACAAATGATGGACTATGGTAAAAGTGTTTCGAGGTCATAACCTAGTACTGTGAAAGGAACCACACAAAAATAAGTATTTATTAATTGATAATCTGTCCTGTAATCATAATTTTGTATGAAAAAGAACAAAAGTTGTTGGTGTTTTCCTGCCTCGAGTGTTTATTTCGGCTGGAAAGTGCAGTGCTTTGAAAGTTTTGGTACGTGTTTGGAGTTCTGCAAAAATGTAGGAAGAGGCACATTTTTCCAATGAGCCTATGTTGGTTTAATGATGAGCTTAAAGAGGACCTATTATGAAATAGGTCTTTAAATTTACAAAGCACAAAGTCGACTACAAAGGGAATTATTCTCTATCAGTAAGCACAGTTTCTGAACTCCCTGAAATGCCTCAATTGTAGTCTTGGGTTTCTTTCCAGGAACTTACGTCCCAAAATTCCTCATTTAAATAATTCCCGCCCAGGGCATATGCTAAAAAGGGGCGAGGTCAGGTTGAGTTGAGTTAGTAGTTTGTTGAAACTCTTATGATAAGGGGAGTGATATTTCCGGAAAAACACGCAAAGCAGTTGGACAATCACAACACACTGTTCCTGCTGACTAATCAGAGCACATTGCGCTTTTTGCAAGGAATGGGATTTATAGAAACAGGAACTAAATAGAGCTTTACTGACAGACTGGGAAGAGAGGTGCTACAATAATGTAAAATATGTGGAAAATTATGTGTTTTTGAACATTCAAGCATGAAAACCTAAAACTAAATAAGGGCATAATATGGCCTCTTTAACTTCACCCTATAACATCGCTATGCCTAGACATGCAGATAAAGTGCTTAGCCATGAAGATAGAAAAGGTGTTTCTCTCTAATGTTTGCTCAAAATTTATTTTAATTTTTTTTGTCAAATGATACTTGATAATGTAGATGGACTTACAAATAAATTATTCAACTAAAGCACAGTTCTCAACATTTAAATAGAACTGACCAAATTTGCATTGCATATTTTCTGTGTTTAAATATATTGTGATTATCTCTGAAATAAGTGAGCTTTTCTTAAGATAATAGCAAAAATCTTTCAAATTAAGAATGTTTTGAACAGTTCACATTATTCATCTAAAAAAACTACCTTTATTAACAACATGATTGTCTCTGAGTAATGTAGAGAAGAAATTAAGGCTGTAACTGAAACCACATGGTGACAAATCTCTGAGGTCATCCTAAGAAATCAACAATCATCCAGGGCTAAGTTGTTTCCCACTTTCTCCTTTAAGAGAAAGTTAGTTTAAAATCCACTGTTGATGCAACTGTTTGGCAAAAGCTTCTTGGTCTTAAAGCTGTGATTGTATTTAATAAAATACTGTCATTAAAATATTCATTGGGCACCCAACTAATACATTTTATTAACCATCTGAATCTACCAATGTCATGTCAATAAATGTAACAAGTCAACCAGCTATTTATTATCATGTCAATTATTGTGCCTTTAGCCCCAACAGCAGGGGCGATTTTTATCCCCAATACCATACTTTTACTATACTATACAGGTGGAGCTGGGGAAGGTGGAGGATTCTCATGGCATCTCATTGGCCGCTGAAACAACAACCAATCAGCTGTGCTATGTAGACAATGACATGAATGCTCCCAAGACCTATCAGCCTGCTCCATCTAGAGTTTCATGCCAGAACTAGTAATTATTTATTTACCTTGATCAAACCTGAAAATCATTATCAAGACTTTTGTTTCAAAATATATTTGGTAATTTTATTGATTGTCAATTGCTACATAAATCTATAACATTAAAAAAAAAAAAAAAAAAAAAAACCCATCAAATTAACAGAATCAACTTTGCATTGCTGCCCCCAATTGAGTCATGAATCAGACAAATTTCCATGTGAATAGTAAAACGCAGATATTTAGGAAAGTACTGCGATAAGTGTCATCTAGTGGTTTAGAGGAGAATAAAATCAAATGCTGATTTGCCCAATCAAATGTCCACTGTATACCCTGTAGTACTGACAAATCATTGTTGTAGTTTGCTGTCATTTTCAGTTAAAAGAGAATATTAATATATTCAGTATTGACTAACTGAAATTGATTATTTCAAAATAATTTCTGTTTAAACTATAGGTACTGGGTTTACAGCTTGAGTTGCAGTGTGAAATCTCTGGCCTTCTTTAGCCCCCAAAGTAAGACCCCTTCTTTTATTTCTCTCACTCTGTCTGGCAGGACTAGGGTAAATATTTACTGAGATAAATCCGCCAGCAGGAGTGGCCCCCGAGCTCTCCCGAGTGGCCTTTTAGTCGGTCCCCCAGGGGTCCCCTTCCTCTCTGATCCCGAGCAGTGAACCTGTCTTACACAGATCCCCAACTGTGACATTTATAGTCAAGAATGTTCTACACCAAACCACAGGCCTGAGAATAAGGCCAAACTACAACCAAAGAACGACAGATTTTGACACACTAGTTACACACAACAAGTTGACATGTCCTGTGGTGTGACATGCTATTCTCCCTTTTATACTATTTTAAACAGCATTTTGCTATTGCTTAAGATGAATATTGGCCATTTTCTTCTTTTGAGCCACTTTTAAAGTATTTTTAAATGGGTACATTTCCTGAAGGGTCATATTTCCCCCAAAAAATCTAAAGGTATTTTAATATGCATAAAAAACAAAGGCATTTTTATGGCCAATACTTACTACCAGTAATGTTAATATGTCATTGTTTATATCTTGTCTGGGCTGTATTCATCATTGAGAATTATGAAAATTATAACCAAACACAAAAGGGAAACTCTGGCTGTATAATGCTAATGATAGTGTTTTTCATATTACAGTCATGAGAAATGTCAAGAAAACAGAAGTCGTAATGGTCCTAAAACAGGCTTCATCTTCATGCAGAATATAATTTCTTAACCTGGAACTGTTTTTGTTAGTCACCGAAATATGATGCATCTACATGTATTCAACATGACCATGAACCATGAACCAAAACAGGCACCACTAAAGGCACCCATAAGTTACAAGATAATTGGGCCGATTTTGGGCCCAATCCTTACGACAATTCTAGGTAAAGTCCAGATTATCTTGATGGTACTAAGATTATCTTATCAGATTTTCCTGTGGTGTGATGTGTGTTAAGAGTGATTGAATCTGGTCAGAAGAACGTCAGGACAGCACCGTTCATAAATGTTAAATGTTAAATATTTACGATCAGAAATTTTGTTGTGTGTGGGGAACGCCGAGGACAAACATGCACACACTGTAGATTGTCATGTGAAAGCGATTTTTCAGTCCAAACATATTATCACCATTTCTTCTTGCTCGTCGTCCGCCATGTTTGTTTACTCTAAAGTCACTTTTTTTATCGTCATGTTTGTTGTCTCTCACATTGTGAAAATCTGGTAAGATTTCAAAAATCTTTTAGTGTGGACCAGCCATAACACACTGAATTCAGACTGTATTCACACACTCGAGTTTTGTTTACCTCTACATTTCCTTTATTTACTGCCAGTATTTACTGTCAAGGGCTCTTTAGGAGTAAAGCAGATATTTAGTGTGGAGTTTCATTGAGTGTAAAGGCCAGATTTGTAGTACCCCATAAAGCGCTTCTCTTCCTGCCTGTAAAATTTAATGCCACACTGTTACTGCTGTGTATGGGTCCTGTGGGCCTCTGCTGGCCCTCGAATGAAGACCGCTGCCTGCTTATCATATGTAGGGATGACTATCACAAGGAATTTAATGATTCTGCTTCTGATTTGATTCTACTAAACTGTTCTGATTCTAGTGCCCCCACTATGTTTTTTCAGATATCACCTTTCATGTAGTGTGTAATCTATCTGTTTGTAAATGTAGAAGGTCTGCTAAGTGCAGATAAATGAAGTTATTGTCTCCCAAAGGAAAGAACCGATTCCGAACTGCCTGAAAAGAGTCGTCAGTAATTCCAACCCGATCTCACAGCAATTCGGACGAATTTAACGAGGTGGCGAATTCGTACAAATTCATACGACCTCACTTGTACGAATTCGTACGATTTTTGCTAAATCGTATATATTTTACGAGTTGCCCAATTTATATGAATTTGTACGAATGACCTACCCCTGACAACCGTCCATAAACCTACCAATCACTGGGGTTTAGACAAATTATACGAATTAGCCACCTTTTACTCACTTGTACAAATTCGTACAAATTGGTTGTGAGATAGCGTTGGTAATTCCAGTCTAACTTCCTGCATAAACCTACGTTGGTTTGTAACAAATTTGCATGATGCCAGCCTATGGTCTTCACTGGCTGCCCACAAACAACGTCTACTTAGACCCGTCAAAACACTGTCGTTGTAGCTGAGTTTGGGTTATGTTGTCGACAATAAAAGGCTGAGGACTCGGACTTGAATTGATATGGTAAAAACTGTTGTTACCGTTTGTTTGACTGTGTATCAAGTGCTGATGAAGCTTCCTGAGCTGAAATTCAGATATGGTAATGGACGTTTTGTTTCCGTAAGCGGTAGACCAATCACAACAGACTGGGCCATCTGACCAATCAGAGCAGAGTAGGCTCTCGGAAAGGATGGGTTAAGAGATAATCCTTTATTGAACCGTTTCAGACACTGAGAAAAGCGGTGAGGCTGCAATGTATATTATGAGAAAATTAAAGTGCTTTTTGACCTTGGATGCATGTAAACCTATTGTAAGATTCTAAAAATAGAATAATTGGGGCACTTTAACAGATCAATATTTTTTTCTTTTTTAGTATTTCTACTAAACAATAAATAAAATCATAATTAGACCTAACTACATACTGAATAAGATTTATTAATTAACAAATGAAGAAGATGATAAATGAATTTCTTATTACTGTGATACAGTCATGAGTGCAGCTCTGTCGCAGCACAGGAATCACTTTCAGAGTATTGGTGGAAGAACGCAGATGTTCAAGAACTGTTAATAGAAAAGTTATATTAGCTTTTATATGGCCTTTTTGGTTTGACATTTACAGCCAAAAGCTGTCAAAAGCACATGCCAAGATACACACGTGGATTCTTGACCAAAAGACAAAAACATGGGTGACTGCAATGAAATCTCACAGATGCCTCTCACGAAAAGCTTCTCTTTGGAGCAATTACACAATGACATTCCTGGTGGTGACGGCATTCTGGAGTAATGGACACGGCGTTCCGCATGGAATAACATCCATCCTGGAAAGAGCTGAGGCAGGGAGGCTGTCTCACCCCGCTCCCTTGATGACTTGAAAGAGAATGTGAGTGCTGTCTGCGTCCATGTGAAGTTTATCTCTCTTCCTGTCTTTCATCACTGTGGTTATTAAACCTCCATCCCCAGAGCTTGCCGATGTCTAATTACACCAACGGTAAACAAAAGGAGGGCTGAGGGAGGGGGAGATGAAAAACCGCAGCTGGACAGTGCCGTGTTATTATAATTCTTTAAGCGATACTGTTAACGTGGTCAGGCATTTTAGCCCAGCACCTAATAACAGCACAGAGGTAATTACAGGTCTAGCGCTGGGGCGGCACATACTGAGCTGAGCTAGACGCTTGTTAACTTCCCTCGGGCCAAAGGCCGGCGAGCTCCCCCGCACACCTCTAGCCAAGCATTAGCGCTTAATGTGCTTTTTTGTTTTCACAAATAGTCAAAGCTTTAGAAACAGTGTCAAAGCTCTAATCGCATGTAAAGTGCTTCGCCTGAACTGGAAGCTCATAGAGACAGAAAGAATTTTCAAAGGGTGAAACCTGTCAAGAAGATTGTTAGGGTCATTTTTCTGCCCGGAATCAAAAGAAAGAAAAGATAAATGAAGCCTGTTTTAGGATCATTACAATTTTTTTGCATTGTGACATTATTTTCATGACAATCAAGCACATTACTATAGTGCAAAAATATGCTTGTCATTACTGTAATCTGAAAATAATGACATGCTATTTTAATTAAAGTTTTTGCAGTACTGCTGTAAAAAAAAAAGAAAAAGTTAAACATATTTGATACGGCTATAGATAAGGGTATCTTTTTAATTAATCATTTTCTATCAACCATATCAGTGTTATTTTAGTATTACTATTTTACTAAGGTTTTGAATTAGCTTTTACTTTTATATTTTCTGTTTTAATTTTAATTTATTATGTGCTTTTGTCATTTTTTTATATTTCTATTCCACTTTAATTTATTTTATTACAGTTTTAGTATTTTTAGTACTTCAGCTTATTTTATTTTAGTTCTGTTTTTTATTTATTTAATTTTGTATCTAATATTTATATTTATTTATACTTTACTTTGACATTCTACTAACTAAGTAACTTTGCAACTACATCAAATAACTCTCATTAGAGTATTAGTAGACTGTTAGGTTAGGTTAGGTTAGGTTAGGTTAGGTTAGATTAGGGTTATATATATACATGTACTTGACATGACAAAGTTACTTATAGTCAGTAGAATGTCTGTTGGGGGAGCATAAAAAAAGTTTCACCAGATATTAAGTCTACTAATACTATCATGACAGGTAGTTGACATGTAGGCTAGGTGCAAAATTACTTTCAATGTCTAAAGTGGACAATCAAAGTATTACCTTATATTTTATTTTATTTTATTTCAGATTTTTTTTTTAATTAATGAAAACAATTTTTAACAGTTTTAGTTTTACTTAACAATAACAACACTACATCATATTCCGGATGTGATTTTATTCTGATTCACAATCTTCAAACAGATTTCTATTCAGCACTGATTTATATTAAACAAAGAAATCAGTTGTAATGTCAACAGGGATGGTTCATTTATTACACAATCAAGTGACTGCATCAGTGCACACTTTTTCTTCTCAAATACAACTATATTACATAATATTTATTAAATGTACAGTTTTTAAATAATATATCATAACTGTTATCGGAGTTGTTATATTAAAAAAAGTTGTTATATTTTATATATTAAATATTATTTGTTGTTTTCTTTTATCTTGACTCTGAAACACATTTCCACCCCAAAAGTTATTTCCTAACATTGGATTTAGCAATTAGAGAGACTATAACTATAGTGCTCTTGTATCTCTCAATATGGGTCAAGATGCAGCGCTCACAGGCAGTCTATGAATGCTTTGATAAGAGCAGAGCCGATCCTGACCTCCCTGGGGCCCTAAGCAAAATTCTGTTAAGGGGCCCTCCTACCTGACCCATGTAAGCCATGTAAACCATTTGCCATTGCCACACACACACCTGACACCCCAGTGCTCCCACTACAATCCTCCCTCCTTTAACTTCTAATGAAAATTTAATTCCTGATATCAGAAATAGACATTGTTACTAAAAAAGTACATTCTTAATATCAATAATTCACATTTTAAATAGTACAAATTTAATTACTGATATCAAAAATGCATCATGTGAATGAATAAAAGCTAAAATGGCTTGCCATAGCTGTGTTTTAAATGATAAAAGCCAGAGCTTATAAAAGCTTTTTTGGCCAGAGGCTAGAGACTACAGCCAGTAGTAGGAGCTAGTTCCGCATGTTTTCAACCCACCCATAGGGGGTGTGATCTCACGATAAAACGGCGTCTTTTCAGTTTCGAGTCAACTAGTAGCCTATTTGTATCATTTCTTCCAATACTACCGGTAGGCGTGGCTTGGGAGTGGCCTTGTAGGGCAGTGAAGCAAGTGCATTCTGGGAGTTGTTGTCTTTCATCCACATGAGCCAAAAATACATTTTCTGGCTTTTCTCAGTCTAGAAGGCACCAACTTCTAAAATAATTTCACATTTCTACTACATAAATGACCCAATTTAAATACATATTCATCTTTCCAGCGGTGAAATATCCCTTTAACTTCACTGTTCTTTGCTGACATCAAAATTGGAGAGGAGAGAACACAAGTCTATCTGATAGCTGTTCCCGCAATTCACTCTCATGTTGTTGTTTTCTCTCTTTTCATGACCAGAAGGATAGTTCCACTTAATTTTAATGGAGTTAACTCTCTTCTAGTCATTGATTAGCATATTCTGTCATGATAATCTATAAATCACGTTCCCGGGGGTGGGGTTTATGTAAATTCTAGGGTTCGTGATGTCACTAACCCGGGAGGAATGTCGTGTAGTCCTCACCAGCCGTTTGTTGTAGTCCTTAAAAAACGATTTATTTAAAAGCAAATACGCAAATGAACTTTGAGTGTTGTAACTTTGCAAATGTTGTTTATGCTCAAACAGCAACATTACACACTAACTAAAGTTAGAAAAGTGAAATCATAATCAACCACCCCTTTAAACTTTGACTGACGCGCTTTGACTGACGCGCTTTGACACGAGGGGGAGGAGGGGCCCTGAGTAATTTTCGGGGCCCTACACAACTTGCGTAGTGTGCGTATAGGGCTGATCGGCTCTGGATAAGAGTGATTTCATATTGGAACCATATGCCTTCTCAACACTGCCACGAGGGGACGGCTGTCACAACGGCCTCGAAACTTCCTGCTCCAAATATAAATATTTACACTCCAGACATCCCAAGTCGAGCCGAGGAGAGGGGTTGATGTTTTGGGTTACATAAAGTCCAATCCTTCAGGACAAATTAAGCAGATTTTCCTCATTAGACAAGACACATAGTTTGTGAGGTTTAGAAGCTTTGAGTTTAATCACTACTGTATAAATGGGTGAAACAGTGTGGTGTCTGACTTGCATATGGCACTGGTGTAAATTTTTCAGGATGCATTGCATGCGTAATATGTGTTTACGTCAATTAAATTTATTGTAGTCGTGAACATATCACTGAATGTTTTGCCAAACACAAATAATTATTAAATAAAAGTAGAGAGAAATCACTATTCCTGACAAAAGAAATAGCACATACAAAAAAAAAAAACAGTTCCAATTCAAATGTATCCAGCTATGTGAATTAAACTCATAAACTTATAAATATACAGTTTTTAGCCCTAAGGTCCTTTATGTTTGTAGGCCTCACATTCAAAATTAGCTCTGGATTATGTGGGGTGTTAGCACTAGGCTTTCAGACCACCCCAAAACAAGGGCAATAATGAGAAGCAGAAACTGGATTAAGACCCTGCTGTCCTCTACTGTTCTTATTTAAACTAGAAAGGTACCCATTTAAAGTGTCCCTATTATGCTTTTTCGAATATTACCTTTCATGTAGTGTGTAATATAGCTGTTTGTGAATGTAAAATGTCTGCAATGTTGTCGTGCAAAGTTATTGTCTCCTAAAAATGTATTCTGAACTGCTGACACGAGTCATCAGCAATTCCAATCTTACTTCCTGTTACATACCTATGTAACAATGTAAAACATTTGCATAATGCCCGATTTTTGGCTGCCTGCAAACAACATTTACTTTGACCCGCCCTCAAAAACTGTAGTTGCTTCTGAGGCATGGAAGAGTTTGGTTCATGTTGTCCACGTGTCAAGAAGAAGCTGTTTTTGGAGCTGCAAATCCACTTCTTTTGCACTTCAGAAGGATAAAGACTTGCACTGGCATTGATTCAGAAAAAACAAAGCCAACATTCATATCACTGTCTGTCAAACGCTAAGGAAAACCTCCAGAGCTGAAATTCAGATATGTTAATAGGAGTTTTTTTTTCCGACATGCGCTGTAAGCGGCAGACCAATCACAACAGACTGGGGCATCTGACCAATCAGAGAAGAGTAGGCTGACGGCAAGGAGGGGTTTAGAGAGACTGAATCTCCAAAAGAACCGTTTTCCAGCTCCTTGAGAAACGATGTGATGTGCAATGTATATTATGAGAAAATTAAAGTGTTTTTTGACCGTGGAAAATTAAAGTGTTTTTTGACATATTTTTAAACCTGTTGTAGGAGACCTCCAAAACAATATTAGGAACCTTTAAAATAGCATAATTGGGGTACTTTAAGGTATTCAGCTAATTATCCTCAATTGAATATGGGATGGGATTTTGAGTTCGATTCAATATGGAATTATTTGGGAATATGTTCAGTGATAATGTCATTAGGCCTGTTAAAATTATTACATACTTATTGTAAGAATGCAAAATGTACATTTTGACTACAACATGCTCAGGGTTCACTTTGCATGCCATGACAGACTGAACAGAAGAAATGAACCAAAGAAGATTTCCTCCTCAAAGAAGGCCTCAGAGCCACACCTACCTATTGTGTGTTCACTAAGGACAAATGATTGTTTGAAGGAGTTTACCAGCCAGAGCAAACTTTTGTTCGATTTGGCAAGCTGTTTTGAACTACTGAAACAAACCCAAAGCAAACTTCCTTTTGGCCATGATTTTGTTTGAAATTACGTCACACCAGTTCATTCTTCGATTTCGCTTGAAGTATATCGCTTGCATTCTTGAGATTGCGGTAACAAACCTCAGCACTCAAGAGGCCGACTGAGTTTCTTTTAAATGTTTGTGCCATTTAACCAAATGTGTTATCAATCAGCTATAGACATGCCAGCAACAGTTTAGCTAACTTAGGTTAGTTGACCTGAAAAAAAAAAAAAAAACTAACCCTAAAAGAAGACAGTTTAGGCTAATGCTCACTATAGTGCCCCTATTGATAATGCATTGTGTACTTGCATTGTGTTTTTAAATGCATTTTGTGATGCAACAATGAATGAATTCAAGCTTGTTTAGCTAGAAGAGTTTATGTTCACGTACGGTATAATTTATGCCTAAAAGCTTAGGTCCTATATTAAAAAAAATATTTTTTTTCTACTTATCGCTTACAGGTTTACATTGATGAGGACCTGGCAAAGGACTTCAAATCAGGACAAATGATGTCAGGCCTACATATGTGCTGCTTCCTAAATGAATTCTCAAAAGGATCTTAAAGACATTTATTGAGTCCAGATTTTCATTTTGAAGGGGTATATCTGGACTCAATAAAACTTATCAGATTCAGACTATCCAGGTCAACATCTTCTGAAATATTATAACAGACTGGACGGCTGATTTCTGCCTTAAAGTGCATATTAAACTTGTGTTGTTTAGAAACAAAAAAATATAGGAAGGGACTTATTTCACAATATGGGAAATACAAATGGCTAACCTGTATGAGCGGTTCCCTTTGTCGCCTCCTGTGGACTGTTGGAGCGATTGCGGTTCTGTTGACGACGTCTGCCCGTTGACCGGGCAGTGCGAATACGTACTTCGCTTACTTTGAAAAAGGCCACCATGAAAGGCTGCCTCTCCAGAGCGCCATCACGACCCACTAACCCTGCTTCCTTGGGACTGATGCTCCATCCTTTAAAAAAAAAGAAAGAAAAAGAAAGTACTATAGGTATCTTTTTTAGATGCAAATATATCAATAAGTAGGGCATCTCTTTGATAAGTGCTGTTTGTTTGCGGTCACATCAGGACTCACAGTTCCAAAGATGGTTTATTTTGAAAGAATTCTTTGTACTGGTTGACTCGCAAATCAAACTGAACAGAACTGAACTTAAAGTTACCAAAGGAAATTAAAATGAATAGGTTGAACTAGCCAATGAGGACTATATAATACCCAACCAAAAAACATCTATTAACATTCCCCAGTCACCTCACTGGCAATGGACTCCCTAGAAATAATCTATTTGGAACGCCATCTTTGCTCATGGTGGCTCATAGGCGCCCAGTTTACTGCCAATCACCTACATACACACACACACACACACACACACACACACACACACACACACACACACACACATATATACTGTATATATTGGTTGAACTCATCCTAAACTTATCTTACCACTGCTGGTCTCCACACTGATCTGTAGACCCAGGTTATGTTGTGGACTCATCACCCAGAGATTGCTAGTTGCTGTAAAGTCAAACTCCAGCCAACCCTCTTCAGCCGCCCACAACCTGCGAGATTCCAGCAGAAACAGATCTGCATCCCTGCAAATGAGAAAGTTTGGAGATCATTAAATGTTATAAACACAATATACATGAATCAATGACCCTGTCTAATAGTGTTTTATATTCTTTATTACAAATAATACTGTAAAAGTATATGGAATAAATGCTAATGATAATATGTAAGTAAATGGTAGAAAGACTAAGTATTAAATGGTAACTTTCAAAGCAAATACAGCATTCTTTAGATATGTAATGAAATTACAACTGTATTTTGCAAACACATTGGTTTTAAAGAGAAATGTTCTAGTATAATTTATAACTTTAATAATATTTCCAATTTAAATAAAATTAGGTTGTTTCCATCAGGGTTATTATGTTAACTGAAATTAAAAATAAAACCATAAAACAAAAAAAACATTTATGTTGCTTGATATAAAATAAACGTTAACTGAAATAAAATAAAATGAAATGAAATGTATATAAAAACTTCAGCTAGTTGCCAAGGTAACATTTCTAATTTTAATTTAGTTCAACTTGATGTACTAAAATAACTATATAGACCTTACAAAATTAGTAAAACACACAACAAAATTACTAAAATTTTAACTAAACGAAAAATGAAAATGGAAACCATAAAAGTAAAAACATAAAAAATATGAATAAAAACTACAGTATCTCACTGTTCCAAACCTCATCCCATTTTTTACGATCAATTTAAGGCATGTATTCAATAGTAAACAATATTAAAAAATAACAGTTTGTCAAAACAGCTTCACAGAGTTGAGAACAGAGGTATAGTAGCCTTACAGGGAGGCCTGTCCCATTATAATAATTACACACTATGCATGGTAATAAGCATTGGCCGGGTCACTTCAAAGCTGTCGGTCACACAGGTGTTCTGGGAATGTCCCTGTAGCCCCTCTTTATTGCTCATTAATTAGAGCCGCACTCTAAGGAGCTCCATATGAGGTTCTTCCCTCTGGTGGTTCACACGTCACATTCGACATGAACACATCATGCTTATGCTGACTCATTCTGTTTAGTGCCACCAGTCACACAGCTTAACCTGGGACGGGGTCCGAACGGGACCATAGGGGAGCTGCCGACTCTAAAAACCCCACTGTAAAGCCTCTTATAGGCACATTAAATTAACTGGAATAATAAAGTCAGAAGTGTTAGTTTTTTTTTTCGTTTTTTTTTTTGGTTTCATAAATCGCATTTATTGCCTCTGTCATTGGCTGCCGTTAAAATAGGCCTATAGTTTAATAGCTTCACACTGCCAATGCATGCATATAGGACTGTCTTCACATATGGTTTGGGAGGGTTTTCCAAGGAGGCCAGATGTACATGAAAACAACCAGGGATTAGAATATATACAAACAGAAAAGTAATAACTCTACAGTCATGGCAAGCTGGATTTTTCATGAGGTATTGATGGATCGTCATGAAAACAGAACCTGATTTCAAAATAAATACAACCGGCAGTGTTTTAAAATGCATCTCAGATTTCTCAAAAACAGTTCTATCCCAATATAATGACATAGGAATGCATTCACTGATAAAATGTATATTCACTATAAGTCGCTTTGGATAAAAGCGTCAGCCTAATGCATAAATGTAAATGTCTAAGCTCTAATACAACCTCTAAGTTTTTTTGTAATACAACAAATGTTTTTTCATTCATTACTGACATTGGCTGAAAGAAATGTGACATTGCAAAGCATTTTAATCTGCCCCTTGTCTCTACAGAAATGCAGCAATGTGATTACTGTGAATCTCACAGTCAACTGAAATTACAAATGAAAAGAGTAGTGTGAGTGAACTAAACTTTTCTACAACACATTCACTATGGTACTGTGAACTCTTTATTTACAGCCAACGCGACCTGAACAATTTTTTTAATTAAACGGCATTTAGTTACATTCAATTGTAATTTTTTGTTTTGTTTTACATGTCCATTTTGAAATGAGGGACGACAAATAGTTGAGGGTATGTTTACCCGTCAATGATGTACTAAAAACGGAAACGTTTTTACTTAACGTTGTCAAAAAGTTCCCCATTCACACGGATCCACGATTAAAAACGTTGTATTATGCATGCCAGGCCAGTAGTTGCCAGTTGGCGATGTCACTTTCTAAAGAACACTACGACCCTATAGACTGAACATGTAATGCGCATGAACGTCATCGTTTTCACAAATTCGTGTTTTTGTAGTTTACACGAAGACAATGGTATCGTTTTCAGAAACTTGCAATTTGAAACCTATTTTCAAAAGTTTGTTTTTTCAGGCCCCCAAAACGCCGTTGTGATGTAAATGAACGGCCAAAACGCATAAAGTTTTCCGTTTTTATGTTGAAAATGGTGTTGTGTAAACGGCCCCTTAATCTACAGCATTAACCTCTTAATATTTATTTAAAGTTTAAAAAAAAAAAAAAAAAATACTGTTTGCATCATCTTTGGCTATTTAGTTACATGATTTACTGAATTTCTGGATAAATTCCATAACATTGTGTTTACAACTATACTCCATAGACTTTATTAGAAAAATAGGATTGGTTAATAACTGACATTTTTAAGCCAGGCTCAGCGAAGAGTCAAATTACAACAGATTAAAATAACATATCAGGCTGATTCATGTAGGCTATGCATGCAAAGTCTACCTATGATGACCTACTACATTTGCCAAAGAATGCAGTGTAAAACAGAGAACATTATAAAGAATTCAGTTTCCAACAATGCAGTAGGTAAAGCCTGAGAATTACTTTTTATTTATTACCTGACTGCTAGAAGACACTTATTGACACAAACAATGAAATAATTGTTTTTGTTTCCAATCTAGACCCAATTACTACATTAAACATGCCATGTACTGAAGTATACCATTTCCTACATTTAAAATAATTGTAGATAGACTACAATAGTATGCAAGCAATCCATTTCAGACATACCCAAATAATGGAGGATGGGGGAGTGTTTGAAAATAGTCTTTTTTTCTAGTGGTGAAAAAACGAAACACTTTTAACATATTAAATATGGTCTAGATAAACAACTAATGTGTGCATTGTTGGGAATCAATTGAAATATGCTCTTACAAGCCATTGTTTCTTTACATTTAAGACCTTGTGAAGCTTGTTGACTCAAGGTTAACTATACTTCTGTTTTAGGTCAAATCGTCTTGCCACATGGGCTAAATTCAGCCAGATATACATCCCCTCTGCACCACCTCCATAACCAAGTTATTTTTTGCACATTGGATTAAAGGCTTACACACTTCAGAAGTTTCTCTCAGCCATATTGTGCATCTGCTTAGCTCAGCTATACCGCATTTCCCCAACCAATGTGTTTTTTAAAGATCACAAACCATAAACACAGTAATTATGCTGTTAGAACTTGACAAGTTTGCAAATTAATCTGTTTGTAAGCAAATACATTTTGCAAGCCACACAGTATTTGGGATTTACAGGCAGAAAGTGGCATGTAGGGAAATACCACAAAGCACGCTGTAATTTGCATCAAGGTAAACCTTGTTGTACAGTGATACAATGACTGGCGACACATAATCTCAAGATATGACTAAAAATAAAAGAATCCCACTGCAGGTTTGTGGAAAAACAGTGTGCCCATTGTTCAACTCAGGATGTACACCAAATGAACACTTCGTGATAAACATTAGAAAACTATTTGGGAGAGAAACATGTGGTTCATTTAGCCAGAGATTTTAGCATTTGTTTCTTGTTTGGTGCCCTTTTTGGTTAAAAAATAAATAAAATTGATGGGTAGTCTCATAGTCACACCTTATTGGTGTGTTTTGGACACTTTACCGGTCACGCCATCTGCCTTTCTCAAGGAGATATCCCTCCCACCACCCACAAAGTCAATGTTTGACGTGTGTTGGTGGGTTCTTTTTTAGACGCCAAACTAAAGCTATTTCAGTAGTGCGTTGTGGTCATGGCCGTAGTCTACATAAAGTACATGGTAGACAACCTCTGCTGTGTTCAGTGAGGGATGCCAGGGCTTGATTTAAAATACAGTCGATTACTCAGCTTGAAAACCGTGCAACAAAACAAATAAATATTTTCAAAATAGCAGTTTAATACTTAAATTTGATCATATTTACATTTAGTTCTAAATCAAGGTTCGACAATACAATACGTATCACAACTATATACTGATGCACTATTTATTTAAAAGAGTCATTGCTGAGTTTTAATGGCATTATAAGAGCCAACTAAGTGAACTTAGTTTTCTATGTGTGCTTTTGAAAGAGATCATAATTACTATGAAGTTCTTTGACTATACCCAACTGGATAGACTCGACAACAAATGAAGAATATGGAATTTTATAGAATAGCATTTTGAAATGTAACTTCTTTACCTGTCTGGGTGTTCCCCAACCACCTGAAACACACTAAGTAGGAATGTCTCATTGCGAAAGGCCCTGGTGACACACTCCTTGTAGATCCTGAATTCTGCAGCTGTGATGGCCTCTCCCTCTGGGATCTGGGACAGGTTGAATTTGAACTCTTTATGGTGTCGTCTCTGTGGAGACAGCTCCCTGTCATTTTCCACTGTTAAGACACATAGAAGAACAATGAGATATTTTAGTGTGCTTGACAAACTGCTATTGACATATAATTTGAAGGTTTGCATACTCTGGGTCACACATTTACTATACAGGGGCAAGAATAAGTTTGTGGTCTCTGGATTTCTGCACTGATGACTGATAAAATGTGGTCTGATCTTCAAATTCAGAATTTTCTTCATTGACAAGGTAGGCTGAATCTCTATGTTATGACTTCTCCAAAATTGGTGTCAATCAAGAAAATGAGATTGGAAGTGTCCACCTTTAAATAAAGGCACACACTTGACAAATATGTTCTTATCAAGAATAATTGATTAACCAATGCCTAGATCCCAAAAGCTTTCAAATGACTATAAAAACACATTGTAGAGATGCACAAAGCTGGAAAAGGCTACAAAAGCATTGAAGACATGGGTATTTGTCAGTCCATAATAACATTTTTATTTTTTTTATTTTTTACAACAGAAATGAACCATCACTTAACTTACTTAGTGGAAAAAGGAAAATTCATAGTTGGACTATGACACTATTTTCTTCTAAATCTGCTGTACAGCCGAAACAACTTTGTTGCATTATTTTCCTGTTATCACTGTAAAGCTGCTTTGAAACAATCTGTATTGTAAAAAGCGCTGTATAAATAAAGGTGACTTGAATTAAATGGACTTGACCTGGTAAGATACCTTTTCTACAAATGTAGAAAATTCGGAATTGTTTTTACTTAGGGCGGACATCCTATCAATATCACTTTAATAACACAACAGGCAATCCTGAAAGAGGTCAGAAAGAACCCAAAGATAACAGCCAAAAACCTCCAGAAAATTATTTAACCTCCGCAGAAGTCTATTCATGTGTTCACTATAGAAAACAGAAATAAACTGAAACACATATTTACGACATTGAGACATGTCTCATGTTTTCCCCAAATCACCTGGATGTTCCACAATGGTTCTAGGAAAATGTTATTTGGACAGTTGATACAAAAGTTGATACAAAACTGCACAAAGCTTTGTTTAGAGGAAAAACAGCATTAAAAGTCTGACTAAAACAGTGACTGAAAGTCTTATGACCATCTAAAAAATGTTTGGTGGAGGGTTCAATGGTTTACTTACTTTCTCCACCATGCAATGTGAATGATTACTTACAGTGTTATGTACAAAAGTACAATTGTTAATGTTAGATTGTGTTTGTTTATAATTGTAAGATCAGACCACATATTATGAGTAATTAATGCAGAAATTCAAAAACATAGTCTTGCTATTGTAGTGCATTGCATTTATTATAGCTTCTTGTCTCTGAATAACTTGCTTTCGGAAAGCAACTTTCATTATTCACATCTCTTGCAGTGCATCCATCGCAGACAAGCTCAAGTCTTGTTCTCTGTGTGTGAAGATTTGGTGGTAAATCTAGAAGGACAAATATTTCAATAAAACTGTCTTCACATCTTGAGTCGATGCCTAGCTACAGTGGAAAACAGCTAAACAGCAAATTTACAATGTGAAAAGAGACCTCCAGGGGCATGTGTGTGTAAACAAACTTGGATTTGGAACAAAAAAATCAAGCCAAGATTCACTGTTCCAGAGAGAGCAAAAAATAGATTGTTTCTTTACAATACAATGACATGATATAATAATATATATTCAATATAATATTCATGCACACTATCAGTGAAAGACCAACATGTAACCCTTAACATTAACTTTTTCACCAGGGTTTTTCTTTTCACATACCTAAACATTATAAAGATGTGGTAAGCTATGTATGCTCAATAATAGCCTATAATTGACTGACCTAATTCACCCATATGGTCTATACATACGCATTTATATTACAGCACCACTTCACAGAGCGTCCAGATGTGCAGGGCATGTGCTGTAATAATGATTCACTATTTCTGGTAGAATACTAATTCTTTATTTATTCAAGCTGTTCCCACAGCAAAGGACATCACAGAAATTCATTTATCCGCAGTTTTAAGTTTTTCTGCATGAGTGAACTCATGCAGAAAAAAGGAAAAAGGGGAAATTGCGACCAGAGTGTGTTTTCTCATCAGATGACAGCTTTGTCATTCTGCCGTGATACTCTTCCCCTCACGTCACAGACAACCCTTACTCTTGTTCCTATGGATGACCCATGGGCTGTATTGCTTGCCATAAGTACAAGTCCAGCCGGATGCCCCGCTTGTGGGCCCAGGGTGAGGTGTCCTGCTCTGATTGTATTTCCATGCTTCCCTAGGTGAGGAACACACACTTCCATCTAAGCCTTCCCTCCTTGTGAAGAGGAAGAGAAAGTCATGGAGCTGACTAAATCGTGGAGCAGAGGAATGAATTAGAGATCACCAAGGGTTTTGGGGTAATGTGAAGACTACCCCTTTTTCTCTGTTTGGTGAATTACAGAAGCTGTTTAAAGTTCTCCAACATCACATGGGAGCAACTTCTCTGATCTGTCGTCTTCCAACAGGGAGTTATACTCTTCTGCTGTCCTTACACATGTGTTACAAATTAAAACTGAACCTCTTGAGAAAACCTCAAAGGGCTTAAGACAGATCCCTGAGGGATACCCTGTCCTTGTGCTACATACTATGCTCTAATTGACTGACTAACCTTGGAAAACCCACCTGCAAAGTATGAAATAGAGTACTGGTAGAATCTTTTGACCTCTAGTGAGGGTCTACTACTACTACAAAAAAAAAAAAAAAAAAAGAGAGAGAGAGAGCAGAGTAGAGAGAGAATTTTCTTTAGTGCAGTTCCAGCTTCAGGTTCACATGGTGATTGCTTAACATCAGGCGTTTTCTCACTCACAATATGACTGAGTAATTCATACTGAAAGCAATTTCCAGAGATCCCATTTGTGATGTTTTTAACATCAGCACATCAAGGTTTGAATGTGGCCATTTCACATGCTGCTGAGACTTCTTCATTAACAACTTTCACAGGTGGATCCAACAACAGAAGCCAGTCTCTCCGCAGCAAAAACATCCGAGATGACAGATATATTATAGGTCAACCGCACATGCAGTATCGAGGGCCGCTGATCTGGAAATTACACTGTTACTTTTGCCTAAAAACGATAGGGTGGCTGAAGACTACCCATGAGATTTGGCAGAATATATATTCTGTCAATGGCATTCTTTTTATAAGTTTTCATTGGCTGTATTACAATTATGAAAGTAGATATTTGCAAAGGTCCCAACTGTTCAGGAGTTCTAAATGTGTCCTCTGCAAATGCCGTTGCCTTTTTAAAAGGATAATGGAAAAAATGAGGCTCACAAAATGATAGATTATACTTATATCAAGGACTTGGCATTGACAGTAAGAAACACAACCAAAACCACAAAGCCCATATGGTTTGATATAACTGATGTGGTTTTTCAGAGGACAGACCCAGTAAGGACCCACAACAATAACTGTGTGGCCACATACTAAACAAAAATGTGAAAGTGCAAAAGGTTGTTTGAGCAAGAAACATTTAAGAGCAACAAAGTGGAAAGTCTTGTGTGACTATCATTGTGTTGGCGTTTTTCATCATCTTCACAGATACTCTTCTCCCACACATTAACAGGAAAAGAGGACAAGGAGGTGATGAAAGATCCAGGGAGAGGGACATACACTGAGAAATGGTTTATACAAAATGCAAAGCAAAATTATATGAATGCTGTGTGAATTCTGTTAAGTTTAATGTGAGAAAAAAAAGAAAAAAGAAAATAGAATCTCACAAAAAAAAATATATAGGCATGCAATTTCAGGCATTGCCACCCCATAATGCCTGAAATGTTATGCCTAAATATTTTATAGTTCATAACTGTAATATTTCAATATCTTATAATGTTGAAATGTAAATTACTACTTATGGTGCTCCACGCGATTTCAGATATTTAGCTTCCGCATTAATGTCTGGAATTTGACTAGGCCATTCCAAAACTTGTCAACAATTATGAGGAAGACTTGCTTTGATTTTTATTCAATGATGCCAAAATGTCCAAGTCCTGATGCAGCAAACCATCCATAAACCATCACACTACCACCACACCACCATGACTGACTATTGCTACAAGGTTCTTCTCATGAAATGCAATGTCTGATTTCCACAAAACATAATGGTGGAACATAGAAGAAGTTTTACTTTTGATTAATTCATCCGTAGGGCATTGAGCCAGAGTTCTTGAGAATCATTGAGGTGCTTCTTAGTAAATGTGAGGCACGCTTATGTTTTCTTGGTCAATATTGGTTTCTGCCTTGCTACTCTGCCATTGATCCTATTTTGACATTAGTCAAGGTGAGAGAGGCTCAAAAATCTCTGAATGTTGCTCTGCAGTTCTTTGTCATCTTCTGGATAATATACCTTAATCTTGGAGTAATTCTGGTAGGATGGCCAGTTCATTGGAGCCATAAAGGCTTAGGAATTGCTTTGTAACCTTGTACACCCTGATAAGCTTCAACAGCTTTTTTTTGCGAAAGGTCTTTAGAAATCTCATTCCTTTGTGGCATAATGCACCTGACTTTAAAATTGCTGTGCTGTCAAATTCAAAACGGGCAAAAGTAAGACACCTGACTATTAAATAACTGAAACCTCGAAAGACCAAACGAATGAATGTATACTAATCTACAATAATATCTGACCAGATAGAATGCAAAAAAATGCACAAACTTGCTCACACCATTGTATCCTAATAACAGACCACAATACACATGGTAAAATAGAAGGGCTTGAAGTTGGAAACCCACACCAACACAAAACACTATCAGGGTAACACAACATGTTAAAATAATACAATAACCCTTAACTAACCAGGGGTGCATTTTCTACATGCATTGTTAGCCAACTAAGACTGTCATTACCAGCATAGGAAACAAAAACAAGGAAGTTGTCCTCAGATGCTATGTTTGATACTGCAACATCTCAGAGAAATTACATTGTGGAGAAAGCTGCTGACTGAATGAACCACATATAAGGGAGTAAAGTTACTCCAATTACATACTGCATGTTAACCTGATTAAAAAAAATGAACGGCTTTCTATTGTTTGAATAAATTACCTATAATAATCCAGCCTGATCTCATGAAATGTGTCTCTATAGCACGCATATTATTTAATGTGCAAATTATATGCGAAAATGAATGTGCATATGATACACAGTTTTCACATGCATATGATACACACTTTATGCCGTGTAATACGAACATACCCCACACCACTAATCCTACCCAAACGTACAATACACACATACCCCACACCACTAATCCTACCCAAGGTAGGATCATATCATACAGTATGTACGTAAAAACTAATTTTCGTGTATAAATTGCACGATAAACATAATGCGTACTATAGAGACGCATTTCATGAGATCGGTCTCAAATTAATTTCAAATTAATTTCAGTCTCAAAATGAATAATAAGCTAAAGTTATTACTCCACCACCTGCGCATGGAGTCATTAACATTTTTTTTTTAATAATGCATTGTACTATGGTGGTTAAGCAGTAAGTTAGGTTGTTTTAATGGAAACACTCCTCTGAATGGAACAAACTTAACATAAAACATGCCAATATACATGAATTAAAGTTTAAAACATTTCATTAAAAATGTTAATTGTTAAAAATGTATTTATATACTGTATTTTGTTAAAAGTACTGACATTTGTTACAGTGTCAAATGGTTAAGTTGGTAAAGGGGTCTGGGATAAAGCTCTGTGTCATTTTAATTAGGGCTGATTCTCCATTTCCACCTGTATAACATCTGTTTCTTTCCTTCTGTGCTATTGTCATTAGCCCACACAGGACAACAAGGAGTGGGCTGTGACCTACAGAGAAGATATGGAAAAACTTCAAAACATGCAGAAGTGAGACAGAGAAATAGACACCTGAGGAGAGAGAGACAGACAGACAGAAAAAAAAAAAAAATTGGCAATCACAGTGGCATATGGCATACGGCTATATAGACTGGGCAATGAGGCTTCAGTGTGGTCCGTGGTCACATGCGAGTCACACTTTAAATGTTTTCCATCTCATGCTCTGAAGTAGTCCGGTGGTCATTTGCATTTGATTTACTCACCACATCTTGACTTTTTCATCCCTGCCCACAACCACTAAGATAAACAACAAAAAATCACTTCCTCCAAGACCAAAGGGGGCGCTACTGGTGTCAATCCTACACATCATATTGACCTATATTCCAGAATCTTTGCTCTATGAAGTATCCAGGAGATGCTATAGAAACTGTGTAAGTTTGACTGTAAGTTTAAAGCTGGTTGAACGATTTGAATACATTTCTCAAACTGGTATCTCAGATGGCCAGATGTAACAATGTTACAAACATTACAGGACAGTGACGGTATATTTGACAGTTCCATGTTTTTAAATTATATAAAGTTAATAGTCTATACAACTTGAGTGAATGTGGAGAGGGGAAAATGGAAATGAGTTGTAATTGTTGTTAAATGACCCATTCAAGTCTGTGTATGACTATAAACATGATCGCTTAAACTAATCATGCTGATCTTAACAAATGTGATGGTTTTCAATGTATACAATAAACTGTATAATGTACACTTTCAATGTATATAAACAACATCCACTTCATACATGCAGTACTTTGGTGCAAAACAAGTCACTACCAACACATTTCTGTTAAGGATTAAAGGCATAATTTATATCTAAAGCTTTTTAATTACTCTGTCCAATCCAAAATCAGTCACCACAAATTTGTGAAAAAAAAAGAAAAGTTGAGTGTACACAAGGCCTGCAATTATTTCCTGCGTCTTTGCAGCACATGAAACATTCAGATGCAGATGATTTGAAAGCTGTCTCCTTCAGTTTAACCAATAAAATGTGCTGTGAAGCCAGGCATGTGAAGAATCCATCTGTGTTTATGTAATTATCTTCAGAATCCCCGTTCACATTCTCTTCCCCCACAATCTAATTGTTTCAACTTCTGTAATGAAAAGCTACCGTGACTTGCTTGTCATCTGTACGACTGTACTTGTTTTTGACACTCTTAAAAAAGTGCATGGCACTTTATAACACTCAACCAAACCAACCAAAACTCTTTTAACCAAACTGCATATAACCCTGCATATAAAGCCTACTCCATAACAGAGTTAACACTGCATTGTGGTGTCACAGGAATACAGTCTGAAATGCTGTGCTGCAATTTGAGTTGTTTAGCAACAGAAAACCAATCACAAATTGGCTCATTGCTTGTCTCATGAATTAAATATTCATAAGATCTTCTGAAGGGAATTGAAATTAAGTTAAAAATCTCAGTGCTGTTAAATGTTATTTTTTGTTTTTCTTTAATTTTTCTGGGTTTGTCTTGTTTTGGGAAGCTCACCAAAGCGGATTTATGCGGTGTCATTTTCATAGATAGACAGACAGACAGACTTTTAAACATACAGCCTTTTGTACAGCTTTTTTTACCAATTAGAGATCATGTGTGAACAGAAGCTGTTGAGAACTACCAGTAAATGAGTTCTGCATGGCAACTTTTGGGATGGGAAGTTGTAACTTTCCAACATAAGCTCATTGGAAAACCGTGCCTCCACCTACATTTTTGAAAATCTCCAAAAATGTACATATGCATACGTTTCACTGCAGTTTCCAACTAAAATTAACACTAGAGGCAGTAAAACACCAACAACTTTTATTGATTTTCACACAAATTATGATTACAGGGGCAGATTATTGATTAATAAAGACTTTTAGCATTAACCTTTTAGCGCCACTCACCAGACATTTTATTTCCGAAATGCCGTTCAGCAAATAAAATGTTGCCAGAATTAAATTAATCTGTTTCAGGGAAAACTGAAAGTGCTTTTAGCACCATTTACTGGACATGCCACTTTGAAAATTCTGAAAAATGTGGATCCTGGATTGAACAATTTATTAGCATGTATAAAGTCAGGACACCCCGACATATTTGGCCTAATTAAAGTTCTGACAGTGACAACGCAGTTCCCTATCAGTCAGTCACGTTCAACGTTATGTCAGAATGACTGACAAATTGGAATCTCGCCTGAGAGCTCAATCACCTTTGAGTGTACACAAAACAAGCCAATGGACATTGGCGAGTGAGATTTTCAGGGCGGACCACACCACACGAAGCAGGTAAGGAAGTGTGCTGAACTCACTCATTCAAGCTTTTACTTTGGAGCCAAGCGTTTCTCACGATTCTGCTCTGCAATCATCGTTCGAGTGTGTAGAATGAACCAGGAAGAAGCTCCTCAGAGAGTGTTGGTGTGACAGCACATCAGCGGTGATCGCTTTCCCTGCTTTCATTGCAGTTCTCCTAAAAGAGTATTTCACACACTGCAGTGCAGACTGCCCGAAGGGGGTCTTGCAGGCTGTGCAGCGACCGTCCCTGTGTGAAAGCAGGGAAAGCTTAGAAAGCTTTTCCCTAAAAGAGCAAGTGGATGGCGAGCATCTTTTTAAAGACGCCTCTCTGTCCATACTTTTCTGGATGCGGTCATTTCCTGTCCTCATCTGACTGCCTCGATCACGGTCTCACATGCCTGGGCACAAGTATGCTGAGACGGCGTTCGTGGGAAGGTTCTTGCAGGAAGACGACGATGCCCGTCTCAGCCGGGGCTAAATCCTCCAAGCGGTCGAGACAGGTGACCTGGAGATGGACAGAGCTGCTCTTCCCCCAGAGGAGGGCTGGGCGGAGAATTTTGTCATTCTGTCATTTGTCAAATTTCTGTTCTGCTGCTGGCCTCACAGTCAGTGGTACCCAAAATTTCAGAGAGCAGTTTCCTCAATCTCTAGGTCCCCAAAGGGCGTGGATTGCAGTGTGCGACGCTATGCCTTGCCACTCTCATCCCCCTGCCAAATCGTGGAGCCAGGTAAGTGTTGCACTGCACACTCTGTCCCCATTCCGGGATGCTGTGCCTTCTGGGTCGGGCCCCTGTGCTCCACCACGCTGCCCCACTGAGGGTACATCAGTAGTCCCTCTGACCAAGCTTGTATGGCGTCTGGAAGCCTGGCTAGCGCTTCCCAGCCCGTCTCACTGGCTCATTCGGACTATCAGACTTGACTATACGATTCAGTTCACCCGGCGTCCCCCTAGGTTCATTGACCTTGTAGGATGCATACTTTCATGTCTCGATTCTCCCTCGACACAGACTGTTCCTACTGTTTGCGTTCGAGGGACGGGCATATCAGTACAAGGTCCTACCCTTTGGTCTGTCCCTGTCGCCTCGCATCTTCATGAAGGAGGTGGCCCTTGCACCCCTGAGGGAGCATGGTGTTCGCATTCTCAACTACCTTAATGACTGTCTCATCCTGGACCACTCAGTGGACCAGCAGTTGTGCGAACACAGGGACTTGGTGCTCAAGCACCTCAGCCATCTGGGGCTCCGGGTCAACCGCGAAATGAGCAAACTGTTTCAGAGGCTCCTGGGGCAAATGGCATCTGCAGCTATGCTTCACACCGCTTTAGCACTGGTTACACGGCCGGATCCCGAGATGGGCATGGCACCGTGGCACACACCGGGAGGTAATCACACCGGCCTGTTCCCAAACTTTCAGTCGTGGTCAGACCTTGCTTTTCTATGGGCAAGAGTTCCCCTAGAACAAGTGTCAAGGCATGTTCTTGTCTCAACAGATACCTCGCTCGGCATCTCCTCCTCTGGAGTCAGAAGCATCTAAGGTCGCTTAACCCTCACGACGTTAAGTGACCTCACGACGGAGAAGTACCTGTTTTGTCTGGGACGGGGCACCATATGGCACCCGCGTTCAGACCTCTGTAACCTCCACATGTGGTCTTTGATGGAACCATCCTGAAGTCATCTACCCCTGGGAGCTGTAGACACGATCACTTCAGCTAGAGTCCCCTCTAAGAGGTGCGCTTGTGCTTAAAAGTGGAGCCTAATCATTGTGCTTCTCACCAAGAAGACCTCCGTAAATGCCATGAGTCGTGTTTTCTTTTCAGCGCTAAATCTTAATGAACCATTTATCTTTCATTGGTCAGATGAGAACTGGCCCCCCGACTGAGCCTGGGTTCTCCAAAGGTTTTTTGTACTGTTTTTTTGTTTTGTTTTGTTGTGTTTTTACTGGTGGAGTTTTGGTTCCTTGGCTTTGTCACCTCTGGCTTGCTTAGTAGGGGACACTAACATTTTTGCAATATTATTGATCTGACTTTACTGACACACATTTTCAGTCAACGAAGTGTGCCTGGAATTTGGGCCGACCAACTCTCACCTTAATCATGAGACCCCAGCCTGGATATGTGCACAAGGTTCCCACCAGCCTCTTCAGGGATCAGGCGAGATCCCAATTCGTCAGTCATTCTGAAGTAACCTCTCAGATCCTTCCTTCAAGGAATGGGGTTACATTAGTAACCTTGATGTTACTCGGCACTGCTTACAGATACATCAGTCACTCAGAAAGCTACACAAATTTTGCAATTTAGTTAATAATTTAGATGCAACTAAAGTGTTTCAACTCATTTGAGTGGTATCTTAACGATAAAAGATTGAAAGTCCCTTCTTGTGTGAATAGCAGATGTGCACATTTACCAGAAAAGGCAATCCAGCAATTGTACAGCAATTTACTGGGCTTAATGTGTGAAAGTGGCTAATTAAACAATTAAAACTACTTGTTCAATGTCTTGTCCAAATGTTAACCCTGGGTTTACAGTGTTAAATCTCAAATGTTAAATTTCTCCCCATAGTAAAATGCATTGTTGGAAAAATTATCTTGCTAGTAACAACTGAAACTATGGTTTTGAGAGACACAAAGCGTTGAACTACCTATGCTAATGACGGCATTTTCAACCATAGTTTGCAAATTATGCTTTAGAGAAACGTACCCCGAGATTATTTACTAACCCAGGGACTAATGCTTGGTTAATAAAGTTCCAATAGTGTGTAGTTTTGAAATACAGTAACTGCATGTAGGTAAATTACGGCCTCCCAATAGTCTTGCTGGTCATGGGGTTTACTTCGGGCAGCTGGGAGATGGCAGGGGTTTGACACAGCATTCCCTGGGCATTTCCTACAACTCTGATCTAGGTCTCTGACCCACACAAAGCATCAAAGGCGCCACTACAGGAGTCAGAGCTCTGAGCAAAGGTCAGCAAGAGGTGCAGTAGTTTATGGCAAACCACAGATGAGAAGGTCATAAAGATCTTTAGGAAAATTATCACACTCACTCACACATTGTAGTTTGTATATATTGAATTACATTGTATACAGTACAATGTTAAAAACGTACAATATTTTATGTTAAAAGTAATTATGTTCTTTCATTAAGAAAAAACGGTAACACTTTAGTTTAGGGTCCAATTCTCACGATTAACTAGTTGCTTATTAGCAGGCATATTACTAGGATTTTGGCTGTTTGTTAGTACTTATAAAGCACATTTAATGCTTAAAGGCTGATTTATACTTCTGCGTCGGACCTACGCCGGAGCCTCTACACTGTAGGCAACGCGTTGGTTTTCATTTATACTTCTGCGTCGTTGTCCGCGTTCACGCGCGCAGAGGGAGCATGTGAAACCCGAGGGAGCGGTCCTAGCAGACCAATCACAGCGCTTGCGTCCACGTAGAGTTGACGCGTTGTTACATTTTTGGAGAGGTGCACGTCAGGGTACGCCGAAGGGTACGCGCGCTACACACAGCCTACGACGTAGCTACGGCGTAAGTTCGACGCAGAAGTATAAATTGGGCTTTATTCTGCATGACCATATTCTACATCCCTTAATCTTACCCAATACATAAATTGAACAACTACCTTACTAACTATTAATAAGCAGTAATTAGGAGTTTACTGAGGCAAAAGTCATAGTTAATAGTTAGTTAAAAGTTAGAATTGGACCCTAATCTAAAGTAAGACCGAAAAACCTCATGATGAATTACAGCAACGTGTATTTCGGTCTTACTTTAGATATGAAGAACATAAAGGAATGTAAAATGATATTGCATGTATTGCAAATTGGCCTCCACTAACTGATCATAGTTAATTAAGATCATAAAACGTCTCTCAGGAATACTTGGTTGGTCAATGACTGCTGTCCCAAACAAGTCATTTCCTGTATAACTGCACTAGTTTCATGTCTCTCGAATCAATTCACACTCTTTATTCTCACATAATAAAATAATTTACACTCAAATCAATGTTTCATTTAATTTATTTGGCAAGTTGCCTTATAATATTTTCTCTGCTTCACGTCAGGGACTGTCAGGTTTATTTTGCATTAAATCACCCTGTCAGTTTTATTTTGTGGTAGCGACCTTTAGGAAAATATATTTTTATAGTGTGCTGGACCAAATCTTCATCTGACTGCTCTGAAGTTTCATGCAGGAAGAAGTGAAATCTGTCAGCATTGCTCTGTAGTTGCAGGGTATTTAGAGAACAGCAGTAATTTGTGATAATTATGACTGTTAAAAGATGTCTGAAGACATCGTAGGACATCAGACAAGCGGATCGTCTCCACAGTGAATGGCAGCAGTCAGATGGCCATACCTGCTTGTCAGTAGGAGAATTATACAGAATAGAGAGGAATTGTGTGTGTGTGTGTGTGTGTGTGTGTGTGTGTGTGCGTGTGTGTGTGTGTGTGTGTGTGTGTGTGTGTGTGTGTGTGTGTGTGTGTGTGTGTGTTCGTTCATCAGTTCAGGCACAGTCAGGTTAACTTGCTTTAAGGAGAATTGTTTACTTTATGTTCTGCAATATGTGGCGTAGGGAATACCCTAGGCAACAGGCTAACAGACATTACAAGAGTCAGCTGTTCTGTCTTTAACAGGCGAAAAACAAATCCATTTTCACTTGAGTGCCGACACAAGCCAACGACCTGTCAACAAATATTATAATGTCTTTTTTGTATAAGGAGGAAATTCCATAAAATGGAGGAAATGGTCTGGAAAATAAACAGTCCCATTCTTTCCTTCTTTTCGGCATATAGAAACATTAATAAAGGCATAATCCATGAGAACAGCTGACAAAACATTTTGGATAGACTAATGGTACTCTGTGCGTTACTAGAGCGCAGGCCTCAACACTCTCACAGTCTAAGAATGACACAACAAAGATGCTTGGACTTATTTTCTTGGCGATAAATAATGTTATCAAAACATAAACACAAATCTGTCCATTTTATTTTAGTTTTAGATATCCAGTTGCAGAAAATGGGGAAATAAATGCAATACAAGTAATCATAATTTTTTTTTAAAAGATGTAACTATAATATTTTATTTGATTTATTGAATATCAAAATATTTTTTTAACTGCAGCACTGGTTTTATCATCTGGCAGGAATAAATTAATAAGTCTAATTAGTTGTAAAAGTAATAGCACACCTTTTCTTAACAATCAACATGATCTGACATTTCATTTATTTACTGAGAGCAAGTGTGGTCAATATGACCAAAATATACGGTTGTTAGAATACCAACATTTTAGATACACTGAAAAAAATTTATTTGTTGAAATTATTATTTATTTATTTTTTATCGCAAGTGGTTGCATTAAACTGATTTTATCTACATTTAAACAAATGCATTAAGTTGAACTAAAATTGATTAAGTTCAACTTAATGCATTTGTTTAAATGTAGATAAAATCAATTGAATGCAACCACTTACGATACATTTTTTTATTAATTTCAACGAATCATTTCTTGGAACCAATTTCAAGTATTTCCAACTTCTTTAAACTTCTATGTGAAGAATGAAAAAGAACTTTGCAGAGAGTATATTGGGGCACTGAATCACGTTCAGTCTCTTCCACGTTACGTGTGCACGAGTGCGAGCACGAGCAATAAGCTGCCGGCAGCAGTTCATTTAACAGCCATCAGTGTCACTCATAACAAGGGTTTCTGAATTCGACATATAGCTCGTTTGACTCTTTCCCCGCCAGCGTTTTTTTTTTTTAGTTGCCAGCCGCCACCAGCGTTTTTTCAAAAACAAAACTTTCAGGGCCCCCAGAATATTTTCTTGTATGAATATCTGAACATGCAATATATCAAAATAAAGAACAGACCCTCTGCTTTAAAAAAAATTTTAAAAATAAAACATTTTATTCTAGCTTTATGCATTCTTTTTTTATTTTTTTATCAACACTTCTCTTCACTAAGTTTCATAAAAAGCAACATTTTGAGCAAAAAGAAAATCCCTTTTTTGTCAAAGCCTACATCCAGATCAGATTCAAAACGATGATCAAAACAAAGATGGAGTAGATCTAGTCCATCCCCTAATGCTTGCACAGTCCTATTCAGTAACATTAGGTAGTTTTTATTTATATGCTGTTTAATGTTGGTGATAGCGATATTTTACATATGCATATGATTACATGATATCGCTTGTTTCTGCATCTTCTTCGCATGTGTTTTGATCAGGAGGAAGATGTGTAATAGCGCCCCCTACCATATAACAGTGAAAACACGGAAAGCGCTGTCTCACAAATGATGGAAATTTCCAGTGCTTAATTTGTAAAGTGGGAGGTCCCGGAGCGCAGAGGGGGGGTGGATCCGGCGACTCAAAACGGGGGTTGGAGGTAACGGAACAAAAAAAAAAAAAAAATTACACTGCCTATGTAGCTTCTCTGCAGGGGCGGCGCCAGATAATTTTTAAAGCATGTGCTGAGGGGGTGCTAGATCATTGACGGGGGGAGCTGCACAAAACTTGGCCACTAAATATTTAATATTCAGTTATGTTAATGATCACAATTAAAGTTTTAATTTTATTAAATTGAACAAGCGCAACATTCAGCATTCAATCAAATATTCTAAACGATGTAGGCTATTATTAATAATGTTATTTCAACACAATATCTCGTTATTTCGACATAATATGTGTGCATGCATTTGTATTGATTTTTATTAAGTGTTTTCTCTGACAGTGTCGACTCGGCTGCAAAGATGAAGTTGACGATCGCCATCTCCGTATGAACGCGCCTATAGAGAGAAATGCACATAAATAGGCCTAATGGATTACATAATCAGAGAGTAGCCTTTTTCTTTTTTCGTTTTGAATTATTTTGTTTAAAGACATTTCAAGCTTTGTGTATTTGATGTATTTGTCATGTCTGTGTGAGGCATACACTGAGTTTCGTTAAGTTAGGATGTGCTCCAGTTCACGTGCAATGCAAGTGACCGCGCGGGCGCCTCCATGATTGTGTGTTATATTTGCTTCTTATTCATTAAATCCAGGCAATTGGTTGATGAAAAATTGATTAAAATTAAGATACAATTTATACAAAACGAAATTCACTTTAAAGAAAGGCTTTCTACAAAACAACTTGATGAAGTGGTCAAAATCATGTCTGACCCGCTCCATGTCTCATATTGCGCATCCTATCTTACTCGGTCGTGCTGTTCACTTTTCATAAATCAACATAGATGAAAAAAAAAAAAAAACATTATAATATTTTAACAAATATGAAACTAAATGCACTTTTTTAATGGCTATAACAGTATAGTAGGCCTACATACTCTCTATTTGTACACATTGCTGCACATTCATTTAATTCTGAATTTTGCACACACAAGTTGAAAGGCATTTGTTCAAATCAAGTTCACGGATAATTGTGCGTGCATTTATTAATCATTATGATACTAAAATCATAACAAAGTAGGCTATGCTATGTACAAAAAATCAGATGAGACCAGAATATGAACGCATTTACACGTTAAGCATTTTCCTCCCATAGAAAACCATTATAAGAACGCTTAATGTGTCTTAATGCAGATTAGAATGTCCCCTTATTATGTCGAAATAACGAGATATTATGTCGATACTAGGCTACTGTGTCCACCGTGGTCTCCTTCTTGATCAGCGGAAACGATTTTTGCTTGTTTGGGATCTGACTGGCCAGCGTATTTGAAAAAGTTAAGCAAACTTTTCTGTCTTTTTGACATTTTCCCCCTGAGTGAAACGATCGAGGCTAACATCAATCTCAACTAGTACAACAAGCGCGCAAGTCATGTGTCACAAACATTGAACACTACACAAACAGTAATTTTATTTTTTTCATTTAGGCAATACATTTTAGTGACACAGGAGGTGCCGGATCCAATAAAAAAGGTTCCGGATCCAATGTCGGAGGTGACGGAACATGTTCCGGCTCAAATTAAGCCCTGGAAATTTCCATCAATGGCGGGGAAAGAGTGAATATAAAGCACATCCTGCAGTTTAGCAAGATTAGGCTGCATTTTATGATAGTCAATTTAACTTACAAAGATTGGTATAATAAAAAAAATCAACCAATTGAATATTTTGTACCGGTTTTTAATTTAATATAATTATACCACCCACCCTGCAACCTACAGTAACCCCAGAACAGCAGGGCCATTTCTAGTCATTTTGGCACCCTAGGTGGTGATTTTCTTTTCAGTTAGGGGGTCAGTTATGGGGTCGGAATGCCTATATTTGGTACAGATAAGATATGGTGCATATTGAGGTATTGTGTGCGGTGTCTCGTGCAACTGTGGCTACCTGTGTGTCTGTGTCTGTGTGAGCATGCCAAGCAGGGAGACCTGTTAGAGCCATCTGTGTGTGCTGCAGCAGGTGTGTGTGAGCTCAGGGCTGGCCAGAGACACAGATTTAGAGGAGGAAGTCTGTGTCAGACAGTAGAGATGGATCTCCCCTAAGGGATCTGATAAATAAGGAAAAAATATCTTTGAAAAAGGAAACGCAGCTGTTTCCAAAGGAGAAGTCAAAATATTGGTGGCTTGCATTCCAGAGCAGAAAGTACAACAGTCAAAGTCTCTCTCTCTTTCTCTTTCTCTCTCTCTTTGTCACTGCGTGTATCCTCTGACATCCACCTCCATAGATTTCTTCCTCCTGGAAACTCTGACATATTCCAAGTCTAACCCGATAATTGATCTCATTGTCAATTAACCCTTTCACACATCACAACTAAGTTTAAAATATGCTGAGCCCTGCAGCATGAGTTTTTTTAAGGCAACCATTATTTTAGAATGTATCACCTTTTTTTTTTTTTTTTTCATGGCAAAGCATCAAACTTGTCATGTGACACACAGCAGCCACAATAGAGAGCAACAGTGCCCGCCCACTTTTTCAGCAGCATTGGTTCCGCATTGGTATATATATATAAACAATAAATTTGAAGTTTTTTGCATATTTGCATACCCTAGTGAACAAAAAAAACCTATGCCAAAATGTATTTAAAATACATATATTTCATACTAAGTATACTACAAATCCATTAAAGGTGCACTGTGTAAGAATTCTGCAGTAAAATATCCAAAAACCACTAGGCCAGTGTTATATATTTTGTTTAGTTGATTACTTACAAAATCCCATATGTTTCCAACTATTTGTAAATCGTGAGAAAATTACGATTTTAACCAAGGAACCGGGACATGTGAGCAGGTGTGAAGGAGTCGCCAGTCAATGGCGTCATATCCGCGTTACCCTCGGTTTCTGCTCGTACTGCCATAGTAACCATGGCGACAGACGTGGACAACTGGGTTACGCCTAGCGGCATGCTCATTCTGTTGTTGTTTGTTCAAACATTTTGGACCATGGCAAGCAGACTTTGAGACAAAAAGAGGACTAAAACGAGGATCAAAATCATTTTCGAGATGCTGAGAGCTCCACGTCCGCGACTAACTTCGACTTGACAGTGGCGTTGCATGTACTTTATTAGACAGGTGAGCAAATATACATAAAACTAATCAATGTTATATAGTTCAACATGATGAAATGTTAGAATATGATCAGTATGTTATTCTAATGTTGATCTAGCTTACTGCTAGTCTCATACAGCCAACAAACTAACACATAGAATAACATTCAACACACTCAAATGCAGTTTAGTGTGATAGTGTAACTGTTAGACCAAGTGAAACAGCGCTGCGTTACCTCACAAGTTTAATGTTGGCATGACACTTTTAAATGGCTACATGGATGTGATCCATCTGACAAGTGATTTATCACGTATCAGATGTTGGTTCTGTGGTATCTTCTCACATCCAATTTAGCAGACTTTAAGTATACCAATTTAGTATACCAAAAGCACAATTGTATGGTATTTATATTAAATACATAAATATGTAAATGTATTTGTAGTATACATAAAATAAATGTATTTCAAATATATTTTACTGTATTTATATATCTCTCACTATTAGTTATAACCCATATACACATATTTATAATCTTTTAGTTGTACAAATGTGGATACTTAATAACCTCCTCATATAATCTCTTATCCCGGTAGCCATCCATTGTTGTTGTAGTTTGCACACGTCTCTGTCTTGTTAAAAGTGCAGTAAGCAATTTCTAAAAAAAAATCGCTGTTGAAAGTGGATCCGACTGAGTACCACAACAGACTTGCCAATCAGCAGTATGGGGCGAATACACTCATGATGTGATAGGAGAGAGAGTGAGCAAGACAAGAAGGAGATTTGAAGAAAGACTTTTGAAAGAGAGATATATGAGAGATATTCTAAAAGAGGTATTGTATCATTCTTTCTTCAGTCGAAAATAAATTAAGGTTTTTGAGGAAAACATTCCAGGATTTTTCTCCATATAGCCTATTGGACTTCAACAGTTATCAACGGGTTGAAGGTCCAAATTGCAGTTTCAATGCAGCTTCAAAGGGTTCTACACGATCCCAGCCGAGAAATAAGGGCCTTATCTGAACTAATCCTTTAACATGCTTTTCATGTTTCTTTTTTTGCATGTTTTGACAATGTAACCTTTGTAGATGACTGATTCAGCACACCACGAGACACTTCATTGTGCTACTGACCATTAAATGAACACACATTCATTGCTGCCTGAAGAAAGCAGTGGAACCATAAATCTAGAGCGCTCACGCATTTCCTATTCACTTGAGGAGGGCATTGGGTGACATTCCGCCACGGGTGGAGAGTGTGTGTTTATATTGTCAGTGAGGGATCGGTTTCTTCCAGAATTGGGTCAATTTGTTTAAAAATACAGGAACTAAATTGTTTTAAAGTGCCCCAATTATGCTATTTTAAAGGTTCACCTTATTTCTCAAAGAGTCTGAAAACAGTTTGTTCGAAGATTCAGTCTCTCTAAACCCCTCCTTTCCGTGAGCCTACTGATTGGTCAGATGGCCCAGTCTGTGATGATTGGTCTACCGCTTACAGCGCGTCAGAGAAATTTCAGCTCCAGAGACTTCCTCAGTGCTTGATACACAGTGATACGAACAGTAATGATGCCGTCGGTTATTAAAAATATTGAATTTAAGCACAAGTCTTTAACCTTTTTAAAGCGCATGCAAAGTGGATGTGCAGCACTGAAAACAGTGTATTCTCGACAACACGAACCAAACTCTTCCAGGCTTCAGCTACAACCAGTGTTTATAGCCCTATTCGGACGGGACTAGTTTTCCAGGGGATCATTAGAAAAATTCATGTTTCACAGACACACTTTGCGATTTTAATCCCATCCGAATCTGCCAAGTCTGTGTTTTCCTCACACAACCTCTGTAAAAATTCCAGGGCAAATTACCTACAAAAATTCCAGGGCAAATTACCTACTGTTTTTCGGCAAACTCAACGGTCCTCAGAGAAATCTAATCCCATCCGAATACGAATTACTGATTTTGTATTATCCTAACGCTTCTCCTCATGTGTTTTTGACCTATCTGAGCTACCGTTTGCATACCGATCTTCGGCATGATTTCATTTAGTTTCAATATGGATGGTACCCGACGAAAAAATGACATATACAATCAATTAAAAAAGAGCCAAATCCCGGAAACTGCAAAGACGGCCCATTTTTAATATCAGTGTCAGGTAAGAGTAAGATACTTTTCAAGATTTCTCTGCTCACTTATTTATTATAAACAGCCACTGCTATACACTTTTTTAAATAAATTAAAATCATATCAACAAATAATACATTAAAAGACATATACGTGATGCACGCACAGCACATGACCTTCTGTAATGGCCACGTCTAGAAAACGCACACTCCCACTTCTGTTATAAACACAGAGATGTTAGTCCCGTCCGAATCGGTATATGAAATCACAGACGTCGAGTAATAAGAATTGCAACTCAAAAGTCGTTTTTGAAAACTAGTCCCGTCCGTATAGGGTTATGAGCGGGTCAAAGTAGACGTTGTTTGCGGGCAGCCATAAACTGGCATTATGCAAATTTGTTGTATTGTTATGTAGGTACATGTAACAGGAAGTGAATTGCTGATGACTCGTTTCAGCAGCGGAATCAATTCTTTCTTTTAGGAAACAATAGCTTTATTTGTCATGCACTTTGATCTTTAAAACTTTGCAGACCTTTTACATTCACAAACAGCTATATTACACACTGAATGAAAGGTGCAATTTGAAGGAAAAAAAAACATAATTGGGGCACTTTATTTACATTAAGTTTTTTACATATTAGTTATTTAACAGTCAGAACCATTTTCAGCATATTAGGCATACAAGTGAATGTGTACATATTTTAAATTATTTGTAAATAGTTCAAATGGATTTGTTTATAATAAATTCTAGAAATTACTATTGTTCTTTATTTTTCTTCATTTGCTTAAATCATTTTAAATGCTTCATTTAAATAATACTATTTAATTAACAAAAAATAACATTTAATTAAATAAAAAAGACCATTAAATTTATGTGAATAATATAATAATTATATAATTAATTAAATTATGCTGAATATCAATATTTGCTATAGTTATACATAAATAATGTTTTCTAGTTTTATATGATGTACTGTGAAATAGGAACAGAGATACTCAGAAACAGGAACAGAACAACCATAATATCACGAGAATTGAAAAAAACAAAAAACAAAAAAAACCTTAAAGAAACAAGGCTTAAATACAAATAACAAACCAATCAATCTTTTTTTTTTACCAACTGACACCCACAGGTACAAAACATCCGTCAACATCTGTCTTAGTTTCAGTTTAGTTTTCATTTGCTTAAATTAAATATCACATCTACTAATATACTAATATAATTCTATTAGCCTACTTAACATCATATTATGGTAACAAATGTTGCATACCTGTAGGTCTGAACCCAGTGGTGACGGCTCAGCTGTGACCTCATCTGGGGGTCAAAGGTTAACCCAGGAGGATTGGCAGGGAGGTCACACTCAGCTGTCCACACATCTCTAACTTTGTGCATAAGATTTTCGCTTTCAAGCACAGACTTGGTTCAAACCTCGGCTTTAAAAGTGTTTGACGTCAGGCCATTGGCACGCTATAGTGAAAAATACTACACATTTGGTTAGGAGGAATAAGCAAGGGGTGACCCCTTATTTCTTCTGTGGTTATCTCGGATGTTGGCGTGACACTTTTAAATGGCTACATGGATGTGATCCATCTGACAAGTGATTTATCATGTAATCAGATGTTGGTTCTGTGGTATCTTCTCACATCCCTATCCATCGGTTTAACAAACACCCTGTTATCTGACAGATTCACAGCCAGAGGCAACGGCACGACAAGTTTTATTGTTCTGAGATCCTTATTCATTCCTCATTCAATATGATTCCTGATAACATGAGATGCTTCAGTCAAAGACAGCAGCTACCTGCAGAGAACGGCACATTCCTCAGGACTGATCGCAGGAACCGGTGGCCGTGAAGGCATGTCTGACGGCTATGGCGTGAGACGCAGAGATAGCATCGGGACTTCACAGCTAAGACTGAAGCAAAGAGGACGTTCCCTGAAAGAAGCTTATCTCCTGACCTCACGATCATCAACTTCAGCGCGTCTGTTTAACCGAGATTAAAACTCACATTCTTTGTCAGATAATCACGGTCCAAAAATGTTTAGTTCAGAGAACGAAGGGATCTGGCCCCAGGCTAAGAGAGAAGAAAAGCAAAAGCCATTTTGTTCATTAATAAATAAATAAATAAATAAATAAATATATATTATTATTTTTTAATGCAACAAAACTAAGAAACCAGTGTTTTTAATGTAAGAAAGGTCCATGTGGACAAAGTCTCTGCAAAATTCTTTTTTTTAAATGCGTTTTAAAGACAAGTATTGTAACTACAAGCTTGCATGCATACATAAACTGCTAAAAGTCAATTTGAAATCAACAGACACTGTTTACTTTATCAATACACATTCCCTTATATATATATATATATATATATATATATTTATATATATATTTTTAAATATTCAGTTTTTGTCAAAAATACATCACATTACAGCGATAATGTTGATTTATCAAATAAAAAAGGAAGCTGTATGGTGTGGGCAATTTTTTATACACACTGCAAAAAATAAATAAATAAATAAATAAATAAATTACTCTGTATTTTTGAGTGGCTTTCCAGTACAAACATCTACAAATTATTAAATCAAGAAACATTTACTTGAGATGCAAGATATTAAGGGCCGGTTCACAGAAAATGCATTTTTGCTGTTAAGTGTGGTCAGTAGAGCAAAAAAAAAAAAAGGTCTGGAGATTTTTTTTAAGTTGAACTTATTTTAGCTTGAGCACCATGTTTTTAGAATGTCACGTTATGCACGGGACGCTGCAAAAGCCGCAAGACATGAGCGCAACGGTTCAAAATGTCCGTCTAGCGTGTGTTTACTGTACATTGAAAAACAATGGAAAATAGTATAGTGGAATGGAAAAATGAGTTCTGTGTGAATGGTTCCTAAGTCTTGTTTTCTAGAAAATGTTCAAAATTAAGTGAGTTTATATTTAAAACAGGAAAAATATCTGTCAATCTGCAAAAAATATCGGCTAATCAATCTTGATTTAAAGGTGCAGTCCGCAGTTTTTCCTCTTTGTCGCCATCTCTGTTCGAAATCTGCAATTGCAGTTATTCGCGGAATTATCAACTTTACGTGCGTTCGGCATGGCACAGCGCGGATGAATCCAATGATTTGAGGAGAATGTGTGGCTGTCAGTCGCTGCGCTGGTGTAGATACTGTCATTCGAAAATGTCGTCTGAACAAGTAAGTAACATCCACTTTTGTTCTGACCAACTAATGTTATGGGGAAAAAAGCATTGCAGTAAATCACGCTGATTAAATCTAACGCTCGCTTATCATATCACGTCAAACCGTGCAAATTATACTTTGTTCTCAAATTGTTAATGTTAACAACATCAGCATTGCGTGACTACATTTATGCCCTCCCGATATTTATCTTTGTTTTCGCATGGGCCGGTTGCAGTGTCTTTTTTTCTCCGAAGTCTTTCGCGTTTTACAACGGGTGAATCTCCAGTTGTCACTGCGGTGATTGTCGTTTGAACCTTTCTGGTCCGCCATCAAATTGATAAGTTTAATTATATCAAGTGCTGCGAGAAAAGGCTATAAATCACCACCTCCAACATCCTCACACGCAATATAGCCTACTAGCCGAGACACCTTCTTTATGTGTACAGATTAGACGTAATGACGCAAAGACATGCTCGAATTTCCCGCGGAAATCCACCAGTACCACTGGAATTAAATACATTATTACAAGCTTACCATTTTGAATCGAGCTAAGGCAAGCAGATAGTTTTGAACAACTGGCTGGTTATGTACTTGCTCAAAAATTTATTTGGGTTAAAAATTTATTTTAACCCAAAAAAGCTACAGACTGCAGCTTTAAGAATGCTTAGATATTTTACAGGAAAAGCAAGACAAAAATACTGAGCAAGAAAATCATTTTTGAAGTTTTTATTATTAATTGGCGTATTCGTTTTTAGTAGCCTCACACACAATCTGCACAAGTTATGCACAAAATCCCGCCTCTTGTATGTTTGTTTATTAAAGCTGCAGTACGGAAGATTTGGCCCTTTTAAAAATAATGTTAAAAAATAATGATATGCCTTCTGAGGCATAAAATTGCAAGTTACTCAAGGAGGAACAATGATGGTATCATTTTATCAGAGTCACTAACAACAGCAGGTACATGTCTGTTCATTTGATTAATTGAAAATGATTTAAACTAAAGAACATTAAAAAAGTTAGACAACACTGACATTATATATAACGATTGCTAGATATCTACCTGTCGAGAAAAAAGGCCATCTTTGGGTAAATTTTAAACCCTTTGTCTAGGAGCTGTCGCTATCTCTGAAAAGCAGTCTGATATTGATACGAGTTGTATTACGGAGTTTGTCCTTTTTTCTTTTAACAATCCATTGTGTTAATAATGATGCCCTATAGTCAGAGGTGCACATAACTGGTGTGCATAAATGGTAAAAAATTTAAACGATGCGCTTTATAGTACCAACATTTTTTGGGGGACAGGGACACGTTTAGTTCCTTGAGTAGGAATAATTTGTGACGAATCTGGCCTCTTCTTCCGTGTTTAGAATCGTTTGAATGTGTAAATTGGCAAGACAAAACACATCCAAATGATAACCTTTGACTCTATGATGGTTAAACTTAGCATTTAAACCGAAAATCACATGCGTGCCGAACCATGGGGCTATGGATCACGGTTCAACTGCGATCCGTTGCAACCCTAATAATTAATGAACACACTTATCATCATGATACTATCTTACCAGAGATGGAGAAAAATCCTACTCCAGAAACTAAACGTGTCCCTGTTTCTCTGAGAGAGAGGTGCGTTTTAGACAGCGCTCAAAAAACGAATTGATTCCTCTTTCGCGTTTACTTGCGCTTGAACGGACACATACACACAAAATTATGTCAAAATACCCGTCTCTGCAAGTATTCTCTCGGTTATGTTATATGTGAACAGCTGAGAAAGAAACCGGATGTGTATCAGTATATTTGGTCCGTGCATTCGGTCTTAAAGTGACAGTAGCCTAATATTCCTGATGTTGTCTAAGTCATTAATGTTAATAAAATAAAATAAAACATCATCATCTACCATGTTCGAGAGAAAAGTAGAAAGTGAGGAGAGCAGTCAGAAGGAAAGTGATGATTGAGCTGATGATGATGAGCTTGTAGGATAAGTGTGAGTACCGTGTTGCATTGTGGTCTATGGATCTGGCTGAAGTTTACATGTTGAGTAGACTCGCTCCCTCGGTCAAAATCGAGGGGTCGAGGGTCTGCTCAAATAAACTTCCCTCGCCCACTATACGAAGCTGAATGCACTTCAAAATGGCGGTAGGGATTCCCCCGGGGCAAGTGCTTAGGAAAGTTCACGAGTGTATGTTTAAAAGTGGCCAGAGTTTTGAACTTTCTACTCCTGCATCCTATTCTTCTACAATCCAGAATGGATTGCACAGCTGAAAGGTTTGTGTTTAGCTGCGCCCTCTATTGTTCAGGTGTGAATTTGCCTTTCCTTCAGCCTGAGGCCTATTCATTTCAAGTAACGTAATGCAAAAAGTAACTATAGTGACGCATAAGTTACTTTTTTTAGGGAAAAACACAATATTGTAATGCAATACTTTTAAAAGTAACTTTCTCCAATACTGCCCTCAAAATCCAATCTGACAACTCAAATTATTATAATCATTATCATAAACTTACAATCGGGGTAATTCAAGGAGACAATACTTTTTTGCTTAATTGATAATTGTTCATTTTTAACACAAAATACGACAATATAATGCTGAAACTCTGCTCACAACCCATTTTACTTCTGTAAAGATATATGGCAGTGAATCACAATATTCAAAAAGAAAAACTATTGAGAGGGATTTGATCTATGGGGAATTGATTGGATGATGGTGGTCTCTACATGACAGAGAAAAATTAGAAGGCTAAGAATGTTTTTCAATGGCAAAACAAGTTATATTTTGATGGGTAGAATAACATTCACCAATGAATTGTGCACATAAAGACCAGGTACATGCACTGAGAAAGTAAATAGGTCATTGTCAATTTCACGATGACTAATTTGATAATGTTCTCATATTTGAGTCACTTTGGATGAAAGTTTTAGATAAATTACTACATGTAAATTTGCTAATGAAAGTGCAGTTCCATTTAACACATTTTGCCACACTAAATCCATCCCACAGATTTGCCAATTTTCCTTCAAAGTCAGTGCAAACAAGTGTGCTGATTTGTGTCTGGCCAGTAGTCTCATTTGCTGTGCGTTTTCAACAGTTCTTATCAGTCTGCTGAGTCACCCATGAGAAAATCCCTTTCCTTCTTTACGGAGCTAAAGCATAACTCAAATTCCTTCCTTAATTTCCATGTTAACGCCCGCATGCAGACTAGGAGTGATACAGCCCTCCTGTGTCCGTGAGCCACAGGCTGTCTTTCAGAAGGTCATCTGTGTAGTGCATAACCTGCCAAGATCAAACAATTAATTGATTGATTCCGGCAAACTAATTATGTGATAAAATGTGGGTTTAGAAACATTGTGGTGCAAAACAAACAGCTAAGCCCAGATTTGGAGCTCAGCACACTGAAAGACATTATTAAGAGCGGAAGAGTGAAATGAAAGTGCATTGTGAAATACAGGATTCATAAAGTTATAAGAAGCCAGGATTGTCTAGACCTTGTTAAGCTCCCAAGAAACCCCCTAAAACTCTATGTGTGGGTCACTTTTATTACTTTACAGGCCTAAAGAGAAGCTCTCCTGTGCTCTCCTGGGTGGCTGTTGACTTTGCTAAGTGGGGAAATGACAGCTTGTCTCTATAGTTAAGACGTGTGCCGTGGAAAAGAATGAGTTTGAAATGCGAATGTGTTTGTATGAGAGAGTTATAGGAGGAAATGTGAGTGAACACAAAAGATCCAGGTGGAAAAAAGCAATGATGGACCAAAGGAGAGAAAACAGAAATGCTTTTTTCCCCCATGGATTTTCCCTGGATTACTGGAAGATCCCTCTTATCCAGAAAAAAAAGACAAACACACAATATTACCAGTGCAAACAAGAGATGGGAGTTTCCTCAAAATTCTCTGTGCCAAGAAAAGCTTAGGGTATCCTCTACCCTTCTGTAAACACAGCAAGACTGGTCTGGAAAAACTGGGATTGACATCAAGAGCATTGGATGCTCCTGAATCTGTCACAACGATCCCTCAAACGCAATTCAGTGAACATCTGCTCTCAAATCGCATATGTTTGCATTTATTATAATAACTCAAGTTTTAGAGATTTAAGTGCTGCATTGGAGGGATAGCTTATATAGTAAATAACGATTTCATTTTCGGTCTGTTCCTTACACAAAGTTATTGTAAAGCATCAGAAAACCATCATAAAGCAATATAGCGCACAAGTCTTATGGACCATGTTTATGATGCTTTTTTTTTTTTTATATATATATATATTTGGAAAAGGTCATAGTATGCTTTCAGTGTATATAAAAAAGAGTGTAAACATCCTGCCTAACATTGAGCTTCACAGAAAACAGTCATTTGGGTTTAGAATGATGTGAGTGAATGAAGGTGAGTGAATTGTGACAGAACTGACATGTTTGGGTCAGAATGACAGTAATATTTTTTGGGTTGAAAATGTAGGCTATGTAATAATGGTATACAACATACAGTTTCTCTTTGAGGCAGAAGTCCTGACTACTCAATAAAGCCACACCATAAAAAGGAAATTTGCACTACTGTTTCTAGAGTCATAAGATGACTCACATAGCATGCATTGACTATCCAAATGTTTTTGACAAGCCTGGCTATTTCTGGATGAGTTGCAATACTGGTCAGTTTCTGTATTCCAATATAAACCAATGCTTCCTTTTTCAGCTATATTTGGAGACTAGTCATAGGTGTTCTAGACAGATGACTGCCGTAATTGACCAGAGAAGAAATAACACTTGAGTCATAGGCAAGTCATCCAAAACAAATAATATGACTTACATTGCGAGTCCAGAACAAAACCATATTAAAATACTAATGCAAAATATCCAATAACTGACCGCGTCACTGACACACTGCAAATATGAAAAGCCACTTCAAGCCTGTCTCGGGTAACACACTGTGGTTAGATGATGTGGTATTCTGCTTATTTCAGAAAATGTGGCCAACATGTCAGTCAATGACATGTGTCCATCAAGTGTTCAACTGACTGCAGAAGACGGCTACCAGATCAAGAAAAGAAAAAAAAAAGGGGGGGGGGGGACACATTTATTGTCTTATAAAACAGACAGAAATGAGCTCTGGAATGAACCCAACCAACAACTAGAATGGCGCAACTCACACAAAAGCATCTCTGGCAACTGACCCAACAATTGGCCCATAGCTGCAGTGAGTAGAGCCAGAAGAGTTTTTTTATTGTTATAATTAACTTAATTGGGCAACTCCTGGCCCCTGTAGAGGGAAGTTCACATAAACAAGTGAATCTTGGATGCGAATACTCCCTCCATTAATGAGGTCTGTGTTTACTGAAGCAAACCACACAGAATCCCTGAGCATAAACAGACTTGTGGTCTGACACTGTGCTCAGGGTCACTATGAGCTTGATAGATGTCAGTTAAAAAGTGTTGAAGGGCGATATCCCTCAAAAACCTTTAAAAAAAAAATACTGAGGCTGCACCATGATTCATCTGGTACAGATGGACATATGATGATACTCCAAGGTACTTCACTTACCATGGTATATGAGCAAAATATCAAAGTGCTTGACAATACAATGTGCACTTTAATTAATGTTTTGTGTAGTTATAATAGATAAACAAATTCAACTGCCTTAATCCTGCAAGCTACAGTAAACAATGCCACAGAAAAACCTGAACAAAATCTAAATTTTCACTCCAGGCGGCATAATAAAATAAACTAGATAAAAAAATGTTTGTCAAGACAAACTTTAAAATTGACTTGAGAAAGCCTGACTAGAAAATGTAAAGGTTTTCAGTTTGAAGTAGTTTGAAGTTTAAAGTAGTTTTAAATCTTAGGCAATACAGTCTATCAGAAAACAGACAGACATTTGTTAAGTACGCTAATAGGGGGAATTCTATCATTTTTGGATAAGATTCATTAAAAGGTTTCTTTTATAAAATGTATTTGCCAGCAAAATATTTACAAATGCAGTGGCCACAAAAAGTGCATACTTCACACTTAAAAAATGTGTAAATGTCACAGGTAACAACGTATCAAATACAACAGCAGAAGAACATTCAAGCAAAATGTTTCACAAAAATAAGTTTGTCCGCCTTTAAATGTTTAAAAAAGTAGATGTCCTGCTTAAAATAAAGACAAATATATTTGTTCACTTAGTCCCACACATGCCTGAAATCTGAATGCCATTACACTTGAAATAGGCTACACAGGTGTCCAAGCAGAATAACCATAGGTGTAGCTCATTTAAACTCTCTCTCTCTCTCTCTCTCTATAGCCTATATATATATATATTGTTTCAGCCTATCATTTGAAACTTTACAAACCTCTTTTCGAAATGATTGCCCGAGAAGTGTTTGTGCTATCTTAAAATATTACATGAAAGAACTGAAACACCTTTAAGTCAATTAAATGGTAACATTATTATTTAAATACATTTTTTAATTACTTTAAGGAGGAAATTAATCTGTAAATATGTCATTAGCTGCACAGAATCGGATTGGGTTTGTATGCGACCCGTATCCTTGCGCATCATCTCTAACAAAATAGATACAAGAGTGAAATAGGAAATGTAAAAATTCATCTTACCCAAATTGACAAAACTCATGACCATGTCCGCGTCGTGCAGGAACTCGGTGTCATGAAGTGAAGCTAAAGCGGGTCGTGTGGTGGTAAACAGTGATCTGTACTGATCCACGTCGCTCTTCTCTTCAGTGGACATGCTGTTGTACAGATCCAGCATGAAGAGGGGTGCTGAATTATATTTGCCGCTGTTCAGATGAGGCCTGGGTCTGTGGTTCAGTCCCAGTATGGACAGAATCTCTTTCTGCATCTCTCTTTTCTCCTGATTCCGTAACCTCCGATGTATAAAGTTGGGCTGAAGCTCAGAGCCGTCCAGTACAGAACTACCTGCCAAATATGAGCTCCACAAGAAGCCCAGCAGAGCAAACCAGACGCTTGTCATCTTTACATCCAGTCTGTGATGATGATGATGATGATAAGGGTGTAATCACTACTAAATATAAAATCACTTGGAAAACAATGTTCTGTCCTCTTCTCCTCTGCTTCACGCCATAGGATCTTAGGTTCTTCAATTGTTCAGAAAATAACCTTTTTCTTATTAAGAACCATTTTGCCTGTATGATCCCCTTGAGATTAAAAGTTTCTTTATGTTACATTATAGGATCTTCAGATCAGTGTGCTGGGTTCTTTATAGCACCAGTACATAGATGGTTTTCTGAAGAACTACAGTATAAAAAAGTTATTGACTGTAAACCAGGTCGTAACTGTAACCTGTCTCTGTAAAACTGTATTATCCTGTGCAAAGCAAATGCAGTTGTCCAGGTAATTTTTCAATTCGCAAAATCTCCATCAATTCTTCGGCGTTATACTTCGTTCCGGACAGAAGACAGCTGGAAAGTTCTGTATGCCCCCTCAAAGTTACTTTGTGTAGGCTATAATTCAAAACGAGGAATAAAGAAAAAGTTATCCGTCACTTCCAAGACAGTTTTTCTTATTATATATTACTATATATGTTCCGTTGAGTTCTTTGATTTAACCACGGGCTAATCCCCACAGAGTAGCCTATGTTTGTAGAGTGGACAGCGCGTCAGTCTCAGAAGCTTTTAAATAACGGGGCTGAAGCAGGTAGACGCGTCTCGAGCCCGCCCCAGTGCGCGCGTCCAGAGGTGGAGCTTTACAAGACAGTTTTAACATCCTCAAACTCGTCTTTACGTACACGTCTACGTGTCTTCTTTTGCATATAAATGACAATATCAGCTCTCATGTCAGGTGTCTATAGTCTGCATACGAGCGACGCGACGCGGCCGTAACGCTCCAGTTCTACTCAACAGTGCAAGATTATAACGTCATGTAGAAAACTCCGTTCATTATAAGAGCAGCTCTTGCGTTTCGTGTTCGTGTTTTAGTTTTGTCGCGCATAATGGAACCGAACGCGCAACTCTCGGAAAAAAAGTAAAACTATTTTAGTTTGTCGCCGTCTTAAAATAGTGACATCTAAAACCAGCGAGATACGCAGTGCGCATCACGCATGTGTACAAGAACGCCTCCTATGAGTATAACTGTCCGTATTGTCCTGCATTGATTATACTGTTAACAGTTTGACCAAGTATTGCATAACGTTCTAGTCCTAGAAGCGTTCTAGTTGTGTTGCGTCGCGCTTTGCGCGCTTGAAGAGTAGACAGTGCTGATGCTGACTAAACTCATTTGACCGATGTTCGCTTGTTATATTGTGAGAGGATGCCATAAATCAAATGAGGCTTAATGTTATTATCCAAGTAATTATTTTTTATAGTTACAGTTATAGTTCTTTCTATAAATGTTACTACAAAATCTTATAACTTGTGCAATGTAAATCGAGCCATTTTATGGCCGAAGCGTGACCCCTAACGACACAGAAAATTACAGCAAGTTGACGAAAACAACAGCACCAAACAGTGCAGTACAGTGGGGTTACCATGTTTTTGGACATGGCACCATGGTAATATCATGTTTTTTGTACATGTACCATGATTGTTTTTGGACTTTAAAGTGCCTCAAAAGGATAGTTCACCCATAATGCAAATTCTGTCATCATTTACTCACCCTTATGTAGTTCCAAACAAGTAGTTTCTTTCTTCTGTTGAACATATTTTAAAGAATGTTGGTAACCAGACAGCTGACAGTAGCCATTGACTTCCATAGTAGGACAAAAAATACTATGACAGAATTTCCATTTTTGGGTGAACTATTCCCTGTTATATCATGGTACATATGGTAATCAGTCAATTGTATTTCTGATATTACAACTGTATGTGATACCACCACGTGTAGCCTACATATTTTGTAAAGGTATATATACAGTATAGCTTTTCTGAATAAAAAATAAAAAATAAAAAAAAGGATAATTGACAAGGCACTGAATCGACTGTATTGTTTTATCTTGTGTGAAATCTTGATCACTTGTCTTTCTCAGGTATTTTTAAAGGAGTTCTCTGATGTTTAAGATTACAGACATCAGACAGATAGACAGCAAACTAGAGATTGTGGTCAGGGTCAGGTGCAGCGCTTTAAAGATGAGACACTCACTGAACTTAGTATAATAAGAGAGAGAGCTTACATGTTTATGTTATGGAGACCGATTTCAGAAAACACACACACATTCACACACTATGTTGTGTCTGGTAAGATTCAGATCGATAAGAGGGCTGAGTGTTGTTATCTCTAAGTGGCTAATCTTATCTAACGGGGCCGAAAAGCATGCATCAAAGACCAGAGATGCAAACCAATCTCAGCCACCCCCTTCCCTTCCCTTCATCAGTCCAATCACTGATAGCCCATCACTCACACACACACACACACACTTTACGGGGACTTTCCATAGGAATAATGGTTTTTATACTGTACAAACTGTACATTATATCCCCTACACTAACCATACCCCTAAACCTACCCATCACAGAAAACCTTTGGGTTTTTTTTAATAAAAAAATAAAATAAAATAAAAAACATAATTTTGTATGATTTTTAAGCCATTTGGTTTACGAGGACACAGGAAGTGTCCTCATAACCATGTTTATGTTGTAATACCCATGTCATTACACATTTGTGTTATCATAAATCATATATAACACACACACACATCATGTTTTACGGGGACATTCCATAGACATAATGACTTGTATACTGTACAAACTGTATATTATATCGCTAACCTACCCATAACAGAAAACTTGCTACATTTTTATATTTGCAAAAAACATCACTTAGTATGATTTATAAGCTGTTTTCCTCATGGGGACCAAAAATGTCCCCAAAAGGATAAGAATTTTGGATATTGCCATTATTGTGAGGACATTTTGTCCCCATAACGTAGGGTTTACCAGGACCACAAATATACATAGCCTACACACACTGGCACTTGTGGTTTACTGGTACTCTCCATAGGCATAATGGTTTTTATACAGAGCTAATCAAATATTTTATCTCCTAACCCTAACCATCACAGAAAACTTATGCCATTTTTTGAATTTCCAAAAAAAAAAAAAAAAAAAAAAAAAAAAAAAAAAAAACTGTTTATTATGTTTTTTAATCCTTTTGGTTTACATTAAGTTTTAAAGCTTGGTTGTCATGACAAAATAATGTCTAAAACCCTAAAATAACTCTGAATGATGAGAATTAAACAACGTTGAAGCAAAAATAAGTTTTAAAAGAAGAGTTGGTGCTGGTGCTTTTATAAAAATCCTCCATAAATTGGCCCCCTTCACTTCCATCATAAGTGCCTCACCATAACCTTGATTTTTGCTTTTTGTAGAGTTTTGGAGCAACACGCTACATAATAATAGAATTTTCATTCATGGGTGAAATATTCCTTTAAGAAAGAAAGAATTTTAAGCTGTGAGAGAAAACAGAGACTGACAAGATAAGTGGGATAAGAGAGATAAAAGCTGAGCATTCCTGTGCAAATGTATTTCTATCAGTAGCTGAAAGTGTTAAACACACACTCGCACACAACCATTAGACAATGTGTGTGCACAGCATGTCACTGCACCTATTCTGTTCATGGTAATGATAACTTTAACATAAATGGCTGTAAGTGACTTGACAAGATCAAAAAATGGTACATTTATTTCAGGGGATCCGATCACAGAAATGATGAGAGTCAAAGACATTAAGGAATGCAAAAGTGCAGCATTCATGTTAGAACTCATCCATTCTTCAAGGGTCAGTCGCTAATCGGCTGTCAGAAGCATGATGAATGACCTGTGCGTGATTCTGTGTGGGGTCAGTTAACACTAACTCTCCTGTCATCATACTGTCTAGACAAAGGCTCACTTTAAAGACACACATGCATATATATATATATATATATATATATATATATATATATGTATGTATATGAAGAGTTCAGATGCAAAAGCCTCTAAGTGCCATCTGAAATTTTCTTCTAGAATGATCATTTTTATCAAGCTTGTATATTTAAGCTCAGTAATTTCACTTAAATGGCAATGAAATGTACCTATGAATTGTCATTTGAGTGCAATTACTGAACTTAAAAATACAAGCTTAATAAAAATGATCATTCTAGAAGAAAATTTCAGATGGCACTTAGAGGCTTTTGCATCTGAACTCTTCATATATATATATATGTATATATATATGTATATATATGTATATATATATGTATATATATACGTATATATATGTATATATATATATATATATATATATATATATATATATATATATATATATATATATAATGTATGTATTATTTTCTGTGTTATTTTGTTTGTTTGCCTGAACCCTCTATGCCCGCAGTAAATGTAAAAGTTTTAACGAAGAACAAATTTTTGAGGGCTGGTAATCAAGTTTGCTGATTTGAGCCCTGTAAAGATGATCAACATTGTGCCCTTACATACAAACAGTAACTAAAACCAAAGCTTTTACTGAAGAACGTACAGTTCTTGAAAAATATGGAATTGTGGTTTATTAATTTAATACAACAATAGAAAGACTTTGAGTCACAACGTTTGAGAACCACTGATCTAGGTTAATGTTGCCGCATTAATATACTATTGTTCATTATCAATATGTTCTAATCACTAATAATGTTATATAATAGCTAATATTAATTTATACAACTTGAAATGTCAAAAATGCATTAGTATATGCATAAATGCATTAACCTAGATGTTGTAAATAAATGTTGTAAAATTTGTAAAAAAAAGTTGTAATGATTGCTAGTTCATGATAAGTAATGCATTCATTAATGTTAACAAATTGAATCTTATTATAAACAGTTAGAAATTCAATTCTTTGGATTTTATTACTACTACTCATACTTGGGTTAGTAATTTGAACAAACTCCTAACCCTAAGTATTTAACTTTTGGAGATATCTTGTCCTGTTTGTGCTCAAGAAATAATGCATCAAATTGTGCAGCTTGAGCAGCAGAGAAGGTGAGCTGTTACATGTCTAAGCAAACTAATTTACGATGTTGATCTGGCAGAATATTATAGATCTTGTGGGTGGGGGCTTGCTGGCTCTTTTGATTTTTAGCCAGTAAACACCCACCCACAGTGAATTTTGCACAGGAAAGCACGCATTTCACTCAAATTGTCTTCAGTATGATCTTTAATACATTTGATTAGCAATAACAAATACACTGAGGGGAACTTGATCTGAGGTAAATTTACAAATGCATATTCTTATGATTTACAAAAAGAAACTTACAAATATTTGACAAAGGTTCAGTTGCCACAGTTAAGTTATGGACAACAACAAACCATTATTAGCAGGCTTCATCTTACCCCAGGCCTGGACTGGACCAAATAAACTGTTTATCATAGACTCTAACATGTGTTTCGCCGTACATTAATATCTGTATTATTTAGTTACACACACTGACTAATTTCCGATCAGCTGTCCATTTACAGTTTACTCTTAGAGAACGTCCCTCCTCTTCCAGCGCCTGAGCTGAATTTTGTTGCCCCAGTGACTGCTTCAGCTGGAATGACTGGCAGACCTTGGTCGAACTCATATTGCATGGCTTGGGTGAAGGAGGAGGAGTCAAAGACAGCGTGGTAGGCGGAGTTACGGTCGGCACGGAGACAGAGCTGCGGAAATGCGCTGACCTGTTCAGCAAGTTCAAGAGCCACTTGAAGTGCTAAAACAAACGCACACAAGACTGATTGTTAGATGTGAACATGCTGCTAAAATGGGTCCATTCCTAACTGGTGAGTGTAACAGACAGAAGAGGTCAAAATTTCAGCAATAGATGTGACACCTCTGACCAAAAGGTTTGCTTTTATTTTTAGCTGACCTTAAACGTACAGTATGGTATTTTTTCTCCACTAGGGGTCGCTAACCTATTTACAATAACAAAGGCGTAGTTTGATGACGCAACATTTGCTAAGAATTATGGATCTTGTCGTCAACGTCAAGCCGACCGATCTAATAATGTTTATGGATGACTGAATACATCGATGCTTTTATCATGACTGTGATATGAAGCAGTTCGGGATTGCTAAGAGACAGCTATCAGCTCCAAACCGCTCCAAACGCGACGCGAGTCCCGCGGATATAAAAGGAATATGGACATTTCATTCTACCGAACTACACGCAGAATTACTACTCACAGGTCAGTTTATTAGACAAATTAAACTTGTGAGGTAACGCAGCGCTGTTTCACTTGGTCTAACATTACACTATCACACTAAACTGCATTTGAATGTGTTGAAATGTATGTGTTAGTTTGTCTGTATGAGACTAACGTTAGCAATAATGTTAAGCTAGATCAACATTAGAATAACATACAGATCATATTCTGACATTTTATCATTGTTGAACTATATAACATTGATTAGTTTTATGTAAATGTGCCCACCTGTTTAATAAAGTACATGTAGGAGCGGTCGAAGTCTCGGACGTGGAGCTCTCGTTTGTAAACTGTCTATGGGAGCTCTCGGCATCTCGAAAACACCGCGCTGATATTGATTCTCGTTTTAGTTCTCCTTTTTTATCCAAAGTCTGTTTGCCATGGTCCATAATGTTTGAACGAAACAACAACAGCGTGCAGATAGACATTGCGAACTACAGTGGTCCACGTCTGTCGTCTTGGTTACTATCAGAGGGCTCTGGTTCATAGCTCTGGTTACCATGGCAGCACGAGCGGAAACCAGGGACAACGCGGATATGACGCCATTGACTGCGACAAAACGGAAATAAAGAAACGTGCCGTGTCTTCGAATTAAATTAAAATTTCTCCTGGTTTGAAAGTTGTTGGAAACAGTCGGGATAATGTAAGTACACAACTAAAAAAAATATATAACATAGATATAGTGATTTTTGCTATTTTTAAAGCAAAAAAGTTACATATTGTGCCTTTAAAGTCACCAAGATTTTTTTTTTCTTGTTCAAAAAGCCGTTTCACTCGGATATACTTCACAATAGGGAAGATAATACGATCACAACTTCCGTCTCATGATGACTTCAATGTGTGACCTTGAGTGACCTGCATATCATCACTCATTTCCTTCTGATATGGACTCATGTTGTCCTTCTGTGTAGCAAATTAAAGCTCTGGCCTCTGTCCAGATCTCTTATGGAAAGTCCACTCGAGTGACTCTCACTTTGAAACTGAAGTGTTTACTTTGATGGTATCTCTAAACAGCTTTGAGCTCATCTCATCTAACCTGACTGTGACTGTGTGAATTGCGGTCACATTACATGAGTTTTATCTGCTAACATTCTCAAGGGAACTCTACTGTGGATGAATGAAAGATGCAAACACACGCATAGTAGTCAGATAACAACACGTATTCAGTACAGCATCAAAAGATGCACTGACATGCTGTGGAAAAACAGATATAGTCTAAAAGAATCACATTTTTATAAACATATATGGCTTTCTTTCTTCTGTTGGTCATTAAAAGGACCAGCTAGGACTGCAACTGAAGTCTTTAACAAGTGCTTAGGGCCATTGATAATCAAAAACCAGTCATCTACTACTGGCTAAACGACAGGGTTACACTTTATGTCAATTCTGTTATCTAAAAGTAATTTTGCAACTACATGTCAACTAACACTCAAAGTATTGGTAGACTGTTAGGTAAGTGTTAGGTGGACCATTGAAATAAAGTATTACCAATGGCAGCTCTGGCTCTACCTTCAGGTTTCAACCTGATTGGTCATGTAGCAAGCCAGAACACCTTTTAAAAAAAAAAATTTCTAAGCAAGACACCATCAATGACATTTCTTCAACATGGTTAAAATCTATTCCAAGTAGTTTATGATTTTCAATTGCCTCTGTAACGGACGCAGGCCAGTAAGAGTTGTGCGTGTAAACCTCACTCCCCTGGCCTCAAGAGGCACGTTAGCAACTGACGCAAGAGGCTGCGGTCTTTAGTGTCCTTGTTAGCGCGCCCACCTCCCACGCCGGAGACCCCAGTTAGAACCCTACTCGGAGCGGGTCGAGTAGGACCGATTACATTTGGTGCCGTGACCTGGATGGGAGTGAGGTTTAGGGGGGTGAATGTAACGGACCTAGGCTGTAAGAGCAGTGCGTGTAAACCTCACTCCCCTGGCCTCAAAAGGCGCACTAGCGGCTGTGGTCTTTAGCGTCTTGTTAGCGCGCCTGAGCCGGAGACCCCGGTTCAAATCCCACTCAGAGCGGGTCGAGTAGGACCGGATACACCTCATCATGCTAAAGCAAGTTTCAGGGTGTACTGTATGTGTACCTTGGCCATCGGGCACCACTCTGTTTGCCAGTCCAAATGTTAAAGCCTCTTGCGCCTTCATCGGTCGGCCTGTGAGAATGAGATCTAGAGCTCGAGAAAGACCAATCAGCTGTGGCAATCTCACAGTACCCCCATCAATCAATGGAACACCTGTGTGAGACAGATAAAAAGAGGCTTATAGACATAGGGTTAACTGGAAAAAGTTGAATTATGAACACACAGAGATATACGGTACTGTTTGAGGTCAGTTTTTCTTATAGACAGGATTAACTGGAAAAGGTTGAATTATGAACACACAGAGACATATGGTACTGTTTGAAATCAGGTTTTTTTTTGTAGTAGTAGTAGTAGTACTTTATTGGTCCCAGTTGGGAAATTAAAGTGCATTAGCAGCAATACATGAAGACAGTAAAGTACTCGCAGTACAGACAAAACATACAATACACATTTAATAAACAAAAAGCCATCATCTTGTTAGAAGTTTAAGAAGGACAAAATAGAGTAAAATATAAAAACAGGTCAGACAATAAAAGTAATAATGAATATTTTATGTCTGATAATTAACTGTCAAGTTTGCCATCTATGTGGATCCCCAAATACCGATAGGAGTCCACTATCTCAACATCTCCGTGAATAGAAATAGGTGAGGGATGGTCTTTTTTCCTTCTAAAATCAATTACCAATTATTTTGTTTTATATAGATTTATTTGTAGATGGTTCACTCCACACCACTTCACAAAATTGTTGACCAGAGCTCTATATTCCATCTCTTGCCAGCCCTCAATGTAACCAACCACAGCTGAATCATCTGAAAACTTCTGGAGGTGGCATGACTTCCGAGTTGTAATTGAAGTCTGAGGTACAGAGGGTGAATGGAAACAGAGACAAAACCGTTCCCCGAGGAGCACCCATGTTGCTCACCACCTGCTCAGACACACAGTTCTGCAGTCTCACAAACTGTTGTCTGCCTGTGAGGTAGTCCGTGACCCAGGAGATTATGGAGGAGTCCATCTGCATAACATCCATTTTCCTTCCCAGTAATGCTGGTTGGATGCTGTTGAAGGCACTGGAGAAGTCAAAGAACATTATTCTCACAGTGCTGCCAGCCCTGTCCAGATGTGAATAGACCCTCTGCAGCATGTAGATGATGGCATCGTCCACACCCACCTGAGGTTGGTAGGCAAACTGTGAGCCAGGACCAACCTCTCCATGTCTTCATAATATGGGAAGTCAGTGCTACTGGTCTACAGTCGTTTAGAAGGGTGGGGCACCGTTTCTTTGGTACTGGAACAAAGCAAGATGTTTTCCAGAGCACCGGAACTCTTTCCAGGCTAAGACTCAAGTTGAATAGGCGCTGGAGCACTCCACTCAGCTGGTCGGCACAGGCTCTTAAGACTCTGGGACAAATGCCATCAGGTCCTGCTGCCTTACCCTGGTGAAGTCTCCCCAGCTCCCTCTTAACCTGGTCCTCTGTGATGATCAGTTTGATGAATGTGGCCTGACGGCTGTCAGCAGTGAAAAGTGTCTGAGAGGGAAGCTGCTGGGGGAGTTGAAGGTGAAAATGATTGTTGTGGGTGGTCTCTATCGGTACAGTGAAGTAACTGTAGGGGGATGTGCATTGGAGAGCAGCCTGGGGCCCTATATCAAACCTGCTAAAGAACTGATTCAACTCGTTAGCCATCTCTAGGTCCCCCTCCGTTGCAGTCCCTGGCTGTTTAAATTGTTGTGTCTCTGGCTATCCTAATTATTATTAGCAGAATTGTCTAGGGGTGCAGTTCCATCTATTCAGGACCTCTTTTGATCAGAAACACCATCAGCTCATCATGGATATGAAAAATTAAAATGTGCTTGACTGCCTTTTTGACCTTTTGGCAATATTAACTTATTTTTATTGGAATAATTTGTCAGGTATACACTCTCCAAACTTTCCGCAGTTCACAGTGCGCAAAACAAAAAACTATAAGCTGTCACCATGTATTGCCCTTGTTAACATACAACTGCCGGAACGCAAAATCTGACATTTTCCTGACCAGGATCCAGCAGGATCTGGCTAAAATTAAGCACAGAGTGCTTATGTATAATGTGAATGATCATAATGCACACAGGCCATTGTTTTACCTTCACTTATTGACACACACCTACACACACACACAGGGGTCTTGAATATGTCTAATCGCCAGCAATCTCTCTACATAGAGACCTCTCTCTATCGCTGCCAATTCAAACTAGCATCATTACTAGCACATTCTAGAAAGGACATTTTCTCCCAAAATTATCAGCCTTATTGTAACGGGTTATTGAAATAATGCAGCTTTATTCATAGCGGCTTGAGAGGGTGAGAGATAATGAGTGGATACATCTGCTACCAATCACATGTCCTCCAGTCCAACACACTACACATCTGGCAGCCCGAGCTGAGGTAGGAGGGAGTTTCTGTCAGTGAGCACATCCTTCCATATTTCCTCTGCTCTTTTACCCCATTACTCAAGTCTGTCGTTCAGATAGTCAGTCCTCCATCTCTATTACACATTTGCGAACATGCAGCTGACACGACAGACATGATGAGGTGCATCTGTTTCAGAAGGTGAGTCTAGTCTAAAAAGCAGAGGCAGAATGTAGAATACATAAATGAAAGAACCCAAAATGTCACCAGATTGCTACTGTACACTTTCTACATTCGCTCATTGGCAATTATGTTCAACTTTGTTTCACCAGCAGTCACAGTCACTCAGTTAGCTCATTTAGCCACAAATCACCAATATTCATAAAGAACAGTTGACGTCTGGTTTCTTTGTCATGATTTTGAGGTTGTAGAAAGAGCCAGGTCCATTAGAAATCTAGCGGAAATACAGCAAAGTGGACTTTGGAAAGCATAATTGGATCTGAAATTCTCATTAGTCAGTGGATGTCAATGTCAGAGCATTATCCAACAAAAGTTTTAGTCGTAAGATACAGTGCACTTTCACAAACCTTGCATTGTTCCTCTATGTCCTTGCTCCATTTTAATCAATGCTACAATATCAGAAAAACATTAATGTTTATGGGTCAGTGGGGCAGTACCCTCAAAGGTATATGTACCTTTTATTCCTAGAACAGGGTGCATATTAATACCTCAAGAGTACATATTAGTACCTTAAGAAATATAAATCGGGTATAGATGCTGTGCAGTGCACATTCATTTAACATAAGCCCTGCTCACACCACCAGCGACACACAGTGACAAAACGATTGGATCCCATTCATTTTCAATGGAGAGCTGGCGACTTCTGGTGACAGACAGTGACCGTTGATGACAGGATGTGGGCATGTCCAGTGACGAGACAAAGTTGACAAATGTTTAACTTTATACAAATGAACAGCAACTTTTGGAAGTGACAGCCAATACAAAACACAGCTCACGTGAATCTTCTCCTCTATCTGAATTAATTGTGATATATATATATATAATGCCCTCTAAATCTATCAAAATATAAACCATAAGTACCATATGTAAACATCACGGCACTGCACGTGTGAGATTTTTGAATCCGATTGAGAAAGTTGTTAGATCCAAGGGATTCCATGGCTTAAATTATTCTTAATCTGAAATGGGTGATCTACACCACCCATTTCAATCAGATCTGAATTAATTTAGGATCAAGCTCAATCGAGGGCGGCACGGTGAGCCAGGCTCTTTCTGTGTAGAGAATGTTCTCCATGTGTTGTCATGGGTTTCCTGGTGCTCTGGTTTCCCCCATTATCCAAAGACAGGATAGGTGAATTAAAGACAGTAAATAGCCCGTAGGTATGGTTGAGATTGTGATAGCCATGTCTGTGTGTGTTAGCCCTGTAATGGACTGGCCATCCATCCATGGTGGTTCTTGGGATAAGCATACCCCCATCACCAAACATAAAACTGCTGGTCCTATGTAGACTTACAGATGGATTGAGCTCAATCGGATTGAAGGAGGTGATCAGTTTGATTAAGCCATCATCCAACTGACCTATCGGTAAGCCCTCCCCTCGAACGCAGATGAGCCAATGGCAGTTGAGTATCAATTGCACGGAGACCGGAACTCGGACATCTTTAGGTTTCAGCGCCATAGAGAATCATTGGACGTTCCGAAGCTCTCATCGGTTTGATGGTGTTTATGCTACAAAAATGGTAAAACGATGTGTACTTGCAACACTGATTATCCTGAGAGGATGGGCAATGGAATTTATTTTATTCCATTTCCTAAACCCAAACAAGACAGAACAAAATGTCTGCTTTGGATTAAGCTGTGTATTAATCCAATGATGTGGGTGCAGTAACCTAGTCCTTAAGGATTCAACCCCAATCCCAATGTAGACGAAATGAAAATGTTCATTTTCTGATTGTCATACTCTCATTCAGTTGCAAATAAAGTTAGTGAGTCCATGCTAACGTACAAACCTAAATAGCTAACTGTTCTCATGTCATGTACAGACTGATGTACAATTCAATGCCTCTCCATATTAAACTGGTTAAACGTAAATTAATTTAATTTACCCTGCGGTACATGAACAGAGTTGATCCTGGACGTTGTCATCTGCGATCGTGACAACCGTAACATAAGGGCTTCTCCCAATTGCATTGTGATCACTTCCAAATGAATCTGGTTACCCACCATATTTATTTTAAAATCTTTTATATAACCCTCCATGGCATATTTAAGTCCCACATGAATGCTGCTCGACGAGAGGTGGTCCTTCTGTGTCCAAAATGTATCAAAACATCTTGGGACAAGGTTTAGCAAGTTAGCAACTCTGTTTGTTTGTCCGAGTTAGCAATAGTAACAAAAGGGTCTTTCTTACGATAGGTCAATTATAAAATGAATTATTAGGTTGCATTTAAACGCAAGTACATAGATTGGTCAATATCTCAGCCAACACACCCAGAAAAGGGAATTTATTATTTAATATGCATCAGAGGGAAGAGTTAGCTAAAGTAGCCCATACATCTCAAGTCAATCCACTACCTTCATGCTCAGACTTTCACTATTGCGCAAAGACACACACACCTTTCACTATTGCGCAAAGACACACACACACACACACACACACACACGCACACACGCACGACACTGAAGTTGTACAATGGTTTTACAGAAATCCCTGCATGACTCCATGTCAGTAGTCCAGCATTAGCACCTGGGTGATTTCAGTTCACCTCAGGTGTTCGACTGAATGAATGGATCTGTCTGTGTAAGCCTGAGTCTGCGGTTGAACTTTTATGTCTTCCTGTGTGAGTTCATGCTGGTGATACTGGTATCCACAGAACATCAAAGTCCCAACAAAGCCTATGATGCAAGCTTGCACACACAATGGTGTTGGGGTAGGCCTGTTACACCACACTAGAGTTCAGGAAAAAACCTTTACACGTACACACACATATTCAGTTACACAAACTTAACAACAGCTAAATGAGGACACTAAACTTTAAGTTCTGATCTACATGTCTGTGAAATCAGAACCAACAAGACTTGATACAAAGCCTTATTCCTAAATCCTTAAGGGTTAAACCTGAGTTAATTTCAGTTTAAGCTATTTAACTTAGAACAAATGAAGATGCTCAGGAAATTAGTATAAGTCTTTCATTCTCAAGATCAGTCAAATCCATCAATGTATTTTATGAAAACTTCACCTCTGAGTCCAAGCATTATAATCCAAGGAAGGATCTGATGGTTGAAAGAGAATGTCTGTAAAATCGGAGAAAGGTCGAGTCATTTCAGTTGTTGGCAGCTGCTCCGGTGGCTGAGGTGAACGAATGGAAATTGCATTCAGAACAAGTGGCTTTGACCACCTGGGCTGTTGGATAAGATACAACGTGTGCAGTTAGGGCCTCTTAAAAATGATAAACTCAGATTTCACAGATCTTCTGGTCTCTGATAAATGTACTGCATTTCATTTGAGCTGGGAACAAACTATCCAAGAGAAACAGAATATTCAAAGAGGGAAAAATAATTGGAACATGAAAAGTGGGCGTTCTCCTCTACAAGAATGGAATGAGACCTGAATGTAAAGTTCATGCGAAGTTCTCGTCCAAGACTCTGCCGGAGCCCACTATTTGACGTGGAGGCTGAAAGTCAGGTCATGACATTTTGATACATCCCAATGGTAACACTTTTTATCAAATTACCTGCAATGCCTAAATAGCTATAGATGATGTCAACAAAAAAGAAAGGTCAATTTAAAGGCATAGAAAGTTATTACATTTAAATGAAAAGTTATCACAAAAACATATTTTGCTTTTCTTTGGTATAACATGCACTGATGTAGCCTGGTTAAAACCAGACCATTCTCAGTAGTAACTGAGTTATGGTCTGGCAAAGTTTCATTAATAATTCATTTCCAAAGGGGCATCACCAATTGCAATTGGATAGACCTAAAACCAATCAGAGCGACGTCATCGTGTAAAGCCATATGCTGCGTCCCAATTCGCCAAAGTTACACTACGCCATAAAAGTATGTACTCTTTTTGTGAAGAAAAGGTATTTACTTTTGAATGTGTAGCAAAAAAGTAGGCAAGCTTTGGGACATACTACTTCATCATCTTTATCAGACAGATCTGTCGCGTGCATCCTGTCACGTAAACTGCCCTGTCAATCATCTTGTCACAGTTAAAATCCTCTATTAAATCTAATTTAATTTCCTACCGTTTCGGAGAGAAATGTAGTAGCAAGTTCATCTGCCAGTGGGTCTTTCATGGAGACTGTCCTCATGTGTTTGCAATTTGAATATAAAAATGCATTTAAAAGTTGGTGCGCTTCACCAACGGACGTCATCGTGTAAAGCCCGTCTCAACGTTTCTGATTGGTGCCTCGATTTGGACGGATTAGAAATCGGCTTGAATGGGCTCTTTACCAGACTACTTGCAGAGCAAATCTAAATTTGCCAGAAGTTTGTCTGGGTTTTCCCAGGCTAGCACTGATGAATTGTGCACAACAGACTTAAAACAGACACCCTAAGGCCGGTGACACACTGGATGCGTGGCGTAAGCGTCTCAGCTGCGTGGCGTGTCCGTTTTTATTTCGGCTTCCATGTTAACAGGTTAGAGCCTGCACACTGCGTGCGTGACACACGCGTCTCAGGCGCGGCTCGAGCCGCGCGGAAAACGCGTGCATGCTAGAAATAGAACCGACGCCTATTTTTCACGCGACACGCAAGCGTCTTGGAAGCGTTTCCAAGCAAAATTGAATAGGAAAAGATGTTTATATGACATTTTGACACAAATACATATTAATAAATGTCATTTTGATGTTTGAAAGTGTCTAGGGTTTGACATAAATGCAAATATAAATGCAATTTAAAAAAAATATTATTGATTTTCAAATACTGCACCTGTCAATACAGAACGAAATATTCTATAGCCTATATTGCCGTCAACACTGCCGACGTTGTCTTTGCTGCTATATATTTATGTTTAACATGAAGTATAGGCCTTCCACAACTCTCTCCCCATATGTCAAATATATCACCAATGAGGCTTATCATATGTCACCTAGCAGCAGCAGCGCCGCGTCAGACACGCTTCTGGTGTGCAAAGACATGGAAAACGCCACGCACACGCCACGCAGCTGACACGCAACAGAAACGCCACGCTCACGCCACGCAGCCAGTGTGTCACCGGCCTAATGAGTGCAGTGGGTTTGATGGGGGGGTAATTGAGAACGAAAGGGGGAAAGTCACGTGAGAGGAGGCACTGCCTCAATCGCACTTTGATTGGATATGATCGGCTATGATTGGATATGATTGGTTCATGTGATAAATCCCGCCTCTTGTTTTTATGCGTGTTCTAGAAAATGATGGCGTTAATGGGAAGACTAATTAAAAATAAGTAAACAACTTAGAGATCACCGCTTTATGTCACGTCAAAATCAAACTTGAAATGGCCTGAAAACATGATGACTGTGTAGGGGTTTTAGTGAGCATTCAGCTTGGGGAAATTAAGGTACATCTTCATGCCTGTGACCAATGTGTACAAGCTTGATGACTGCTGAAAATAAGTTGGCTATCAAAAAGAACAGCTGAACATTAGTTCACAAATAATATATATGTAGTTTGAATTGTTACTGCCTTTAGCTATTATTTTAGAATAAATGTAGAAATGAGTAAAATCACTAACTTGTTGAAATTTATACTTGGTTTTAATAAATAGAACTATTGTTCTATTTATTAAAACCAAGTATAAATTCCATCATACTTCATAGTTATTGCAAAAAAATACAAAACAGAATTGTATTTGGTCTCTCTTTTTTATGTAATGTTTATTTAACCAGGAAAATTAAGTGTAATTGACATAAATGTACATTTGATATACAGGACTTTGCCTCATTTTAAAACACCACCGCACACCACTAGTGCACAATAAGACCAGGAAGGTGTATTAATAAAGTAAATAGGGACAATATGATAAAAACTGCATAACTGTACTCTGTCAAACAATATTTCCCTTGGAATATAAACTGTATAACTTCACTTAAATGGCTTTCCCACATTCTTTTCAGGGCTTTTTGTTTTTTTTTAGTTTACTGGCTCAATGTAGTATTCTGAAGACACAACAGGAAGTATTTGGCCACATCAGACAGATTTCAGTGAGTTTTGGTAGCATATTTTCCTTTCCCAGTGTTGCCTCCCCCACCCGCGTCTCTTTCTCATTTATTTCTCTTCATCTCTCACCATGAGGGATTCCCCTAGGCTGTTCCCATCTTGGTCTCCCAAATACAGCCCAAAAATAAAGCCCTAAAACCTGCCAAAACAAGATTAGGTAAAATAAAACCGACAAGCAGTATTTTAAAATAAACCCTTTTCCACTGATGGTGGCCAAGACGTCTATTATGTGAGATGAATGGTGTTTAAGGGCCTACTGTGCACTGTAGGGTAAGTACAGGAGAGAGTGAGGAAAATGCAGAGGAAATAAGTGGGTAGTGTCAGAGTGCTTAGCCTTGTTCTGGGTGAAATAGTCTCCAAATGATAGTTCTCATTTAAGCTCGATCATAGCAGAATGGCCACAGGAACCAATGTGCGGCAAAAAGAACACATAAAATTTGTTGACAAAACATTTTGGTAAGTTGAGTGAATGGTTACATGCTACATGCTCCGATCAGAAGTGTAATGCGACTATAGAGATGTAATGTAGTGGATAGATAAGATTTTCTGGGGGGAAAATGTGTGGTTGTCTGTCCATGCAAAAGTCACTACAACAATGTCAGGGTGTTGCTAGTGGTTGCTCAGCTGTATGTTTGAACAAGTTGCTTTGTGGTTGATAGGGTGTTATTGGTGGTTTCCAATGAGTTGCTTTGCAGTTACTTAGATGTGCTGAATGGTATATATAGGCTAGCATATTGCTGTGCAGTTGGTGTTGTGGGTTGATATGTGCTTGCATATCTCTTCTGAGCATAGATATGTATATGTAGACTGCTTCTATGGGCAGCTATGTGTAAGCCTTCCGCCATACTGGAATGGTCAAATCAGGTTCATCTGCACTTGAGAGCAAGTTCTTTATGCCTTAAAAAAAAGTTTGAATGTAACTCAACACCCTTGCCTCAGTAGTATACACGGAACCATGAATATTCAAATTAGCCCCGCCTCCACTCACTCACACCAGCTCAGAGATCCACTCGCTTAACTCAACGTTTTAAAACGCATAACTTTTGCTACGGTTACGCCTGTCGTCTACACTACTCCAGCGTTTTCGACCCTTGAAAATGGAGACTTACGAAAATGCTACGGACCCGGATTTAGTTTGAAATCTCCGGGCTTGTGTTTCAGTGTAAACGGACCAAAACTGAGACTTTTGGCTTGACTACGTATTCAAATAGCTACTAATTTGTTGCTAATGTTACACAAACCATGTTCCCGTTCACTTTCTCAGTCTGCCTTCTAATAATCAGCATCCCTAGAAACACATTGAACAGCTTTAAACATCAGTGGAGAAAGGCATATAGTTCATCATAACTTGGTAATATACATCATCTACATAATTCACCCGCTATATTGCTAAAACTACCTGATTTTTCATATAAACAGAAAAAAATACCAGGATAACCTGGCTTCTCTTGAGACTCCACTGCTTCCCAGTTAATTATATGCTAAAGCCCAGCCCCCACATTGACGTGATTGGTTGCAAGGTAGTTTGTGACGTAAGAAACAACAGTGATTTCAAACCGCGTTTTTGTGACTGTCTTTGGTTCACTGGAGTTTTAAGGAGAAAATACTCAGTAATGGTGTTGACTTATGAATATGCACATGGTTTTGTCTTAAAGCATATATATATATATATATACACACACTCACCTAAAGGATTATTAGGAACACCTGTTCAATTTCTCATTAATGCAATTATCTAATCAACCAATCACATGGCAGTTGCTTCAATGCATTTAGGGGTGTGGTCCTGGTCAAGACAATCTCCTGAACTCCAAACTGAATGTCAGAATAGGAAAGAAAGGTGATTTAAGCAATTTTGAGCGTGGCATGGTTGTTGGTGCCAGACGGGCCGGTCTGAGTATTTCACAATCTGTTCAGTTACTGGGATTTTCACGCACAACCATTTCTAGGGTTTACAAAGAATGGTGTGAAAAGGGAAAAACATCCAGTATGCGGCAGTCCTGTGGACGAAAATGCCTTGTTGATGCTAGAGGTCAGAGGAGAATGGGCCGACTGATTCAAGCTGATAGAAGAGCAACTTTGACTGAAATAACCACTCGTTACAACCGAGGTAGCAAAGCATTTGTGAAGCCACAACACGCACAACCTTGAGGCGGATGGGCTACAACAGCAGAAGACCCCACCGGGTACCACTCATCTCCACTACAAATAGGAAAAAGAGGCTACAATTTGCACGAGCTCACCAAAATTGGACAGTCGAAGACTGGAAAAATGTTGCCTGGTCTGATGAGTCTCGATTTCTGTTGAGACATTCAGATGGTAGAGTCAGAATTTGGCGTAAACAGAATGAGAACATGGATCCATCATGCCTTGTTACCACTGTGCAGGCTGGTGGTGGTGGTGTAATGGTGTGGGGGATGTTTTCTTGGCACACTTTAGGCCCCTTAGTGCCAATTGGGCATCGTTTAAATGCCACGGCCTACCTGAGCATTGTTTCTGACCATGTCCATCCCTTTATGACCACCATGTACCCCATCCTCTGATGGCTACTTCCAGCAGGATAATGCACCATGTCACAAAGCTCGAATCATTTCAAATTGGTTTCTTGAACATGACAATGAGTTCACTGTACTAAAATGGCCCCCACAGTCACCAGATCTCAACCCAATAGAGCATCTTTGGGATGTGGTGGAACAGGAGCTTCGTGCCCTGGATGTGCATCCCACAAATCTCCATCAACTGCAAGATGCTATCCTATCAATATGGGCCAACATTTCTAAAGAATGCTTTCAGCACCTTGTTGAATCAATGCCACGTAGAATTAAGGCAGTTCTGAAGGCGAAAGGGGGTCAAACACAGTATTAGTATGGTGTTCCTAATAATCCTTTAGGTGAGTGTATATATACTCTATATTTTAATGCATGTGAGTGTTTTCGCAAAATTCGCATAATGTCGCAGAGGTGAGGTGGTACAAGTCGGAGCTCTCAGAGTTGTAATTACAAGTTCAACAAGGATGTGAGCTGTTCATTTCAGTGATCGAGTAAAACCCCTCTGAGTAAAAATCAATGAGTTTTCCAAGATGCCACAACATTGTGCAGCTTCTGGTTGACTGCAGAGATTTAAATTCCCAAAGAAATGGGACAATCTTTCACAAGTGAGGATGTGTTGGTTTGCGTCTTTTTATATTTGTTAACTCAATGTTACAGGTTTTTAAACTATGGTAACTTTTTAATGTCGTGTTAGCTAATGCCTTCATCTTGTTGTATTGTGCTAAAGATAAACTAAATCCTATGAAAATCATCTGCTGAAGTCTATTGCAGATATAGAAATTCATACATGCGAATAACTGTGGTTGTAGATACTAGAGCTGTCGCAATAACCGCAATATTGTAATACCATGATACAAACAATAGCCCAACGAGCTTATTGTCAGGTTTATGTTCCGTTATGTGGACCCTTATTTTGACATTCTATTCTGTTTCCTTTATTTCCTGTTTCCTCGCTATGTTTAGTTTCGGTTTCAGTGGTTACTAATTACATCCTCGTTTGCTTTTGTAGTTACGTATTGGTTTCACATGTCTAGTTTACTCTCCATTGCTCTATCCCTGTTTATATAGCCCCTTGTTTCAGTTGTTCTTAGTCAGTTCTTGTGTGGTTTGCATTATTTTTCTGTGTGTTTGAATTATTAATAAAGCCAAAATCTCCATCTTCATGCGTGCTGACCACATCGTAACAAGTATTTATATAGCAATAAATAAATAAATAAATATATATCATGAGTATATCAAACATCGCAGATCGTGATATTGAGCAACTCAAATTCACCGTAAGGGAAATTCCTTCAGTCTGACAGCCCAAGTGGACGCACAGTCAACTTGCTCTTGAGTGTTCAAGGACAATGGCTGCATCCGAAATCGCATATTTCCCTACTATATAGTAGGTAGGGGCATTTCCTCCTCAGAGGGGGCAATGGAGGCAGAGCCTCCTCAAAAAAAATTGGATGAGAAAATAATCCATATTACAAAATTAAAACAATGCAAATATTATAAAATGTGACATTAAAAAGTGTATAAATCACTAGTTTTTCTAAAGTAACACTATCCAACAGCAACACCAGCAGCCCATTGAGTTTTACCAGACCCCTTAAAGCAACACTAAATAACTTCTTTTTACCTTAAAATAATGTTTCCAAAATCGTTACAGTGGTTCATCAAGTCGTAACAGGGTGAAAGGCACTTCTGGATTCGCTTTGCAGCCCTATATCTGCTATAACCGCACTATGCAAGTTTGCCAGATCGGGTAGCATTTCTGTAGTTCGAATGAGACATAAGAAACTACAAATTTGAATTGCTTTACGGCAAGCATTACAATAGTCATTATTTCGTTTTTCTTCGTTTCTGATGTCGCAATACATCATACTTTCATAAAATCATGCAACATACTCTACCTTGTCTGTGGACATCGTTCATTCTAAAGCCGGTGCTGGATAAACAGCGAGTGTGTATGCGACAGTAGGCTGCGCTAGGCAAATTTTTGCGGTAATGGACAATTCCGCTTACAACCTGTAGGGGGACGGAAGAGGAAAAGTTCTTTAGTGTTGCTTTAAAGCCTGCCACGGGTTTGGTGGGGGTTAATAAGGCTGAATGTGAGAAAGTTGAATGAGAGGAAACAATACCTCCATCATGCTATGATTGGTTACTCACCCACTTAGATATCACCGCTCTATGTCACGTCAAAATAAACTTGAAATGGCGTGAACACAAGATGACTATGGGTTAAAGGTTTGGTAAAATTTCTAAATAAAAACAGAAAAATGCTCAGTAGCACTAAAAATTACACAAACATTTTCACTAATCATTACTGTAGAGTGCCATTAAAGACTTCTAGACAGCAGACGTCACGCCTTCCTGGGTGGCGCGAGTGCAGTAGAGGCAGACAGTCTGAGGAACGGGTTCACAGGCACATGCGGGCAATGCCCGGATGCTTGGTTTAATGAAAGAGAGAGGGTCATGATGATGGCTCTATGTTTTAAACGAGCAGCTGGAAAAATCAGTTCCTGGCAGTAAATTATAGCACTGCTGGCATATTTATACACACTGTGGTCATACTGTATCTGTAGCATAGAGAAACTAGTACACTCAGAATGAAACTGCATCAAATTTCTCTTTCTAGGTAGTTTCTAGTCTGTCTGCAATATTTTTGCAGCCCAGGATTTAATTTACCAACATTTTTGGGGTTGAAATTGACATTTCATCTATCGTAACAGAGCCATTTACAGTATTCAGTAGACGTCAAAACAGTACTCTGGTGGGACCACTGTACAGTAATGTATCAGATATATCAAGCTTCATGAATATGGTAATCAGATAGTACTAGGGGTAATTTTCTGGAATTTTGTCAGTAATGATAATTAGACAGTACTTCACTGAATGTGTCTCTGTGCTTGTTCATTGGCTGGTTTAGGCCTGTAGTGGACAGATGACTCTCAAAGCTTTTAATATTCTTCATATTCTGTGTGGTGGTTACTTTTTTAATTAAGGGGTGATATTTGCCACCTCAAATTTACCTTTATAAGGGCAATTTTTTCTAACTATGTTAGATTTCTGCATCATCTTATATGTCAAATGCTTACATTAAATCGAAAAAATCTATTAGAATAAGACACCATTGTCTTACCTATTGCATTTAATCAAAAGTCACAAAATCCATTTTTGTACTGCATAAGTGGCACAGAAGGTGCATCTAAAGCACCATGTATATGTACAACCCCATTTCCAGAAAAGTTGGGATGTTTTGTAAAATGCAATAAAATCAAGAATCTGTTATTTGTTAATTCTCTTTAACCTTTATTTAACTGACAAATGTACAAAGAAAAGATTTTCAAAGTTTTCACTGACCAACTTAAGTGTATTTTGTAAATAGAAACACATTTTAATTTTGATGGCTGCAACACACTCCAAAAAAGTTGGGACAGAGGCAAAATAAAAGTGAAAAGCTTACAGAATATCCAATTTAAACTCTTTTGAAACAGTCCACAATGAGCAGGTGAACTGGTAAGTCCCGTGATTTAGTGTAAAAGGAACATCTCTCTTTTTTATTTATTTTTTGTAAGCAAAGATGGGTCATCATCACTTTGTGCCAAATATCATGAGAGAATTGTCAAACAATTCAAAAATCAGATTTCTATATGCAAGATTGCAAATAATTTATGTCTTTCACCATTTACCATAAAAAAAATATTGTGAAAAGATTCAGGGAATCCAGAGAAATATCAGTCTGTGTAGGGCAAGGCAGGACACTTCTGCTGAATGTGCGTGACCTTTGAGCCCTCCAACGGCATTGCATGAGAAACCATCATGCAACTCTATTAAATACAGCCACATGTGCTCAAGAGTACTTTGGAAAACCATTTTCACTGAACACAGTCTGACATTGCATAAAGAAATGCCACTTGAATCTCTGTTATGCAAGGAGAAAGATATACATCAGTTCTATGCAGAGATGCCGGCGAGTTCTCTGGCCCGAGCTCATCTCAGATGGTCTAAAAGACAATGGAAATGTGTGCTGTGGAAGATGAGTCCATGTTTCAGCTTGTTTTTGGGAAAACCAGCCATTGAGTTCTCAGTCCCAAAGACAAAAGGGACCATCCAGACTTTCATCAGTGACAGGTGCAAAAGCAAACATCTGTCCTGGTATTGGGGTGCATCAGTGCAAACGGCATGGGTGACTTGCATTTGTCTGAAGGTACCATTGACAATGAGGCATATATTGGGATTGTACAGAAACATTTAATGGCATCAAGATGGCATCTTTCCTGGGAAGCAAGACAATGCCAGGCCTCATTCTGTATGCTAAAACGAGTGGTTTCTAGACACTCTGCACCATAGAAGGGATGTGCCTGACTGCAGTCCAGATCTGTCTCTTATTGAAAATGTAAGGCCCATCATGAAAAGGAGAATCAGATAGTGACGACCACAGACTGTTGAGAGAGCAGTCTTGTTTCAGAAAAAGATTGGGCAAATATTCCCCTTGAAAAACTGCAACAAGTAGTATCCTCTATTCCGAAAGGATTAAAAAGTGTTATTAAAAGGAAAGGTGATGTGAGAGTGGTAAACATACCTCTGTCCCAACTTTTCTGGAGTGTGCTGCAGCCATCAAAATCAAAATTTGTTTATATTTACTAAATACACTTAAGTTGGTCAGTGAAAACTTTAAAAATATTTTCTTTATACTTTTGTAAGTTAAATAAAGGTTAAAGAGAATAAACAAAATCACAGATTCTTGATTTGATTGCATTTTACAAAAATTATTGAAATGCTGTATAAAATCAATATCACATTTGCAATTGTGCTGAGATTTGGGAAAAACAGCATAAGCACAGTAACTAAACCATGGGCATTTTTGCGCTATATCAAATTTTGGGGTCATTCAAACGGCATTGTAAGCGGGCACTCTCAAAGCAAATTTTTTATATTGTTTGTTTGCAAAGTGAGTGACTTACTCAATAACACCAGCTTTAACATTGTTAAACTACACATCTTGTACACTCCAATTTAGTACCATGGTATATATCACTATAGTGCTGGTCCAAATAAAAAACATGGTTTTACCATGATGCTTTCTTGTTATTGTAAATAAATAAATGTTAAAATAAAATAAAAACCTCTAAAATTCTAAATTGAGGCTTAATGCAGTTAATAAACAGAGCAATTCCGTTAGATATGACTGCATACCTCAACCTTAAGCAAAATAACACCTCAATGTGAAATAACAGACAACAACACCTACCAAATCTGCGGCAGAAAACGCCCATGATGGAGCTCTCCTCCACCACCCTCAAGTCAGCCAGCAGGGCCAGCTCCAGACCTCCAGCCACAGCGTACCCACTGACTGCTGCGATCAAGGGTTTTGAGAGCCTCATACGAGACGGACCCTACAGCAAACAACACACATCAGTTTATTTCTGTTCAATATCCTGCAAACCAATAGGTTTATAGACTCAACCCTCCACTATGAATGACATTTACAGTGACAGTTTTTAATCATCAGAAGCTGCTAACTCGCTTTTACTAGTAAGTGTTTCCAACAGTATCACATGGTTCAGAAGATTGCGTGAGTTTCACAGTCTGCACTACTCTTGGTAGTTGTCGATGGTCTCTGTCAGAACAGGCCTTAAGGCTCAGAGAGGGTGGAAAATGGTCATGTAAAACTATTTTTGCTGCAAGAAACATTCATTAGTTATAATATTACAAGCTGAATTAAAAGGAATGCATTATATGACTCCTTTAGTATTAATATGCAATACTGCATCTGAGAAGAACCCCTCCCTACCATGGGACCAGGACCACGGCGGACATCTTGCTCCAATTTGAGGGAACCAGAGCTCTGGGCCAACTCCTTCAGATCAAATCCAGCACAGAAATTCCCTCCTGAATCAAACAAACTCAATTATACAACAAAGCAGATTAAACCATGAATGTCAGACAGCATAACATAACTTAATAGCATGAGTATCCCTTTCATGTGTTCAGGCCTACACGCTCTATTCTTATATTAATATTTTGACATGTATTCAGGTTCTAAATTGCATATGAAAAAAAAATGAAGAAACTTACACATTAGAAAGAATGACCAATGCGATGGCATACACTTTGGTAAAGACAAAGCAACCCTTGTGAAAAAGAAGTACACTTTAGCATACATTTGAAGTATATTATTTTGATAATAAGAACTTTTTTTAAGTACAAACTGAATGTTCTGTTTTCAGACACATCACTGCAAGTTAATTTCAATTAAATGAAAATGTATTATAGGTTCAATTTATATTAATTGCAATTAGCTGACCGTATAAAGTATGACTTAAGTATATTCATTTCATAATTACTTCTGTTGTTTTCAAATATGGTTAAAGTGTACTGCCGAATGTTCTGATAAGGTAAACTAAAGTATACTTGAATGTCATTTCTATTGAAACTTGCATTTAGATGTGATGTATTATGTACAAATGTACATACACATTTGTAATGATTAAGTTGCATTTAGTACATTTAAAAAAATATTCACTTTAAAGGCACACTGTGAAACTTTTCAACCTTCATAATATATTTCCAAGACCCTTGTGATGGTACATCGACTTACAATAGGTTGAATGACACGTCTGCCATAGCCTGACGGGGTCTGTATCGCTTTACTGGCACTATGTAACTTCGGGGTTCGGGTAGTAACCCAAGTACAAAAAGAACTACAAAATTCGACTGCTTTACGGCATACGTCACTTCCCCCACCACTTCGTCAAATTTGGACGTGAGAGGCCAACCAGCGCTTGTTTTCGGCTTTTGTGCGTATGTTTTTGTCATGGGGCTGTTTACACCTGGCCACTTCATGCGTTTTCTCAGATGGGATAGCTATCTGATCGTGAAAAGACCAGGTGTAAATGCCCTCCGAAACGCATTCAAGACGGATTTGAATCCGATCGCTCAAACCACTTCAGGAGGAGGTCTGTGCCGCATTCCAGACGAAACTGGACAAGTGTAAATGCATCTGGTTGTTGAAACCACATGTAAATTGTACTCCTCTCAAAAATGCTAAAAATAAAAACGTGTGAGAGCGTGTTATAGGCTATATGTTATAGACAGATATGACGACGCTCCTGGAACACACATCACCGCAGATGAGCAACTGAGCATAGTCATAAAGAGAACGTGCAAACTATCGCAAATCAAAGTGAAAGTAAGTCGCAGACGCTTAACACACAATCATCATCATCATTAAAAGTAAAGAAATGAAATGATCTTACCAGGGCTGTTACTGCTCTCTCTTATTGCGGTCTTTGATTTTGAAATTTTAGCTGATGATCAATAAAATGCTGTTCATATCTGTTGCTTTCGGTGACGTGCACTCCATTAAATCTGCATACAGCGCGGGAATTGAAGATCGGATTTAAATCCGTTTCGCAAAAACACATTTATGTGACCAGGTGTAAATGGAATTGTTTTGATAAATCAGATAGCCATCCGATCTGAGAAAACGCATGAAGTGGCCAGTAAATAAATCTCTTATTTGTAAACTTGTTTGCATTCTATGTTGTATGTTGTTGCGCTTGCTTGTAGTATGTTTTTTTATATGCTGTTCATTCATTTATTGCTGATAATTAGACCAGTCCAATAATTTCCACATATGTCTAGCTAGCTTTCGATTATCAGAGCTGTTAACAGACTTGCTAAAAAAACACTCGTTTCTCTTACGTGTTTTTTGCGTTATGTTTTATAGCTTGCCTCATGAACTAGTTTGCCAGCTGAACTCAGGTGTTGTGAGGTGTATTTATCACGTAGTCCTGAGGGATATCAGACGACGCTGTTGACGTTGATTCTTGCGATTATCATGAGAACAGTTTTCAATATCTCACATAAATATCAGGACATAAATAAGCCTAACGTAAAGGTTGTAAATAAACAAGCACAATTTGCAAACTATTATGATAAATTGCAATAATCATGTCTTCGGAGTCTATCTGTGCCTATTCCATGCCCGATGCAGGTACCGGTGTACAGGGTGGGAGGTGGGGGGGTGGAGGGGTATTTACGACAGTGCAAGTATTCCATAGCGACTCTAGGGGTCGCTGTTTGACAAAAACACAATTCCTTCACAGTGTGCCTTTAAGTAACACTTTATTTCAATGTGTCATTGTTACATGTATTTATTATGGTAAATTATTCATAATTACAAGTACTAACACTAAACCAAATCCGGTAACACTTTATTTTACAGTGTCATTGTTACATATGTTACATGTACTTACCATAGTAATAACAGTAAATTATGCATAATTACATGCAACTAACCCTCAACCAAATCCTAATCCTACCCTAACCCTATAGAAAGTACATGTAGTTGCTTAATATTACTCAGTACTTAAATATATAATTGCACTGTAACAATGACACCTTAAAATAAAGTTTAACCCCAAATCCTAACCCTTAACTTAATGTTAAGTACCTTAAGTACATGTTGTTAACTCAGTTCTTATTTGTGTAATTACACTGCAAAGTGTACTCACTTTAAGTACACTTACCCTTTTATTTTAAGTACACTACAAATGCACATTAAAAATAATTAAGCGCACTTCTTCAGGGAAACACATGCTAATTACAAGTCATTTTAAACTTCAGTAAAAAGTTACCAGTTAAAACAGTCCTTCAGTGTACTTGAACAAATCATTGCTCGAACCAGCAATTATTCATAATTTAGCTGAAATGCGAACATGCCATGGACACAATTTTCCTAATGGCTTCCTAATGGACTTGTAAAATCTAGACCAGTAAGTCAGCTTGTGTAATGTGCTCAATTGCATTTTAATGTTCATTTAAATGTCTTGAGATACAGTAGATGTTAACACAAATAAGGGAATTCTTGTGTGGCCAACATTAACTCTGACACTTCTTCAAAACTCAAGCAATTACTGTCATCACACATTCTTTACATGTGTTGTCAATGTAATGTTATCTGCTGTGGTCAGTTCACCTGCAGATGGTCCTCTGGCAGGGATCCAGGTTTAGAGAATGAGAGAAATCAAAACCTCTCGTTTAACTCGTGATAAAGGTGACTGAGGAAATTTGAGTAGGGATGGTCGATCCAGGTTGAACAAATTATTTCTATTGAGGGTGTCCAATTTGATGGCCTGAGATAATTGTTTTCAATGTGGTAATATTGTCATCACAGACTTTGACATAACACAGGACTCTTGTAGCCATGTGCTGCCCACTCAGTCAAAGACTTGGCTTTTAGTATATGAAGTCAGCAAATTTCAAGGCAATGTTAGCATGCTTAAGACATAACCAACATTTAATATCTACATTAGATCTTATGCACCATCCTTAGAATTTGGTCTTTAAACTTCAGTTTTTGCGGTATCTCTGTATATTTCTATAGGTGCGTCTAAATCAGCTCCCTAGTTCAGTAGTCAGGGCACTGATCAGGGAGTCAACCATGTTAAAGGCTGTCTCAATCGCAGAATCCTTTCAGTGCACTGAAACGTTTGCTCCCTAAAAAGTCCCACAGTGCACCGTGAAAACCAGGCAGTATCGATGCTCACTATGTTCCCTAAACGGAAGTTCTGAAGCGCAAAACTTAAATCCTGTGAGCCAACTTACTACACAATGACACGTGATAGATGTTTTTAAAAAATAAAAAACATTATTTTATTACATTTCAGCATAAACATTCATCGCTAGACAGGTAATGACCATAATCTTGCTAATATTTACAATTTATTTACAGCTGAAATGTTGCACGTATATTTAACAAGCCAAGTATTTATCATAATGTAACTTAAATAACATTACAAGTAATGTTAGAAATATATCAGCTCTGCTGTTTTTCATAAAAAACAGTTGTGATGTTGTACAATGAGGACGTTCTCATGTCGCCGGAAATAGTCGTGTCCCAATGTGTAGTGAGTGAGCCAGGGTCCTTACTGTCCTTACCAGTGCCTGAATTCGTGAACCCGATATACTGATTCACGAGCTAGGGAACTAAATGAGACGCACCCTATGGCATCGCTGTCGAAGAGTAATTAGCTGGTGAAGTGGATATATTTATCATGAGAATTGTCATGTTTGAAGCGGATGTCATAACAAATGTCAGTAGACCGGGAAGACTTTAAAACGAGCGGTTCGTTCATAAATCCATAAGATCTTACCTTCATGCTGTGGAAATACAAACCGGAAGACAGAAAACAAACAGTGCCGCTCTGAAAAGGAGTCTATACAAATTTCACAGCAAAAGTTGGAAAAAATGGGGGTAAAGTGCATTTATAAACTATTCTTTGCTTTACTGCTCAATCAGACGACATTCTTTCATTTTTTCCACTGACCATCAAACTGAACTGAAGTCAGCCCACTTTTTCCACAGTGTGTCACAGTAGTGTGTAACTGAACTTACCGACTCCATAAAGCACTGCCACATTAAGGCTGCTGTCCTGGTCAAAGGCTGTCAGCTCCTCGGTCAGTCTCTGAGCAGTCTCTTGATTTACTGCATTACGCACTTCAGGACGGTTAATCCCAATGACCATCACCACACCCCTCCTTTCAGAAACCACCGTCCCACCTGTACCTGCATTAATCACGGGAGGAAACACATGAACATTTGAGCAGAATTAATCGGTCTGCAGGCTCATACAGTAGATAAAAAAAAATGTGCGACATGCATGGCCTCATTTGGACACTTAAGATATTAGATAACAAAATATTAAAACAAGTTTCATTTTAAATGTCTACGATTTTATCATTTTAAAACCTAAGAAACGTTCTTTTGAGAAATGTCTTGCTAGAAAGGTGGGGCATGTGTTAACTTTCTTTGTATGTATGCAATGCAATGACATTCACATATTTTATGTGTACACATGCTTTTTAAGGCCAACATATAGGGAAAGTGGGGTGAGTTGTGCCAGTTTTTACTCAAAGTGACTTTAAAGTGAGGCCATGGCAGTAATGCCTTCAACTTAAGGATGTACATATATTTCAGGATGTGGTGCATCCCTGAGAACAATAACTTTGGATCTGAAATAAATTGTTTCAGAAATATAGCTCTTGGGAAAAAAGTGGTCTCATGCACCAGGGGCAAGTTGTGCCTTTGGGGAAATACATTGGGGGTAAATTGTGCCAGTGATTTCTGAAGTAAAACAGAACATTTTAATGTTATGAACCGTAATGCTATATGAAAGCAAGATAAATTCAATACAAAATTACTAATTTAAGGTTTATTTAGATATTGTCACCCTGGAATACCATAGCATGCGTTTTTCCTACTATGGTCAATTGCATAGGGATTTTGTATTGAACATAACTCTGGATCACAGTGTCATAGAGACAAGGGGGCGGGCTCATTTTACTCAGACGACCAATCAGTCTCTCAGGATCATTGTGAAGCTATCAAGCTACACCCTAGCAACCATTTAGAGCACCATAGCAACACAATATATGATATTTGTGAATCATTTCAGGCAAAAATGCTTTGGCAATAGATGCCTGTTGACATAGCGCTGTCTGTCAATTATGTAACATATAAGAATAAAGTGACTAGGCTAATTTCTAAATATCCTATTGTGACATAGGCCACTTAAAAACGGAATAAAACTTGTCTTTAATAACATAGTGCAAACTGAAAACTGAAATCAGTGTTAGCTAAATTAAACAAATTGCAGGCAGGCCTAAGTCAAACAATGATGAGGCATGCCCATCTCCTCACTTCTCAAGATTATCCCCTGTGAGTATGTAGGTCTAGGTGGTCTGGATCTGGCACAACTTAACCCAGGCCCTTTGGCACAAATCACCCCAGACCCACAAGTTTGAAAAACTAGCATGATCCAGCAGTTAAGAGCTAACATCATGCTAACTGTATAGACTCATTGTGTAGCCTACTAAAGCACTAAAACATGTGTGAAATGTTTTCAAACTTGTCTATAATTGTTCAGACACTACAATCAAAAAACCTTAATGATAGAAATTTTACTTTGAAAGGGAAAAAAAAGTTTTTTGCACTAAAATGTGCTTAACTGTAAAACTCTAATGTGACGAGTAAAAGTGATTGCTTTTCAAAATTATGTGGTCACATGACCAATTTCTTCTATGGTTTTCCAGAAACAAGGGTGGAACTACTTCCCCCCCTGGCACAAATCACCCCACTCTCCCCTAGGTGCCACAAAACTGCTTAACCTACAAGAGAAAAGTTTTTTTTTTTTTCATAACTATCCACAACTATTCTCTCATAGATAATGACTTGATTTATTTATATATCTACCCACAGACATAGTAGGTAAATTAAAATAAAACAATGGAAGTCAATGAATTGAGGTGATGAATAAAATGTTGTGGACAGGAGTAGGCCTACACTACGACTGAGGAAGGCCAATACGATGAGGAGCAGGCAGCCATTAAAATCTAGAGCAATTTCAGAGGTCTGCTAATCTTCAACATGACATATAACGTTACTCATTTTGAAGTGAGCTATATTTGTGGTCTTCCACAAGAATAGAGTAGGCTAGAGCAGTCACAGGCAATTTTGTAACAGGTAATATTCGTTTTAACAAAAATTTAGCTAAATCGGAATAACATTACAACAACAAGGCCTAACGTTATTTCTTAAATGGCCGTTAAAATAGTATACTATTCCAAATTCAGTCAGTAGCTTTCTTACACACACCAAGGTGTAGAATCTCTGACTTTGGCATCACAAAATCTCTGCCAGACTGGCAATGATGATGACAGAATGAGTTTTGTAAAACAACGTCAAGTGTAAAGTGTAGTAAGTTTATACTGACCTCTACTGTTAAGAAACGGAAACACGGTTATAACTTTACCTGTGTTACCGCTGTTTCTCTCTTCTTTTAAAACGGTGCTATAAAGTCTTTGTCTTTTCACTGAGTTGAAACACGTGTGGTGGATTACCCTCCTAAAGCCTTTATCAACTGACCTTCTCCCTAAAGTTAAAGCCATAATGAAAGCCATACTGAAAGCACTTTTAAACTGTGTTTTGCAAAGTTTATTGTGGTGGCAAACTTCACTGTCTTATGTTGACGTAAGAGGAATCAGCATTGCGGATTACCAAAGTAAAAGTCACTCATAAATCACATAGGCTACTGTAGTAACACACACATCCTCTATTTTACTGCCAAAATTACCAAGAAATGACACCAAAGGTTTCCAAAACATTAAATGACAGACCTTCCACTGCATCTAAATAGAATTGCACTTCTTATCCAAAATATGGTAGCGTAAATATCTATAAATGAGAGAAACATTCTTTCTCTGTTTACAAAGAAAATCAGTCTGTTATAAGGTAGCCTATATTATAAACTCACATATCTGCTTGGTTAAATTAAATATTTTAAATAAACCAATTAAATGAAATCTACCATAAAAAAAAAAAAAAAAATCTGAAGATGATACTACTTTTCTGAAATTATAATAAAAAATTAATAAATAAATAAAAGCAGTACAAAAATATTACCATTATGTGTATAAATACTTTACAGTTTACGGCTTTCTTTATGCAAAATATAACTCTTTTGAAATTTAATTGAAATATGGAACATTTTTGTGACAGGTTTAACAGAGAAACACATGAATAAACAGCATTGAAAATTAATTGTAATTTAACAAAAAAAAAAAAAAAAAAAATGTGTATGAAATATGTAATTTAAGAATGTGTATGGGATTAATTTCCCGTCAAAAGTATTGTGGTCACGGATAAAAAAATAAAAATAAGCCTGAATCAAAAAATTAAAAGCGCATTTTAAAAGAATAACATTTATCAAAAATGTTAACACATTAAAAATTATATTGCACAAAACTTAAACATTAATGCAAAATAATCTGAATCACACAACATTACGATTTCCTTGGTTTTAGTACTTTGTATTTTGTGCTCTCTTACCTTTTCTGCTCATATTTGTTTTTGAACACTTCTGCTGTTTTTCTCTTCACTCTTCTTTCTACGTTCTGCGCTTGGTTTTCCAAATGTGTAGTTGTAAAAAAATGTGTGTATATATACATATGTGTATAGCAAATAATTGCATAGCTATGGAAATAACTTGGCACATAATAGGCTGATAAATGAATCAATGAATTAAACAAATAAAAAGTCGGCTCTTCTCTTAAGATTGTACAAAAAGCATGAAAAAAGAAAGAAAATCATCAAGATCTCATAAATTAGCAAAGTCTAAAATAAACATATTTCATATTTACAGCAGAAACCTTTGAGCGGTTGATTTAAGAAGCATAAAACACTACACATCGCAATCATTAGCATACAGTGGCTTTTATCTTTTTAGAGTTTATTTGCCCTTTCACGTCTTATTTTTCTGTGACTGTCTGTGAAAATAGGTTTGGGGATTTTTTTCAGGTTTAGCTTATTTCTGGGTACAAATCTGTTCCTAAAATATGGTTGACCAAAGAAAAAAGTAAATAAATAAATCTTATGAAAGTTGTACTCATTCTCACTTGTTTAAACAGGGATTTTAACATCAATACCATAGAAGAACCAGTCCTCCAGACATTTTTACTTCTGCCTGCAAAGACAATTAAATAACAGTCCAGTTGCATGTGCAATAGGCTATATCATGTCAAGTTTGGGACAGAGCCTGTAGAAATGGTTTCTTGAAAAAGAAGAACTGTCAGATATTCACTTATGTGCAATGAATATCTCCTATAAAAAGTGGTGTCACGCATGAACTTCAAGTGGAACGTTGTACGTTAACTAAGAATTAATGTGTCACAGTTGAGTCACCAAATGAAGAGGAGAGGAATCTATAGCAGTACTTATTTTAATAAACACAAAACAATGGAGATAATCTACACTGGAGAACAAAGTGCAATGCAACACAAAGAACTGAACAAACTGAGTACTATACACATGCAAACAAAGGGAGCTAAATGAAACACAGGTGAACTTAATTAGTGACTAACAGTATGGTTAACTTGTAGCTCCACATGAGTTCCTAGAAGAGCAGCCAACAGTTTGATTGCAAAGAAACATTCTCTCAACCCCAGTTCTAGACTGCACACGGATTGTCACGGAAAATTGCATGTTTATGCAATTAAATGAAAATGTTATTATTATAGTTTTAATGTATATTAAATGCAGATAGCTGAAATGGTCATTTGTTTGACCCAAGCACATCTTTATATGTAATTTCATAATTACTTGTATTGTCTTTGAAATATGGTTAGTGTACTACTGAATTTACTGGGCATTTATGGTCAACTAAAAAATACTTTAATATAATTTCTATTTAAACGTGTATTTCAAAATATATATGCAATGAAACATTTGTAATGAAGTTGCAATTGAGTAGATTTAAAAATATGTTAACTTTATATTTAATATTGAATAATATATGACAGCTCAAATTATAATAATGTACTTAGTCAACACATCAAAATGAGTCTACTTCTTTAAAGCACAACAAAAAGATTATTAAAACAATGTACTTTGCAATAATGTAAAACTAAAAGTTTTAAAAGCACTACCAGCCAGAGAGCTATGAAAGCCACCACCTTTTCCATTTCCATAAACCTTTGCCTGGACTCATTATAGTGTGATTACATCCACCTGTGTGTCATTGACTGTGTGTCAAGAATGAATGTTGCATTGTTAACGTAATTACTCCACTTCTACGTAACGTCGCTAAGAAAGCGCAGTCGAAGAAAAGAGAAAAGAACCCAATTTACAGCAAGTGGCGGTATGTGCTCATAGCACCAGTCCGCCATTAGATCGAAGAAGAACGTCATAACGACAGCTCCAACCAATGACTTTATGAACTTCTTCACTTATAAGATTGATAATATCAGGGAGAAAATTATAACTATGCAACAGTCTACTACAGTATCGCATCAGGGAGTGCACTGTAGTCTCCCTAAGGAAAAATTAAATTCATTCATTGCTAGGAAGAATCCTCTAAACTTGTTAAATCATCTAAATCGACAACATGTATGTTAGACCCTATACCGACTAAGCTACTGAAAGAGATGCTTCCAGAGGTCATAGATCCTCTTCTTAATATCATGAATTCATCTTTGTCATTAGGATACGTACCAAAAACTTTTAAGCTGGCTATGATTAAACCGCTTGTTAAAAAAACGCAACTTGATCCTACAGAATTAGTCAATTACAGGCGATCTCGAATCTACCTTTTCTGTCAAAGATACTAGAAAAGGCGGTATCCTCACAACTATGTTCCTTTTTAGAAAGAAATGATATCTGCGAGGATTTTCAGTCAGGATTTAGACCGTACCATAGTACTGAGACTGCTCTCATTAGAGTTACAAATGATTTGCTCTTATCATCCGATCGTGGTTGTATCTCGCTATTAGTGTTACTCGATCTTAGTGCTGCATTTGATACTATTGACCACAACATTCTTTTAAATATAAATTACGTTGGCATTAGTGGAATTGCATTAGCATGGTTTAAATCATACTTGTCTGACCGTTATCAGTTTGTAGCAGTAAATGAAGAGATGTCTCATCGATCATAAGTTCAGTATGGCCTACCACAAGGCTCAGTACTAGGACCGTTGCTTTTCACGCTGTACATGCTACTCTTGGGAGATATCATTAGGAAGCATGGAATTAGTTTTCACTGTTATGCTGATGATACTCAGCTCTATATTTCTTCACACCCTGACGAAACTTACCAATTCACAAAATTACCGGAATGCATAGCTGATATATAAAATTGGATGACTAGTAATTTCCTACTACTTAATTCTGATAAAAGAGATTCTAATTATTGGACAAAAAACTTCCTCATGTAATAGCTTTACCTAAGACGAAACCAACGTTGGTCTGTCCATCTTCATGAATAGTCTTGAGGTATGCTACTGCTCCAATAGCTTTGACAGAGGCATCTGAAAATATACACAGCTCTGTAAATTTTCCTTTTGAGAGTGACTTCAGGCTATATGTCCTCTGAACATGAATTCTCTCCAGGTCTTGCAATGCATTTCTCCACATTTCCCACTCTCTGCATTTCTCTTCTGAGAGGGGCTCGTCCCAGTTATCAATTCCCTTTGACAGCTCTCTTAACAGGAATCTTCCATGAATCGTGACAGGTGCTGCAAAGCCTAAAGGGTCATACAAGCTGTTAACAGTGGAGAGAATGCCACGATGAGTCAAAGGTTCACTGTTATCTGGTGAGTGGAATGTAAAGGTATCTGTTGATATTCTCCAGTTCAGGCCAAGACTACGTTGAGAAGGCATGGATTCCTCTCTGAAATCAAGATCTTTGACACCTACAGCACAGTCTTCAGGTGGAAAGGCTGCCAACACTAGTGGGCTGTTTGACTTTATCTTGTGGAGCCTTAGATTCGATTCTGCCAGGGATGCCTGTGTCCTCCGAAGTAAATCAACAGCTTCAAAAGCAGTCGGAAATGATCTCAGACTGTCGTCCACATAAAAATCTCTCTTCACAAAGTTATAGGTGTCAGTTCCATGCATAGGCTCTCCTTCTTTGGCAGCCTGATGAAGTACGTAGATAGCCACTGCTGGGGAAGGGCTATTTCCAAATACATGGACTTTCATTCTACATGCAATTACATCCTTGTCGAGATCATTGTCACGGAACCATAGGAACCTCAAATAATCTCTGTGGTTTTCTTTCACTGTGAAACAGTGGAACATCTGCTGTATATCTGCAGTCACAACAACAGGCTCCTTCCTGAATCGAATCAGCACACCTAACAATCTGTTGTTTAAATCTGGTCCTGTCAAAAGGACGCTATTCAGAGACAGACCCTGATATTGGGCGCTGGAGTCAAACACCACTCTGATTTGGTTGGGCTTTTTAGGATGATAAACCCAGAAGAATGGTAAATACCAGCGTTCCTGGTCATCACTTAGGGGAGAAGCATACTCAGCATGATCATTTTCAAACAACCTTTGCATGAAGTCTGTGAATTGCTGTTTTATCTCTGTTTTTTTTTTTTCAGCAAAGTGCGACGAAGAGAGCAGAGCCGAGTGAGAGCATGCTCTCTGTTATTGGAAAGTTGAGGCCTTGGGTACCTGAAAGGAAGTGGACCCGCCCAGCTATTGTCACTATCTCTGGAAAACTCACTGTCCATGATCTCCAGGAAGAAATGATCCTCAACAGACAGAGCATGCTTGTTGTCATCCCTTGTGCGCCTGAACACCGAACAGCCAAGGTGATTTTCTCTCCTTGCACCCTTGTAGAAATAAGGGATACCTTGTACTTCAGCTGGGAGACTTAAGTTACCCTTCAAGTTAATGTGACTTTGACATGGTGGAAAGTATGAGGTTCTACCATTGTCCAGCACATGTGTCTTGTAACTCAACACACTTGGTTTGTGAGAATTACCCAAGCATACATCTCCAACTATAAGCCAGCCTAAATCTGTTTTAATCGCACAAGGAGCATTATGAGGCCCATCTATCTGGCGTCTCACCTTATGGACTCTCAGAGCATCATGACCCAACAGCATGAGGATCTGGGCACTGTCATCCATTTCTGGAATCTCAGAGGCTATTCTTCTAAGATGAGGATGATTTTGAGCAACCTCTGGGGTAGGTATTTCTGCCCTGTTATCTGGAATATCATTGCACTCGATTAGAGTAGGTAGAGCCAGGTTAATATCACCGCTAACTGGCTCTATCTGAAATCCATCAGCTCTCCTTCTAGAAGCTTCAATAGTTCTGGCACAGGTTTTCATGAGATAAGGAGAATCCAGACTATTAATGCAGAAAAGCTAAAAAAAACTCTGATCTTACTATTGACCTGTTGCTCTGGTCATCAAGCATTGCATACATCTTGACAGCGGCTTCTGGACTGCCATTAGGATACACTCTAACTAAGCATATCTTAGAACAAGATTTAGCTGACGAACCATCCCCACAGACTTTAGTACAGGCACTGTTCACAGAAGGCGATGAACGTTCTTCCTCCCCGCCATGCTCTGAAGAGGTTGAGATTTTGGAGACCCATGGTGCTGATCCTGGGTGGAGGGCAGTGGTGTGGTCTTCCCTATCACATTCTGTACACTTCACTGAAGCTTTGCAATTGCGTGCAATGTGGGAAGAAGATGCACAACATCGAAAGCAGATACCATTTTCCTTTAAGTAGGCCTTTCGTTCCTCCAATGGCTTCATCCGGAAACCACAACACTTTTGCAGTGGATGAGGCTTGTTATGTATTGGGCAGTTCTTAGTGTTTTCATCACTGGTCTCCGAGTCCTTACTGGGTAGGCATTTTGAGAAACATCAATTTTATGAACAGAAATGGGCATCCTCTGATGTGTTTGTTTGCTCAAGAATTTCTCACCTTTAGGAGGACCGGCAATTGTGAAGCTTGGATCGTTTCTGGCTTTTGCCTCATAACAGACGAAGCTAACAAAATACCAGAAAGGAGGAAAGGAGGCATTATACTGTTCTTTATATTTCATGCCGTGAGAGAGCCATTTCTCTTGAAGAAAGTGTGGTAGCTTTTCCACTATGGGGTTTATTCCTCTAGCAGTATCCAGATATTTTAGCCCGGGCAGATAGACATCTTGCTTAGCCGCCTTTAGTTCTGTCAGGAGATCACCTAACTCTCTTAACTTGATAAAGTCCTTGCTAAGAACCCTGGGGAAGCTTTCGAGCCTTTGCAGAAGTGCATTTTCAATTACCTCTGGCGGACTATAACATTCTGTTAATCTTTCCCAGGCGACGTATAGTGCTGCCTTAGGATCTCTGACATGAACTGACCATAACCTTTTCACATGATCAGATGATTCTTTGCTGAGCCACCTAATAAGCAGGTCCAGCTCTTCACCAGCTGTGACGCCTAAACCCTCTGTGGCTCCAACAAAAGCTGATTTCCATGCTCTAAAACTCTCAGGTCTGTCATCAAACTTAACGAGACTTGTATTTACAAGCTCACAACGTGCTAAATATTTTGCTAGGTCCAACATACCTGAGGCTTCTGGCTGGTGAAACGGTACTGAATGTGGCCATGTCGAGATAGGTTCCCTCTGAGAGAAACGTGAAGCATGAGGATCATATGTTTCCTGTTTAACTTCATCTCTGAATGACTGATCAAACGACTGAGATGGCAATTCAGTGAAGGCATCCTGTACACGGTTCATTTTAAAGGGTCACAACACCCCCCTCTTTCAGCTCAAGTCTAGCTCACAATCTTTTTGAAAAATGCAACTTAATTGGGCGTGGTGGCTGTGAGAAGAAGGGAGGGGAGAGGGTGTGGTATGGCACGGCAGGGGAGAGGGGAGGGGAGGGGGGGAAACTGTCATCGACTGTCACTAAAAATCAGTGGTAAAACGTGAGGAAATGCTAGATTTTTTTATAGCTGGCAAAGTTATAGTCTAATGAAATACACTGACACCTTATAATTGTATTTAAAACATATAAATGCACATGTATATGTATAATTATGTCATTATAAAATATATATTTGTTTATATACACACTATAAATGCATATATTTGAAAATAAAAAAAAATTTCGCTTAAAAAAAAAAAGTTCAGTAGCCTACATATCCTAGATCTACGCGCCCCCTAAACCCACATAATAAAGATGTACAGTGACATAGAAATTTGTGCAAATTAACCATACGTTCCATACAATTGAGGTATTATCGAAATATCTAAATTTTAATAACGAGTGATTTAACAGAAGGAAAGTAAAACGGTCAGGGTTACATTTTAGACACACACACACCTCTGAAGCGATAGAAAAGTGTTCGGGACCGCATCACTCGCAAGACGAAACCTGCATTGGTGTACAAGGCCGAAGTCCACCATTCTCCCGTTGAATGGTTGCTACACACACGCATAGTTTAGATGTGTCCGTGGTTGATGGCCAACCAGCCGCCCGCAGTCAGAGTCCATCCCGGGCAGCATCGCGGGGAAAGATGCACTGGAACTTTTGCACCACGAAAACAAACGCGCGTCCCATCATTACCTCTCTCATCTACTACGCGATAGCATAGTTTGACATGTCTGTCATTGGAAAGTTCCACGTGGTGTCATGAATAATTAAGAGAAAGTGTCTTCTCATTGGATAAAAAACTCAGTCTCATTAATAATTATGAGACACCGATGAGTCATCAAAGTACTATAGTGCTCTGCCATGTCACAGCCTGTGACGTGGACACAATGAAGATTTTAAACCCGGAAGACGAAAATAACGTATAAAAACTAAAATTTAACCATTTTCCCCCTACTATTAAATCTAACAGATGCTAACATTGTCTTCAATGGTGTTCAACACACATACCTCTGTTAAAATCTCAGAAATTTTGGTTTAGGGTTTCATGACCCTTTAATGGTAGGCTACTATGAGCAGAGCAGTTGGGGTCTGAGGCCTCAGGGTACAGCTTGTTACTGTAATTTGAATTCTGCATGTATGTTTCTTTGGGTTAATTTAGGTCCACCCCACTTTGTGTTTCAACATAGTCTTTGGTGTGCTCCACTTTGCTATGTGAAGACACAGAGAAGCTAGCACTGGAAACACTGTCCTCAATTGCTGCTACCGCTGCTTCTAGCACTTCTGCCTCGGCCAAAGCAGCAGCTTGTTCCTTTTCATGTTGGAGCACCTCCAAATCTGCTTCCATTTTGGCCGTGTCCAGTTTATGGGTCATTTCTAATTTAATCTTATCGAGTTTGAGTGCATTCTCTTTCTTTACAAACAATACACGAGTTCGTGCCGCTTCTGCTTGAGCCCGTGCAGTGGCTGCAGCCATGCTAGCTGACTTCCTTGATGATCTTGATGATCTCGTTGATCGTGATGAACGTGAGTGCTTTGAGCCCGCATCAGAAGCTCGGTCTTCTGTGCTGATGGTTTTCTCTGCATTTTCCTCAGCAGAGGCTGTAGGTTTCTCGTCATGGTTCATGGTACAAATATGACTGCAATCTTCTGCCATGTAACTTAATTTGCTTGTAGAATTATCATCTTTTTACTGTACTGTTCTCCTTGCATGTACAGATGCAATTTAACAGCCAGCCAAACTCCATCCATAAAGTACAGATGAGTCAGGATTCATCTTAGTCTTTGCCGTTTAATAAGATGCCAGGTACATTATGAATTAGGAATAAAACTGTAAATAACAGCAAAATAAACAATAATCAGAACAATAATACAATGACTAAAGACCATTCATGTAGTTCTGAAACTCTTATCTGAAAATACCCCAAATTAAATCAGTGTCATCAATTTACTTAAATAGAATTAACACATTGAATGCTATATCAAAAAAAAGGCTAGGCTAATAGCTAAAGGCTATCACAAAAATAACTTTAAATCAAAGCTTCAAATAAACCTATCACAAATATATGCAAATATATATCATCAAGCATTATTTAATGAAGAATTAACTTACAGATGATGCTTTTACAAACGCAAAACAAAGGATGGCATCCAAAGATCGAGGAGAAGCTGACTGCAGGAAATGTGATCACTTATATTTCTAGAGAACTACCACAGGGGGGCGCCAGAACTAAAACAACTATACAAAACAATACAAGTGACATTTAAACTAGAAGCAGAACACTAAGACATAGACATAGGACATAAAACATAGCTTTAATGAACATGGGATAACAATATCGACTGTTGGATGACCCTGGGATACTGATATTAATCAGACTGAATAATTTAAGATTAGCTGTCTCTTACCTGGAGACTCAATCAGGTAGCAAAAAATGTCGGGAAACGACACCTCTGGTCATTCCGTTGTGTCATTTGTCCAGTCACAGATATTGTACGGACAATCCGACCCAATGCGGCTCAGTTTCTCTGCGTATCTTGCTCTGTCAAGCGGCAGAAGTGATTCTAAGAAGGACATACTGGGTTAACACCATGCTTTTCCAGTCAGGGGAAATTATTGTTTTCCCCCACGCCCCAGCTATGACTAGACACCTACCAAGTCTATGGGTCCATTAGTTCTAGACTGACAGTTCCTCCTATAGCCAATCAATTGAAGAGGGGAGTTGAAAAAAACAAAACAAAAACTAATTCATAAGGACAAAAACTGTAAATAATAAATCAGATCCATTACAGCTTCCAACTGATCAAGGGCTTAGGGTTTAAACAAATTTCAAGGGTTCCTGCAGTGATGCAACGCAAGCAATAATGTTTATCTGAGTGAACAAGATGGAGGGAAGTTAGCGAGGAAAAGGCATAGAAAATTGGCTGCCCTGATGACTGGGTTTCTCATGGTGTCAAAAAGTGAAAGCACAGCGCCGCCATATTGGTATTCCTTAATATTTCCTCTCATTCCATTTAATTATTTGGAAAGCATCTGATTTTAAAGAGGAAAAAATTACCTAAATGTCACAAATCAGCACAGAACAAACAGGTAAGTTGCAAGGACGTTTATTAACACAAGGAACAGTCACGGCAGGTGAGTATGAGGAGAAGTGAATTAATCTTGCAGAGTTTATGGATGTGATGGATCTGACAAAGTCTCTTATCTGTTTCAGGTTGTAGATGACTGGATGAGGTTTGACGATCGGAAGCAGGATAGCAGATGCAGACGGAGGAGTCGGAGAACAGGCTGACGGCAGGTAAGTAGCTGAAGAAGGTAAGTTGAGTCTTAGTATATGCATGAGAGAGTCAGAATGTTGAGTAGGTTTCAACGAGACCTGACGAAGGACTGAGGGAACTGGTGGTGAATATAAGGAGTGAGGGAAGTGGCAGGAGATTGAAGACAGGTGCAGGTGATTAGTATTCCGTGGATGCAGATCGGGTGGGCAGAGTGTGGGATCGAAGATGTCGTCACGGTGAACCCAGCATCTCTCCTCAGGACCAAAACCTTCCCAGTCCACGAGATATTCCAGTTGGCTGCCCCGTCGTCGAGAGTCGAGAATGTCCTGGACACGGTAGATGTTCTCGACTTCGGGATCCACTGGAGGAGGAGGTACGTCATCAGCGCCAGACTCTGTGGAAGGAGGAAGAAGAGGATCAGTGTACGGTTTTAACAGGGAAACATGGAATGAAGGTGAGATGCGGTAGTGAGAGGGTAGTGATAACCGGTAGGTGACATCGTTGATCTGCCTCTGTATCGCGAACGGACCAATGTACTTGGGACTCAGCTTGCGACAGGACTGCCGGAGACGGATATCCCTGGTTGAGAGCCAGACCTTTTGCCCAGGTTGGTATAATGGGGTAGCTGATCTTCTAGCGTCGGCCTGGCTCTTGTATCTCCGAACAGCCCTTTGCAGATGGACGTGTGCTGAGTCCCAGACCCTCTCGCTTTCCTGGAACCAATGATGGACTGCTGGAACATCGGAGGGCTCACCTGACCAGGGAAACAGAGACGGTTGGAAGCCGAGTATGCACTGGAAAGGCGTGAGACCCGTGGTTGACTGTTGAAGGGAATTTTGTGCATACTCGGCCCAGGGTAGATACCTGCTCCAGCAGTCTTGATGATCATGGCAATATGACCGCAGGTATCTCCCGATTTCCTGTATTTTCCGCTCAGTCTGGCCGTTGGACTGGGGGTGATATCCAGACGTTAGGCTGACTGAGACTCCCAGAAGGTTGAAGAATGCTTTCCATACTCTGGAGATGAACTGTGGACCCCGGTCTGATATGATGTCCTCTGGTATTCCGAAATGTCGAAATATCTGGGTGAAAAGAGCTTCTGCCGTTTCAAAGGCTGTAGGTAGACCGGGCAGAGGAATAAGTTTGCAGGCTTTTGAAAACCGATCGACGACGACTAGTACACAGGTGTGAGAGTCAGAGGAAGGAAGGTCTGTGATGAAATCTACCCCTAGATGAGACCAAGGCCTGGTGGGTACTGGAAGGGGCACCAGCTTTCCTTCTGGAAGACGTCGAGGAACCTTGGCCATGGCACAGACTGAGCAGCTCTTCACGAATCAGGAGACATCCTGGGTCATATTGGGCCACCAGTACCGTTGTTGTACAAGCGAGAGGGTCTGTTGGCTGCCTGGGTGCCCAGAGCCCGGAGATGTATGGATGGAGTCCATGAGGGACAGACGCAGGCGAGTGGGTACGTAAGTCCGTCCCTCAGGACCTCCCGGCGGAGCAGGTTCAGTACGGGTAGCATCAGTAATGTGATCGTCTAAGCTCCACTGGATGGGACTGACAATCATGGCTGGAGGGAGTATGGATTCCGGAGTAGAACTGACGATATCGGGTTGGTGCAGACGAGAAAGAGAGTCGGCTTTGACATTCTTGTCCCCAGGACGATAAGTTACTTTGAAGTTGAAACGTGTGAAGAACAATGACCAGCGGGCTTGTCGGGTGTTGAGTCTTTTGGCCTCACGGAGGTATTCCAGGTTGCGGTGATCAGTGATGACCTCAAAGGGGTGTTGTGCTCCCTCCAGCCAGTGTCTCCATTCTTCAAGTGCTAGCTTGATCGCCAGCAGTTCCCGGTTGCCGATGTCATAATTCTGCTCCGCCGGGGACATCTTCTTAGAGAAGAAGGCACATGGATGGAGTCGAGGAGGCTCCCCCTGCCGCTGCGACAGAACCGCTCCTACCCCGGTGCGTGATGCATCCACCTCGACGAGAAATGGCAGATCTGGATTCGGATGGACGAGGGTAGGAGCGGAACCAAAAGAGAGTTTCAGCTTCTCAAAGGCTTGTTGGGATTCGGTGGTCCAGGACAGAGACTTGGCCCCTTTTTTCAGAAGAGAGGTGATGGGTGCGCTGATCTGACTGTAACCTTTTATGAATCTGCGGTAGAAGTTCACAAACCCCAGGAAACGCTGAAGTTCCTTCAAGTTGGAGGGTTGTGGCCAGTTGGTGACAGCATCCACCTTCCTCTGATCCATGGTGATTCCATGAGGAGTAATCACATACCCCAGGAAATGGATGGTTCTTTGATGAAACTCACACTTCTCCAATTTCAGATACAAGTGGTGCTTGCGCAGACGATGAAGGACAGACTGGACATGGCGGTGGTGCTCAGACAGGTTGGCGGAGTAGATGAGAATATCGTCTATATAGATGATGACAAACTGATGCAGGAAGTCTCTGAAGATCTCGTTCATGAACCCCTGGAATACTGCGGGAGCGTTGGACAACCCGAAGGGCATGACCCTGTATTCATAGTGGCCTGCAGGGGTGATGAACCCAGTCTTCCACTCGTCTCCCTTTCTGATCCTTATCAAATTGTAGGCACTGCGAAGGTCCAGTTTTGTGTAGATCTGAGCACCACGGAGTTGTTCCAGGGCAGCTGGAACCAGAGGAAGGGGATACCGATTCTTAACTGTGGAGTTATTGAGGGTCCGGTAGTCAATACAGGGGCGCAAGCCTCCGTCCTTCTTGCCTACGAAAAAGAAACTGGAAGCGGCAGGGGACGTGGATGGCCGGATGTAATCTTGACGTAGGGCCTCCTCAATATACTCCTCCATGGCCTTCTGTTCCGGGATGGACAGTGGATAGATCTTACCACGCGGCAAAACCGCCCCAGGCAGCAGGTCGATCGCGCAGTCCCATGGCCGGTGTGGTGGAAGCTTGGTGGCAAGTTGCTTATTGAAGACATCCTGGAACGCCCGGTAGGTGGCAGGGATTTCATGGTGTTGATCAGTGGCTGGACTTTCGATGGAGGTCGAACACATAGGAATTTCCCGAACTGAAGAAGAAGATGAGTGACGAAGTTTCTTGACTTGAGTCAGACAGTTGGAAAAGCAGCTGCTTCCCCATTGGCAAACCTCTCCCGTAGACCAGCAGATATTCGGGGAATGCAGTTCCAGCCACGGGCGTCCCAGGATGATTTCTGCCGTAGAGCCCTCCAGCACCAGAAATGACAACTCCTCTTGATGAAGACAGCCAATTTTTAAAGTGATGGTTGGACTGCTGTGACAGATCTTCCCACGACCGAGCGGTTTCCCGAGGATGGATTGGACCTGAAGAGTCTGTGGAATGGATCGCTGGCGGGTTTGAAGTTTTTGAAGAGTGGAGAGAGAGATAAAATTTCCAGCGGACCCAGAGTCAATTAACGCTTGCGCTGAAAGAGATCGTTTGAGGTAAGAGATCTGGACAGTAGTATATTGCATTTGAGAAATGGGAGAATGCAGATGTACTGTACTCACCGCCGGTCGTGGGGGATGTACTGGACAGGTAATGAGCAGATGACCAGCGGATCCACAGTAGAGACATAGGTTATTGTCCATGCGACGCTTACGTTCAACAGATGATAGATGTGTAGAGCTGACATCCATGGCTTCTGGTGCTGAAGGGCTGACAGTAGTTGCAGGTCGAGGAGGAGGCAGTGCAGGGAGATAGAGCTGACATGCGGTGCGTCGTTGATCCACCCGGATGGAACGTTGAATGAGATTTTCTAACCCAATGATGTCATCATGAACGGTCAGCTGTAAACGAATCTCGGGCTCTAATCCTTGACGGTAAGCGGTAATGAGAGCCGGCTCATTCCATCCACTGGAAGCTGCCAGTGTCCGAAATTGAAGTGCATACGAGGAAACAGAGGATTGGCCTTGTCTTAAACGGAATAACTGATCATGAATGGTTAGAGCATTGGAGATTGGAGAAAACACTTCCCGGAAATGGCTGATGAAATTATTGAGTGTTTGAGTTACACTACCTTTTGCATCCCAAAGCACCCGTGCCCAAAGCAGAGCGCGTCCTGTGAGGAGAGAGATGAGAAAAGCGACCTTCACTCTCTCTGTGGGAAATTGAGAAGCATTCATTTCCATGTACAGCTCGAATTGAAGTAAAAATCCGCTGAACTCCCCCTCCTCGCCTGAGAAGGGCGCTGGCCGGGCCATGGGACTGACAGAGGCAGATGAAGAAGAATGGATGACGGGTGGAGGTGGAATGGCATGAGAAACACCGGCGTTCGGGTTGGAGATTTCCTCTTCGCCGTGAGCTGTTGGTTCGTGCATGTTTGGTCAGGTCTTCTGTCACAAATCAGCACAGAACAAACAGGTAAGTTGCAAGGATGTTTATTAACACAAGGAACAGTCACGGCAGGTGAGTATGAGGAGAAGTGAATTAACCTTGCAGAGTTTATGGATGTGATGGATCTGACAAAGTCTCTTATCTGTTTCAGGTTGTAGATGACTGGATGAGGTTTGACGATCGGAAGCAGGATAGCAGATGCAGACGGAGGAGTCGGAGAACAGGCTGACGGCAGGTAAGTAGCTGAAGAAGGTAAGTTGAGTCTTAGTATATGCATGAGAGAGTCAGAATGTTGAGTAGGTTTCAACGAGACCTGACGAAGGACTGAGGGAACTGGTGGTGAATATAAGGAGTGAGGGAAGTGGCAGGAGATTGATGACAGGTGGTGAAGACAGGTGCAGGTGATTAGTATTCCGGGGATGCAGATCGGGTGGGCGGAGTGTAGAGAGCTGGCGCTGACGCTGATGTATCCGTGACACTAAAGAGGCAGCATTTTTTACATATGAAGACTCCCTGTACATAATGTAATATATAAACGCAAACGTCTTAAATATTTAAAGGGCTATTTGTTGAAAATCAGGAATTTCCCCTGCTTATTAAAAGTTACTTTAAACTTTATTGCAGTAGCGAGTATCAGATCAGCTCACAGACGAGACACTTCATTTGTATTACAGATGTCAAAATGATGGTTCGAGAAGTCTGAATACAGAATTATGCTTTGTAAGGCATGCGCAACCAACTTAATTCGCCATGAACAGCACAACTTATTCATAGAACCAATGCTGACTGTGTGTGGTTTTAAAGAAGCTTTATCCAAGCATTTATACTGTTGCACTGAACAAGATGATGCATGGTTTACCTTTTTAATATAACATAGTTCAATGTAGTATAGGGGATTGTATGTATTGTAATATTGAATGAATATTCAAATCAATTTCTGCTAATTGGGTTAAAAATGCAAAGAAGGTCTGCACTCTAAAATAAATTATTCTTCGGCTCTTTGCCTTCGTCAGTTGATTGCTAATTGGGATAGCCTAACCCTAGGGTTTGACTAAACCATGACGCTTTTCACATTTCCAGGCTTCACAGAAGCAGAACTCGTCATGTTAGATAGTGGTGAATGAGAGAATACATTAAATATCTTTTTCATGTTCAAATTTGCTCACATAGCAAAAGAAACAGTGTTTCCCACAACTTTCAAAAGGGGAAAATATAGAGAGCGATTGATAACAGTCAGAGAAGAGAGAAAGATGTAAATTTTACCATCAGTCCCACAGCCTCTGTATTAGAAACACCTTCACAGCAGCGTTAACTAGTTGTTGTTTTTTTGTATTTTTGATGCAAAGGATACAAAGTATAGTGTTATAAATGTCCATTATAAAACTATTTAAAAAAAAAGGAAAATATAAAAATAATTGCAGGATTTGCGATGCTGAGATGACCGTTAAAACACATCATCCCAGTCTTTGAAAAAGGTCCATAATCCCAGATTAAATATGAATTTTTTGCTTGCTATTGTCACGGTTTTCAGGTTCACTGATTTATTTCTCTCTCTCCCTCTCTCTCTGTGCTTGTGAGTGCTGATTGACTCATCTGTATCACCTGATCCTCATTAGCACAACTCTACTTAACCTGTGTCTTTTCTGTTCTGTGTTGTCAGAAGTTTGGTGTTTCTCGTACGCTGTGTTCCAGCTCCCAGTTGTTCCTCAGTCCTGTTCCAGTGTGGATGATTGCCACTTGGTTACAGCACAAGGAGTTCAGCCAGATACTGAGCACTTACAAGCAGTCGTACTCCAGCTCCTAAGCTCCAGCTCCTAAGGATGCGCCAGCCCTACGTTCGTTCCTGGGTATGCTCTCATGGTATAATAAATGTATACCCAATATTGCTACCGTAGTTGAACCCTTATGTGCATGCATCCGCCAAGAGGGACCATTTCAGTGGAATGAGGAAACGGAGAACTACTTTGTCACTGTGAAGCAATTGTTGGTTGCAAGTCCAGCATTAACATTGTATGACCCTAATTTACCATCCATAATCTCTACAGATGCATCAGATTATGGTCTTGGTGCAGTGTTCACCCAGATAACACAGAGCGGACAGTCGCTTTTGCCTCCAGATCCTTAACTCAGACTGAGAGGAAGTATGCAACAGTGGAGTAAGAGGCTTTGGCATGCATGTGGGCAGTGGAAAAGTGGAGGACCTATCTTTGGGGGCGTAAGTTTACTCTACGAACTGACCATCAGGCTTTAAAAACACTTCTCTGTACAAAAGGAGCAGACAGGGCGGGAATGCGCATAGCTAGATAGTCTGTTATGCTTTAATTATGACATGGTCTATCGTGCAGGTTTGTTACGACCTGTGTTAGTTTGTTTTCTATTGCTTTGTGTTCCTTTTCTCTTTTTTGTTTTCTCTAATTCAAAACAGGTTCTCCAATCATGGGATGTAAGCAGCCATTGGTTGCCCAGTCGGGGCGGGGTCTTTAAAAGGACGCTGCTGACACTCATCGAAGAGGAGCTCACTCTTGGTTCGGTCGCACGTGGGTTGAGAGCTCCGGAATCCCTCCTCCGGCCGATGATCAAATTGTGTTTTAGAGATTTTATTTTAGTTCAAATAAACGTGCATCTTGTGTAAACCTCTGAATCGTTCTCCCATGAGTGAACGTGCATCTTGTGAAAACCTCTGAACCGTTCTCCTATGTCTAAACCATCTTAACAGTGTGGAGCGTAGGGGTGTCCTGCCTTGTTTATTTTTAAATTGTTTGATCTCTGTTTTCGGGCAGGGAGATAGGTAAGGTAACTGTATTTTCTTTTGGTATTTGATTAGGTTATTAATTTTCCCCTTTTTTTTCTTTTTATATTCGTTTTGTTTGTTATTTTGGCCTTTTGGACACCCTGAAGATTTGCTCTTTATTTCACTTGTTATCCTTTAATAAATTTATTACTTTTTGCTTCAATTTTGTGCATTTGTTTTTGATTATCGACCGGAGGGATTCGTGCTGGGATTCCATTTCCACAACCCAACCAATTATTTATTACGCCTCTTTAGTGTTTTATATTCCCCTAGAGGCGGGGCGTAATAAGGTTCGTTGAACTGTACAGCTGATTGTCTTTCAAGATTGCCCTTGCCATCTACCACAGACATGGACTCGGACGCAGAACCTGAGCTAGTTGCGTTGCTTACGTCAGTTACTCCAAAGGAGTTTGAGTCTGCTTCTATGGCCTGTTCTGAGCTTTCAGCCCTGCATGCTCAGATTGAAAAGGGTTGGCCAGATTCAGCGAAAGCCCTGGATTCCCCGATGCAACCATATTTCAAAATGAGACATGAACTTTGTGTGACAAACAATCTAGTGTTCCGGGGTTCACAGTTGGTGGTGCCAGTGACATTGCGCAGAACCATGGTCACTTTAGCACATGAGAATCATCAGGGCATAGTAAGGACCAAGCAGCGGTTGCGTGAGCTGTATTGGTTTCCAGGAATAGACGCTATGGTTCAAACTCAGATTGCAGCATGTTCGTTGTGCCAGGAGTCAGACCGGACGGCAAAGACTACTGCTTCTCCATTACAGCCGGTGCCTCTTCCTGAACAGTCCATGGTTGAAGTTGGGTTTGGACATAGTAGGACCTTTTGAGACCACTGCTTATGACTGCATATGCTATTATGCTGACCGATTATTACTCAAAATGGCCTGAAGTGGCGTTTACGCCTTCCATTACGACACCTGTAGTCATTGGATTCCTGAATTCTGTTTTCAGTAGGCATGGAAACCCTGAGTGTCTGGTAACAGATAATGGACCACAATTTATTTCTTCAGTCTTTACCGCTTTCATGGACGAACGAAATATTGCACACACCAAAACATCCATATACCATCCTGCGGCCAATGGGGCTGTGGAAAGATTCCATAAGGTTCTTAAGGACTGTGTGCAAATGGCCATTTTGCAAAAGCAACCGTGGAAACAAGCAGTCTTGAGCTGTGTCCCAATGTGAAATCTGCATCCTCCGAAGGCCGTATTTGAAGGCCGATTGCGTCACAGCGGCGCGACGAAACGTCACAGCGGAGCGACGAAGGATGTCCCAATTCAAAGGCTTCACACTTCGGAGGTCGCATTTGAAGTCCGATTGCGTCACCGCGGCGCTATGAAGGCTGTCCCAATTAAATTCTGCATCCTCCGAAGGCCGTATTCGAAGGCCGGTTGCGTCATCGCGGCGCGACGAAGGCTAAAGCGACGCCAAATGCACCCTTCGTTTCCCCGTGAAAGGAAGGATACATAAATGGACACTTTGCGGACTATCCTACCCCATAATTCATCGCGCGGCGGTGACGACAGCATTTTTATTAAAAAATAAATAAATAAATGACGGCCGAGAGTTCGCTGGTGGACGGCAAATTCACATTTAAATGTAAGTATTATGTTTTCATTTACTCAAATAGCTAGTGAAACCTGAGTTAAAAGCCACACGTTTTTCTTTCTTATAAACTTCACCTTAACTCCTTCTTCACCATTGCGTGGCTTCATTTGTCAGGTGGTCTGAGGCAAAACTTGTGCTAATAGTTTAATAATTGTTTCAGGGAGCAAGGAGCAGACAGCTCAATTTATTAAACTGCAATTTAAAAAAAAAAAATAAACTAAATAAATTAAATTAAATTTTATTGTAATATTTGCACTAGTCTGTCTAACTTGTGTAAATAAGAAATATCACTCACCCTATAAAGCCCGCAACAATAGGAAAAGCAGTAGATAAGGCAATGGGGTTTCACTTGTATGTGTTTTTGTAGTGCTGTCATGCAAGCTATGTCTACAAAGGTTTTAACCAAATTTGAGTATTCATGAATATGATTTCTGAATATGAATATGATTTTAAAAATACAAAGTAAGAAAGTTGAGATCACATCTTTGCTGAAATGTATTGTGCTGTTGTTGTTAACAAGCCATGGTTAATTTGCTCTGCCTTAGGATTGCACGTGTCCTGGGACAGGTGATGGTGTGAGTGCGAAACCCACTGCTGAAACTTGGCCCTGGTTTGTCCTCATGGATGAGATGTCGGGACAGAGGCATTGCACCCTCATTGCCTCAATCCCTGAGGACACACCAGGGCCGAGTTCAGCAGTGTGTGACCAAGAAGAGGAGGAGCCAGGGGCAGCAGCACCCGCACCAGCACCACGATGAAGGCGAGACAGAAAGGACGAGTTTTTGGACTTGATTAGAGAAGACATGGGACTGCAGACTGGCGAGGAGAGCACAAGAGAGAATGGACAGGCTGTTTTCTCTTCTTGAAAGAATGATTGCGAAATATGTATATATATTCTTTAACTTTTTTCACTTATATTTTTTAAAAGGAAAAAAAAAATTATGCAACTTTAAATGTGTAAATAAAAGAGAATTCATTGTTCTGGACATTGTTTATTTTTGTAATGACAGTCATAATTTCTACATGAAACAAATTCTTCTATAACATTTTTCCCCCAACTATTTACAACATACGTTAAACATATCAAAATCAACATAAACATTTAAATTTACAGTACATAAAATAAGAAAAATTATGTAGACTTTTATTCAGCTGAGTGGGAGACCCTGGTGTGCCGCTGGACCGGGATGGGCTCCACAATAGAGACCCTGGTAAGACTTCTGCTGGTGGGACATCATCTGGGATGGGCTCCAGAGTGTTTGACTGCATATTTCCACTATCCACTAAGTTGTCTACCAACAGGTTTGCAGGGCTGACTCATGGAATAAATATTGAGATACTTTATTACACTAAAGTACTTTTAATAACCACTACCGCATTGGGGAAAAACTACTAGTCATATATTTCAAACCTTAGTTAAGCAAAATTATCTTGCATACTCTAATGTACTTAAGGTATCAAGAGTAAAAGTAAAGGAATTCTGGAGGAAAAAAACCTTGTCAGGGTTTTTATGATGGTTCTGCTTTTATATTACTGCATATGTTGCATTTTACTTCTGAATATTTTCAAGGTTGATACATTTAAACTATATACTTTTGTGTAGTTTATTGTAAAACAATGCATCATATTGTAAAATAACATAATTTTGTATAACCACCACTGGTTATTTTGAAAATTAAAGTAAATGTAGGCCTATTGTCACAATATTAACAAATTGTTGCTCCGTCCCATTTCAAAGGGCGCATCTGAAGCGCTCGGACCGGTCTACGGAGGATTGTTATTGTCGCCTAGCAACAGTGACTGACAGCTGCCGATGAAGAGCGGGAGTAACATTCGCACTGGACTTTTTATATTCAACTGAGTTTTATATTCAAATAGGGTTGAAAAGCTGTGTAAATATATTTACCAAGGTCCATTTATGTGCATAATAATAAAAAAAATACACTAGCCTACAAAATCGCATCAAGGTAAGATATAAATGAACATTTGAATCTTCGGCAAAGCCGAAAGTACATGACCTGAAACATCCTTAATACCATGTCCTCCAGTAAAATATAAAACATAAAAATGACAATAGCCTAGCCAATTCTGGCTCCATAGTTGTTTACTCAATTATATCAAATGAATTATCAGGATGGCAGCATACTCTCGCACCGTTGCTTGCCGCCTGGAGCGGTAATCGGGAACACCTGGCAGCGCAATTAGGAAATCCTACGAAGGCTACATGGTGTGCCGTTCGGAGGACGCATAGGCTGCATCGTTTGAAGTCCGCAGCCTTCGAAGGATGCAGTCTTCACATTGGGACATAGCTTGGGACTTTTTGCAAACGTATCGTTCTGCTCCACATGCAATGACTGGTGTTTCACCATTTGAACTGTTGTACGTAGGAAAATGAGAACCAAACTTACTGTGTTCACATTTCACTCCAGTTACACACGGGACCAGGAAGTCAGACAACGAGTGTCAATCCGTCAAAACAAAATGAAGCAATACTCGGATGCGAAACGAGGGGCTCGGGTGTCTACTTTTCAAGTGGGGAATAGAGTGCGTGTACGCAAAACAACGCATGTTCCCAAAGGACATTCAAAGTTTACACAGCCAGTGGAAATAGCGAAGCAAGTGGGCCCAAGCACGTACAGATTGGCAGATGGAAGACTGTGGCACTCTTCTCACTTGTCTTTGGTTCCAGAGGTCTTGGAGCCGACCTCATATCAGTCTGCTGTTGATGTTTCAGTTGCAAATGTTCCGAACACTGAACAGAGCACAGAAAGACATTCTGTTCGACAGTGCAAACCACCTTTTTGGTTAAAAGATTATGAGACTAAATAAGATTATACAGTGGTTTGAATTACTGACTGTATGTAGGTATAGCGCAGATGGAGAATGAATATAGTCATGTTATGATTCTGTAATTCTGTTGGAATTAGGAATAAAGACGTGAAATTGAGAATTGAACTGATGTAATTACAGTTGTTTAATTACTGTATGGAACTTAGTTGTAATAAGGCGAAAGCTTACGTTTATTTGTTCATATTGAAATCTAGAACTGTTTTGAGTTAATTGGTACTACGTGAAATTGTTTTTACGTAATGGGGGAGATGTGGTGTCCAGTTATTCAGTGCAATACTTACTGAGATCACTAGGTGGGAGTAGGTTTAAGAGGGAAATACGAATAGGAGAGGGGTAGAAAAAGAAGGTATGTGTTAAGAGCAATAAAAAGAAACATGTAACCCGTTCACCTGCAGTGGCCTGGCTTCGTATTGATACCTAGAACACTTCACGCTTAACGTTATCGCTACTGTAATAGTAGCCTTTGCTATTCACCAACTAAACATATTCAATGCGTTCACAGTCTCTTTCACAGCCATCATTTTTAGTAGCCTATTTACAAACTGTTTGCTCAAGCGTAGCATTTTGTCGGAGTTCACTGTGTAACCTGCTCCATCAATCGTGTAGTTAAATTTTCCATATTTATTGTATGTCATTATGTCAGAATCAGTATTTGCTTTCTACCATGCACAAATAAAAATGTCACTGAACTTTTACTGTGTAATTGTAACAATGAGCACTCAAACACACCGAGCCAACAATTACTAAAAACACACACAAAAACTGATTTTGCACGGGCACTTTGGACTAGTTAAATAAAGCACATAACAGTACCTGAGATTATCATTGCCACACTTTGTGTTTGTTGTTCCAAACAGCCGCGTCGCAGAAAAATAGAAACCGTTTCTAAAATAGAATCGTCTCGTGTCGCTGTTGTAGTACCCTCACCGCCTGATGAGGGGAGATATATGTATATATTAATACAGGACACGGAGCTGCTGCTGCTTCACTTATCAGAGTCTGTCTTGTTTGAGCAGCGCGCGCGCCCCACCCCCTCCCCAAGCAGGCGAACACTCCCAAAAGGTGAAAGCAATCAAATCATAGAACGATTAACATTAATCAACGAAATAAACACATTTAAGGAATAAATTCTCTTGTCATCCATATATCTTACATATAACATATTTACTACTATTTACTTATTTATTTACAAATGCTTATATACTTTTGTAACCACCACACTCTCCCCCTCAAAATAAGATGTCATCCCGACATCATTGTTTAAGTAATCAGTTAGGCTACAGCAATGCTCAATTTACAATATTTAACTCCACCCAGCAGTTGTTTTACGTAACATCAGATTTCACAACACTGTTACCAACATTTTCTTGCACAACATTCTTCTTTTTTTTTCACAAGCAATCATTTGACCATACAAGAGTCCATATTACTTAATAGTCCAGAGGCACTTGTTCGTAAAAGTCCCATGGTTTAGTGTCAAAAAAGAAAGTTCTTTTAAAACCACAGAGTCTCTTTTAGGGGGGAAAAAACAGTCCATTAATTTGCCCTGGCAAAAATGGCAGAAAGTCCTTAAAGCAAGAAAAAAAAGATTCAAAAAGTGTCAACAAGAAAGTCTCAAAGTGACTCAAAGTGTCCACAGTTTCAAGATCGCACAACAGTCCATTTTCTTAATATTTGGTAACAGTCCATTGTTTTTCTGTTTGCCCTTTTTTTTTTCAATAGTTTCACACTATGGGCAATAAACAGTCTCTGGGTAGTGTGGTGTATAGCGGTACTTCACCTTCAACACAGACCATTCTGTAACTAGTGACGTGGGGGTTTCATGTGGTAGTGCATTTCAGAGTTAATAGCACATATATGAGGGCTGGGGGTAACAAAGTGGCGTTGCTAACCAGGGTGTCGCAGCAGTCATCCCACTAGATGCAAAGTGTGGGTAGTGGTTGTTGCCCACTATCTGCACATTGTAGCATGATGGGGACCCAAGATTGTCATAGGTAAACTTTTTAGGCGGTCGTCGTTTTCTCCTGGTGAACTGGTACCCGTTTTCTCCCTCGGAGGTCCTGTCTCTGGACCCAGGCACTGCAGCTGCTTCCCTATCAGGTAAGTCTTGTTGCATTAGGTCAGCAGTTGGTTCATTTTCATTCGGTTCTTTTCTTATTTCAGGTACAGACTCTGGGAGATCCATCTCTGACTCAGCTGGAGGTGACTGTGGCCTTGGTTCCACCACTGGAGAGTTAGATCGAGGCTCAGAAGGTACTGACTGTGGCGATAACGCATTTCTTTTTTCTAGGCAATCACTGCTTTCCTGTGGTCTTATCTGGAAGGGCTCCACTTGAAAGTAGTATTCATCCTCTTCACTTTCATTATCGTACTCTGACTCACATTCTTTTCCCCAGGCGGGCTGAGTTCTGCTGTTTCTTGGTTGCTGTCCTTGTTTTAGTTTAGTACTTTGAGCTGGTGTGATTTCAAGAGGTAGATGGTCACATGGAAGGAGAAGATTGCGATGTAAAACTCGTGATCTGCCTTTACTCTGTTCAGGTTTTACTTCGTAGACTGGAGCACCATCTGCCACCTGGCGTGTAACAACATGAACCTCATCCTCCCAGAAATTTCGCAGTTTCCCGGTCCCACCTCTTGGAGTCAGGTTTTTTACGAGGACCCTGCTTCCTGGGAACAGGTCAGTACACCTCACTCGTTGGTCATAATTCCTTTTGTTTCTTTCTGCACACTTATTTGCCTGTTCTCTCGCAATCTCACAAGCTTCCTGCATTCCTTTTGTCCATCTTTCCATGTACTCACTGTAACTTTGGGAGTTATTGTCGGAGTTGAGTCCAAAGAGAGCATCGATGGGCAACTTTGGTGAGCGTCCGAACAGCAATTGGAAAGGTGAGAAACCAGTCACGTCACATCTAGTACAGTTATAGGCAAAGATCAATTTGTTCAATGCATCTTTCCAATTAGCTTTTTGTCTTTCAGTCAGGGTTTTCAGCATCTGCAATAATGTCCGGTTAAATCGTTCCACCTGCCCATTCCCTTGGGGGTGGTAGGGGGTGGTCCTTGAGCCGGCAACGCCGCTGTACTTTTTGAGTTGGGTGAGTAGCTGGTTTTCAAATTCTCCCCCTTGATCGTGGTGAATTCTAGATGGAAACCCAAACTTCAGGGCGAAATCATTGAATAACCGGTCAGCTACTGTTTTTGCAGATTTTGAGGTGGTGGCATATGCCTGGGCAAATCGAGTGAAGTGGTCGACGATTACCAAAATGTACTCATAGCCCCCTTTGCATTTGTCCAGATGGAGAAAGTCAATGGACACCAAATCAAATGGGTGGGTCGTTTTGATATTTTTAAGAGGCGCTCTTGTCTCACGACAGGTTTTTTTTTGTTTGATACAGCAGTAGGTTCTCAGAACATAATTTTCAATGTCTTTCTGCATGTAGGGCCAGAAAAACCGATCCCTAATGAGGCTTGTGGTGCGATCAAGTCCCTGATGACCCATCTCATCATGCATCTCTCTCAGAACAGTTCTTTTGAATTGTGTTGGTAACACCAGCTGTTTTCTTTGTGACGTCTGGCGGAACAGGATGCCATGTTCATCTAGCTTCAGCTTCTCCCACTCTCTCAGAAGAACTTTGTCCGGTGAGTTGACTGAACGCCACTGCTGAGGAGGTCTAGATCCTGCTTGTAAGTGTTCATTTATTACTCTAATGTCCGTATCATCCTTTTGTGCTTGTCTGATTTCCTCTTTTGACAGGGGTTTGAGGTGTCCCTCATTTTTCTCCACACTTGCCAGTACACTCTGACAGGCTACTACAAAAGTCACATCTGGATTCCCTTGGGACTCCACAGCTTGGATCACGGCTCCCACACAGTCAGGTGAAAACTGCTCAGTACATTCTCTCATCGTCGTTTCCAGATCCGCTGGCATCCTGGAGAGTGAGTCAGCGTCTATGTTTTCTATACCTGGATGGTAGCGGATGGTGAAGTGAAAATCTGCAAGCTCTGACACCCACCTACACCCGGTGGCGTTCAACTTCGCAGAGGTCAGGACATAGGTCAATGGATTATTGTCACTGAAAACTGTAAAGGTTGGTGCATAGTATAGGTAGTCTCTGAACTTTTCAGTGATGGCCCATTTCAGAGCTAAGAATTCCAACTTCCCACTGTGCAGATGGTAATTTCTCTCAGCTGCCGTCAAAGTCCGAGAACCATAGGCAATTACTCTCAGCTTGCCATTCTGCTGCTGGTATAAAACAGCTCCCAACCCTTGGTTGGACACATCCGTATGAAGGATGAACGGTTGAGAGAAGTCGGGGAATCCCAGGATCGGAGGTTGAGTCAAGCAGTTAATCAACTTTTCTAGTATCTCCTGATGTTTTTCTGTCCACTCAATTAATTTACTTGACGGCACCACATGATTTCGTTTGTTATTTCTTACTTTGTGTCTCCCCTTTCTCTGTGGCCCAGCACCTTCTGTGTTACTTTTTAGCAGGTCATAGAGGGGACTGGCAATTCGGGAAAAGTCTTTAATGTATTGCCGATAATAGCTGAGCAGGCCCAAAATCATGCGTAGTTCCCCCACCGTGCTTGGTGTCTGTTCCTTCAGTGCCGTTACAGCGACGGTGTCTGCGGGATCAATACGACTGCCTTCAGCTGACACAGTTCTCCCCAGATATCGCACCTCTTTCTTAAAGAGCTCACATTTTCTTGGCTTTAACTTGACTACACGGGACTGTAACCTCTGCAGTACTTTCTTCACCGCTTCCACTTGTTCATCGAAGGACTCAGTGAAGACTAGAATTAGAATTAGAATTAGAATTAGAATTAGAATTAGAATTTCTTTATTGTCATTGTACACAAGATACAACGAAATTGCAGAGCTTCTGCATAAGGTGCATGGTACATAAAAATAAATAGATAAAAATATACATAATACGAAGTGATGTACAATTAAAATATTTAAGCTTAAGACAAAGAATAAAGAAAAAGAACATAGAAAGAGTTACTTGTATATATACATAAGAGTAGTAATAATAATAAGCCACAGTTTGCCAAAATGATTAATGCCCTAATATGAGCTAGACTTCTGGCTCTGAATGAGAATATAAAAAAAAAACATTGCACAAAAGGTAAAGATATTTCACAGAAATACAAAACTGTACTAGACTGAAGGTGTAAAGAAATGGAGCTTGCACAGGAATATGATACATAAATACACATATTGTACTGAGTAAAATGTCAGTGCATCCGAATGTTTAGTGCATATGTGTGTTCTAATTATAGCTCTGGGGAAAAAGCTGTCCTTGAGTCTATTTGTCCTTGACTTAAGGCATCTGTAGCGCCTACCAGAGGGCAGCAGTTTAAACAGGTGGGAACCAGGGTGAGAGTGGTCTTTTCCAATGTTCTGGGCTCTGCTGAGACAGCGTGAGTTATAAAGGTCATTCAGGGAGGGAAGAGGGCAGCCAATGATCCTCTGCGCAGTGTTAATAATCCGCTGTATTCCCTTTCTCTCTGCCTCAGTACAGCTACAGTACCATACTGAGATACAGTATGTCAGCAGGCTCTCCACTGCAGAGCGATAGAAGGTCTCCAGCAGCTTCTCCTTTAGGTTGGTCTTCTTTAACACTCTCAAGAAGTGAAGGCGCTGCTGTGCCTTCTTGATGATTGCTGTGGTGTTGGCTGACCATTTGAGGTCTGCTGAGATGGTTGTGCCAAGGAATTTGAATGTTTGAACCCTCTCTACACAGTCTCCATTGATGTAGAGGGGAGCGGGGTCTGCCCTGTGCCTTCTAAAATCGAGGATTATTTTCTTTGTTTTGGTGGTATTTAGTGTCAGGTTATTGGCTGAACACCACTCTGACAATCTCAGGATCTCATTTCTATAGGCAGCCTCGTCCCCCTTTGAAATAAGACCCACCACTGTAGTATCATCTGCGAATTTGATGATGTTGTTCTGGTGATGGACTGGGCGGAAGTCATGCGTATAGAGAGAGTACAGAATTGGGCTCAATACGCACCCTTGAGGGGAGCCAGTGCTGAGCGTGCGGGTGGAAGAGAAATGGGGACCGAGTTTAACAGTCTGAGGGCGGTCCGTCAGGAAGTTCCTGATCCAATTACAGGTGAGTAAAGGAAAGCCCAGATCTGTGAGTTTGCTGAAGAGGATGTCCGGTATAATAGTATTAAAGGCTGAGCTATAATCAATAAAAAGCATCCTCACATAGCTCTCCTGATGTTCCAGATGGCACAGCGCATTATGGAGAGCTATGGCTATTGCATCCTCAGTTGATCTGTTAGCTCTATAAGCAAACTGATGTTCATCGAAAGTGGAGGGGAGGCAGGTTTTCAGGTGGTTCAACACCAGCCTCTCAACGAGCAAAGAAGTAGTTCAGTTCCTCTGCTAGTGGAGCTGAGATGTTTCCAGCTGCACAGCTGCTGCCTCTAAAGTTTGTTAGGTGCTGGAATCCCTGCCATACCTGTCGTGGTTTGCCGTCTGTGAAATGATCTTCTACCCTATTTTTGTAGTCCCTCTTTGCATCCTTAATTCCTCTCTTCAGGTTGGCTCTAGCATCACTGTAAAGAGCTCTATCACCTGACCTGAAAGCAGCTTTCCGATCTTTGAGGAGCTTGTAGACTTGGCTGGTCATCCAGGGCTTCTGGTTGGGAAAAACCCGGATGATTTTATTTACTGTGACATTGTCCATGCAGTACTTGATGTAGGCCAGTACCGCCTCAGTGTGAAAAGTCAGGTCATGATGTTTAAAGACTTCCCAGTCAGTATGTGTAAAGCAGTCCTGGAGCTGAGAGAGTGCATTTTCGGGCCATATAGAAACAGTCTTTGTGAGTGGTGTTTTCCATCTTCTGAGGGAGATGTATGCTGGAGTAAGAAGCAGAGAGAGGTGGTCTGAGTGGCCTAGGTGAGGGAGAGGAATAGCTCTATATGCATGTTTAATGTTGGTGTACACACGGTCCAGTGTGTTATCCCCTCTGGTCGGACATTTAACATGTTGGAAAAAATGTGGAAGTACTGTTTTCAAATCTGCCTGGTTAAAATCTCCAGCTATAATGTGTACTCCGTTAGAATGAGCACATAGCTGTTTATTTATGGCATCTAGCAGGAGAGCGAGAGCTGTGCTAACAGTGGCGTCGGGTGGTATGTAAACAACGGTGACAATCACTACTGTTAGCTCTCGCGGTAAAAAGAACGGTCGGCATTTAACAGTCATGAGTTCCAGGTCCGGAGAACAGTGGCTATCTAGGATTATACTATTGTTTGACTAGTCATTGTGCACAAATATACACACACCACCCCCTTTGCTCTTACCAGAGTCGTTGTTTCTGTCCCAACGATACAAAGTGCGGCCCGCTAGCTGCACTGCAGCGTCGGGGATCCTTGGGTGAAGCCAGGTCTCAGATACTATCATAATGCAACAGTCGCGGATGTAGTGATTCCCGGCGATGTAAAGCTCCAGTTCGTCCATTTTGTGAGCCATGGATCTTGCATTGTTAAGAAACATACTTGGTAGAGGCGGCTTATGTGGTTGTTTTCTGAGTCTCGCAAGAAAGCCAGCCCGGCAGCCCCGCTTTTGTTTTCTTTCCCGACGCCGTCTGTGTCGTCTCCCAGGACCGACAACAATCCATGGAGATCCCGGTGGTCTGGTGATTTCCTTCGGGATATTGTGTGTGCGATAAAAGTCAGGTGTGACTGTAATCTTGTATTGAAATCCGATGTCTAATAAGTTCTGACGGCTATAATTATGCTTCACAGAAGCAACAAACAAAAAACACACGAGAAAACAAACAAAAATGCACCATAAGCGAGAGCTGTTAGCCGCTGCGTCCATGCGCACCGCCATTTTGGATGACCGTCTAAGTACGGTATGCAAATTTTGTCTCTTAACCCTTCCAGGCTCTCTTCCATAAACCGTTGGAACACTGCAGGCGCATTCATAAGGCCGAAAGGAATACGAATCCATTCGTATAGGCCCCACGGTGTTGCGAATGCAGTCAGGTACTGGCTCTCTGGGGACATGAAACCTTGGTGGTAGGCCCTCCCTTGATCTAGCAGTGAGAACCACGCATTACCTCTCAGCCCGTCTAGGATATCCTGCACCCTGGGTATTGGCTGGCGATCAGAGATTGTTTTGCTGTTCAGGTCCCTGTAATCAATACATAGCCTGAGGCTGCCATCCTTCTTACGGATGCAGACAATTGGGGACGAGTAAGGGGAATGAGACTTGGCCACCCACCCTTGAGCAATCAGGTCATGTAAGTAGTCCTTCATCTCTTGATATAACGGTTTAGGGACTGATGTGTATGTGCGGGCAACAGGGGTGTAATCATTTAATAAGATACTCAGATGCAAACCTGGGACACAGCCGATATCGTCGTCTGACTTCGAAAAGGCATGACACTCTTCACGTAACATCCTCTTGACTTGTTGTTGGGGCGGAGTTAAATGGCTCACATCCACTGGAGGGTCCCATCGATCTGTATTGGGAGCTGCCTCAGTGATCTCTGGTAGGACCTGCGTAACAGATGCTGTAGCTTCACACTGTGCATTTGATATTGGTAAAACAGACTTAACTGGCTGCAGAATTCCTAGCTCTGTTCTACCACCGAGCGTGATGTCGTGATCTGTTCCATTCTGCACATTGATAGTAATTATTGGGTGGGCCCCCTTTTCCAGAAGGAAGAGAGTATCAAAGAGTTCAAGGCCATCTGGGTACATTGGGTTAACGTGTGGCTCAAACAGTAGCACCGTATCTTGTTTCACGTGAGGCATTTTTACCAGACACTGAATTTGCATAATGGTGTGCTTCTCTATGTTCACAGGTTCCTTCCTGGTTCTTACTACGTACTCGCTGAGCCTCTCTGCAGTCACCAAATTGATGAAGGTATGTACACTTTTCTTCTTTATGCTAGGGAAAGCACTTCTGACAGTTCTGTACAAACAAGCATTAGTCACATCAAGGGATCCACTTTCGCTTCGTCTCATTATTTGTTCTATCACGTTATACCCGACGATAGGTCTGGGCAATTCTTGGTCCTTCAAAACAAGCACAGGAATGTTTAACTCTTTCTCATTGGTTACAGGGGATGCCAGCTTGAAAGTCAACTCCACCCATCCACTGTATGGCATGTTCGCTCCATTTGCTGCCACCAGGCGCAGACTGTCTGGCGCTTCGGTCGCCTCGGAAATATTTTTCAGTGTCACTTCAGGTGCATATTTGGCTTTCCACTCCTCATCTATAATGCATACTTGGGAGCCTGTATCCCATAATGCTTCAGTCTTTTTTCCCTGTAGATAACAGGTAACAAGGCACTGTTTTCCCACTAAGGACGTGATGGCAGAATGCTGGTTAACCTGACAAGGGGCAGTTAAAATACTATCCAGCGGCTGGGGCTCAATCTGCCTCTGATGGCCCATGCTACATTTCTCATTTTTCTGGGACCTCTCTGTCGCTCGGGTCACACCCTGTCCCTTGGAGGTAACCCGCTCCCGTTTAACGGAGCTCCACGCTGAGGCCTGGCACCTTTACTCTTACAGCCAGCTGAGAAATGCTCGCTGCTTCCACAGTGGTAACAATGGGTGCAAGGTTCTTCTGCGTTGCGCTGCTGGCAATGGAAACATTGTCTGGCTCGTGAGGGACGGGACTGGCGGAACTGATGGGGGTGCTGTCGTGGTGGCTCCATATACTGCTGTGGATAATACTGCGGTGCTGCAAAGCTTGACGGCTGAGTTACATAGTTGACGGACATGGGGTGCTGCTGAGGAGAAGGATACACATACGGCTGTCCATGGTGCGTCTCTATTATTGAATAATGCTGACGTGACTGGAGAGAATGTTCTGGTGGAACAGTGGACAACTGAACTGGGTTTGCAGGTCGGGGAGGTATTTTCTGTTCCCTCACCTGTTGTTGGCTTTGTGAGAACTGGTGTGGAGACATGTATGGGCTTCCCTGCCGTTGGTGTGTAGCCGTCTCGGGTTTCCAGGTCTGATGCTCTTGGACTTGGGTCCATCCTGATGTCTGTTGGGACACTGCCGATCTTTGCCGTCTTTGTCGTCTGCCGTCTTTGTCATAAACTGCAAAACACTGCTGAGGGACAGGTAAGGGCTGCTGGATGGACTCTTTAATCTGTATGATATCATCACTCAGGCTTTTCAGTTGTGACATTAAATCGAACTTCGACTGTTTGGACTGAAGCTTTGGTTCAGGGGCAGGCTCATTCAACTGTACAGCATGAACAGTACCATTTTTTCATATTTTCGCTTATTTTGTCTTTCAGATTCATTGGAACAAGCTACATTGAGTTTCTCCAGCAACACTTCGTCTGGGACAGCGGGATCTGAAAGGTATGGTTGAAGGTGGCTTTGGATGCGGTCGTTTTGTAATCCAGTCAAGACGGTGTGCAAGAACATATTCTGAACTAGGGCGGGATCATATTTCAATCCGGAGTCATCCTCCTGAGAAGCAAACAGAATTTTCTGTCTCAGATCAAGAGCTCGAATTAGGAAGCTTTGTGGGGTTTCTCTAGCGTGCTGAGCTTCTTTGGTGAGCTGCTTATATAATTCAGTCGCATTTTTCTCCTGATAATGAGAACGAAGTATCCGCCTTAGCGTCGGGAGTGTCAGCCCTGCCTTCCCCTCCAGATAGCTCCGCAGCTGAAGCCCTGGTGTGATAGCCCTGATGACAGAATCTACTATTTCCTGTTCTGCATAGCCCTTTTTAAGTCCACCTTCTATCTGACGTGCCAGACTGGAGAATGAGAGACGGTCCTTCTGCCCTAGATCTCCTATTAGACCAGAAATTTTGAAGTCTTTCTGCCATGTCGCGTTCACTTGTCTCTGATATGTGGGTGAAGAATAAGCTGGGTTCTGGGCTGCATATGTCTGTCTGTCTGCTGTATTTTGTAATGCTGCGGGGCTAATATACATGGTAGAAAACAATTCAGCTGTACTCTCTCCACTTTCTTGTATCGTTCTCTGGGCTGTGTTAACATCTCCAAGTTTAATTTCCTCCCTCTCTGTATCTTTTTCAGGAGCATTACTTGTGATTCCCGTGAGCTGGATCAGTTTGTCATTAATTGTTAACAGTTCAGCCATACCGCCATCTTCTAACTCCTCTAGCTCAGCTCTTAGTAAATGGTTACTAAGGAGGCTCAACAGGAATAAACGAGTCACATTTGTCTCATCTTCTCGTGTTAGGTGAAGAAAGACACTGAGTTTTGTCAGTTTTTCCCGTGATAGTGTACATAATTTCTCACAAATTTCCTCTTGAAGATGTTTAAACTCATCCATTTTTTTTTTTTTTTTTTTTTTTTGCTGCGGTGTAGACAGGCTTTTGAGGGTGTTTACCTTACTGACTTGACCTTGTGACAACTCCAAGTGCACACACTGCTCAATCAGTCTTTACCACCACTCATCCGGAATATCTCACACTGCTGCTCATCTGGGTCACTAAGAAGGGGACGATGTTGCAAAATGGGCTCTACCGGTCAGGGAGTCACTCCATCGAACATCAATCCCAGCGGTGCCTCCAAAATGTAGTACCCTCACCGCCTGATGAGGGGAGATATATGTATATATTAATACAGGACACGGAGCTGCTGCTGCTTCACTTATGAGTCTGTCTTGTTTGAGCAGCGCGCGCGCGCCCCACCCCCTCCCCAAGCAGGCGAACACTCCCAAAAGGTGAAAGCAATCAAATCATAGAACGATTGAGCAGGGGGAACATTAATCAACGAAATAAACACATTTAAGGAATACATTCTCTTGTCATCCATATATCTTACATATAACATATTTACTACTATTTACTTATTTATTTACAAATGCTTATATACTTTTGTAACCACCACACTGTCACGGCTGGTTAGGACAAAAACTCTGATTTACATGGAAAAGATACCTTTTATTGTGTGTTGCGTGTAATTAGGACACGGTGTAAGGCTAACATATTAATATTAAAAGCTAAAAAACTTAATTTGATTTCAGGAGGCCTTTAAGACCAACCTAATTTACATGAATCTCCAACCGCAACATTTTGAAAAGCAAGTGCAGAACGTGGAAAGAGGAGTGAAGAGAACAACAACAAAAGCGTACAAATAAAATAAAATATGAGCAGAAAATGAAAGAGAGCTCAAAATACAGAGTAGTAAAAGCAACATAATTTGGTGAGTGATTCAAATTATTTTGCATTTTTAATGTGTTTTAAGTTTTGATTCATGCTTGTTGTTTTTTAAAATGCCTTTTAATTTTTGATTCACGCTTATTTATTTATTTTATCCGTGACCACGTTGTTAACTATTCTGATGATAATTGCATTATTTTTTCTGTTTATGAAATATATATTTTTACATGTGTTTTTAATTTTTTGATTCACGATTGTTGCCTGCTAGCCTGACGTCATCATACTCAGATTCTAGTCAGAATACTTCCCGACCTAAAAATGTTGTGGGCGGGGCTAAGTTCGGCTGGCATCCAGGCTACCTGCCCGCAATACTTTTGAGGGGAAATTAATTCCATAAATGCGTTGGTGAAGTAAATCCTGTGTAGGATTTACTATAATCTAAATAAAGCTTCTATGAATGAATTCACGAAATGTCTTAATGTCATTTATTTATTTATTGTGCTGTATTTTCTTCATAACGATTTCGCTTACGTTACAGTTAAGACTTTTATTATGAAAGGATTTTTTTTTTTTTTTTTCACATGACCCGGATGTTAAAACACAAACGACTCAAAGCATGTTTTGAGTTCATTCGTTGTTTTCGCGTGTGTTTTTACAACAACAATGTAGGATGTTAAATTACATTGGCGGGCGGTCAGATGCATATTGACATTGTGCAACGGAGCTGTGCTAAGCAATGCCTGTTTGTTATTCCACTCAGTTATACTGGATTTTCCATGGACTAACTTATCTGAAGATTCGTGTATGATAAAACAGATGGTTTATCGTCCAGTTCAATAGTTGTGTTGTAGTGCAGTGCACACAAATATAATATTCTTTCAGGTTATTATTTTTCTTCTGCTGAATAATGTCTTTAGCTGGAGCGCTGTGGTTTGCTGTTCAGGATGACTTATTCACACACGGCGTGTGTAACAACACAACATCATCCAGCATCAGCAACACAAAACAAGACAAACAACCCAGCATCAGTGAGCCCATCTCTGCTGCGCCCGAGACACACACTGTCCTGGACAGACTGGATGATCGCTTTCTGTCTCAATGTTTACATCTCAATCGGCAGTGTCTGCGATTCATCGTCGATTTCATCCAGGCCCGTTTAAAGAAAGACGTGTTTGCGCCCGGCCACAGCCCGACCCCCGCAGAAGCCAACATTCTGGCCGCGCTTGCCTACTTCGCACACGGGTCTTTGCCCAGGAAAATCACAGAACGCCTGGAAATAGATCAGACAACAGCGGGCGAGGCGGTGAACCGCATAACCAAACTCTTATCCGACCTGAGCCCTGATTTCATCACCTTCCCGAACAGTTATAATGACCGCATGGGTACCGCACAAGCCTTTAAGAACGTGAGCGGCATCCCGCATGTGGTGGGAGTGCTGGGGTATCTGCATGTGAAGGTGAGCCCTCCGGCCGGGGAGGAGCACATGTATATAAACACTGTGGGTTATCATTCAGTCATGATGCAGGTCGTGTTCGACGTGGATGGGAATCTCTTGAGTCTGGAGCAGTGCTGTCCTGGAGGAACTCCTGAGCAGACTGTTTGGGAAAACTCGGACATTGGCAGACAGTTCAGCATTTTTCAGCACGGTCATACGTGGGTTGTTGGTAAGAACAGTTGTGAACTTTTAAATATAATTTAGGTCAAACTTTGTCCAATTCTCACTATTAACTATTAATTTTACCTTAATACACTCCTAATTACTGCTTACTAAAAGTAAGGTATTTGTTAAGTTTAGGAATTGATGTAGAATAAGGTCATGTAGAATAAGGCATTTATATGCTTTGTACTAATAAACAGTCAATATCATAGTAATATGCCTGCTAGTTAAAAGTGAGAATTGGACCCTAAACTGAAGTGTTACCATAATTTATAATCAGTGCTGGCTTGATTACTTATATAAATTGTAGTCGGTTACTGTCTGATTCCAAATTACATGACCAAAAATTTTAGTTAGTAATGTAATCCATATTATACTAGGCCTACACATAGTATATAGTTAATAATAATCGTTTAGATTACTTTTGACCTTACTCATTTATCACATTGATTTCAATAGGAGAATATTTTAAGACATTGATATAAAAATACAAAGAGAAAGGGACATATATCAAATATTTATAAAATTATTATGCATTAAAATATTACATTAAGTCGAGGTTTGTGATGGCACTGCAGGGGGTTCATGAGTTTAATGAAAATGTTCTGTTGATTAAATCATAAAAATGTAAAATTCAAATAAATAATTAAAAATATATAAAGAAACCAAAATAAAACACTTACCAATAAAGGTTAAATATTTATTTACCTTCATGTCATGTGGTCATTAAACGACATCAGAGAACTCAATAACTTAACTTTATTATTTTATTATTATTATTATTGACCTAACTTATTTACTTAAATTTTATATCTATTAGGTCAAAGAAGTTCAGTTTACAAAAAAAAAAAGTTGAAATCATGTGCATTTGTACATTTTAATGTGTTAGAAAGACAAAAGCATTCCAAAGACAGTAATGTGCAGTTAAATGACTCACTGATTGATAAATCAAATAGGCTAATTATTAATGTGTTAGCCTGGAGCTGATTAGATATTCAATGTAATCATTACATGTAATCAATAAAAAAAGCAACTGTAGTGTGATTACGAGTATTTTAAAATGCAATATAATGTAATTACAAGTGCTTAATTTTTGGAATCTGATTAATCTGATTGTAATCAGTTACTACCCAGCACTGTAATGTTACAAACGATTTCTTTTTCAGATACATGCTGTTCTTTTGAACTTTCTATCATGAAAGTGTCCTGGATAAAAAAATAAAATAAAATAAAAAGTATTACAGTTGCTACATAAAATAGCAGCACAACCGTTTTTAACTGTGAGAAATACAAATAAATGTTTCTTGAGCCGAAAATCAGCATGTTAGAGGGATTTCTGACAGATCATGTAACACTGAAGACTTGAGTAATGGCCACTGAAAATTTAGCTTTACCATCACAGGAATAAATTGCATTTTAAAATGTATGAATATAGAAAGGTTATTTTAATTTGTAATAATATTTCATACTAGTGTTTTTACTGGATTTTAGTCAAATAAACACAGCCTCTGTGAGCAAAGAAGACTTTTCAAAAATATTTTAATTCTGTTTTAAATTCAACTGGTACGCTGAGCTATTCATGATTCCCTCAACTTGCTGCCACCACTATGCTTCTCCATGTGGATGGTGTTCTTTTGCTGATGTGCTGTTATTTTTGCACTAAACATACCTTTTACAATTTTTCTTGGTCTCGTCAGACCTTAACACATTTTTCCACATGGTTTGGGGAGACTGGATATGTTTTTGCAAAGTTTAGCTGGGCTTGGAGGCTTTGGTTTTGTTTTGTTTTGTTTTTTTAGTCAGAAAAGGCATTTTGTCATGACCCATAGCCCAGAGAGATGGAGAATACGGGATATAAATGTCACATGTAGGGAAGCAAACAGTACTTGTTCGAAAGAGCAACTCTTTTAATGTTGCTTTAGTACGTCTTTTGACAGCTTCCCTGACAAGTTTATTGTCTTCTAATAATGTCACTGTTGTGCCATACTTTCTCAGTTTGTTAATGACTGTCTTTGCTGTGATTCCATGGTAAATGAAATGCCTTGGAATTATAATTTTTTGTTGCCCTCACCTGAGCGATATCTTTCAACAATAAGATTACGTTGATGCTTCATGAGCTCTTTGTGGCCGATGGCTCTTATAGCAGCATACAACCATAGAAGAATCAGAAAAATCTTACAAAAACAGCAGAGATTTATTTTGAGTTAATTCGAGTCACTTCAGGTGAAAACAATGATGTATGTTATTAGTTATGTTATGTTCACATCAGCATGATTAGTTAATTCTGAACACAACCACATACCGAATTTTAAAAGGGTGTGCATACTTATGCAACTTGGTTATTTTTATTCTCTGAAATGTATCGCTGCATAGGTTATAATTTTTTTACATTGAAGGTGCAAAAGTTCTGATATGATTTATCTTTGTTTCATTTTTTAAATTTTTTACATGTTTTAACAGGGCTTTGTAATGGCTTCCTGGAATACTTAAAGGGTTCACCCAAAAATGAAAATTGTCAGTAATTACTCACCCTCATGTTGTTCCAACCCCATAAGACTTTAGTTCATCTTCTCAGTTCTCGCGCATGCGTCGTGGCGCTCTCGTGAACTCACGTCAGAGGCCCACACGGAAGAAAATGAATAGTTGAGAGTCGTTATAATAATGAAAAGTCGTTATTTTTATTTATTTTTTGCGCACAAAAAGTATTCTCGTCGCTTGATTAAAAACTTAAGGTTGAGCCACTGTAGTCACTTGGACTATTTTAACGATGTTTTTACTAACTTTTCTGGGCCGGCAGATGCAATTACCTAGAAGCCTATGGAGGAGTGAGACAGCTCTCAGATTTCATCAAAAATATCTTAATTTGTGTTCCGAAGATGAACGAAAGTCTTACAGGGTTGGAACAACATGAGGGTGAGTAATTACTGACAGCATTTTCATTTTTGGGTGAACTAACCCTTTAATTATTTTGGGCCAATCATGGAATTAAACTAGTGCTGCACGATTTGGGGAAAAAATCTAATTACGACTTCTCTGGTTAAAATTGTGATATGCGATTTAAAATCGCTTTTTAAAAATTTTTTTTTTTTACATGAAACAGCCCTAAATTCAACTGTCAGATATTTTGGTTGCATTTTATTTTACAGTATGTGTACTTGCATATAATTACAGTGTACTTACCTAAGAAAGTACTGGTTAATATAACATGACTACATGGGTTAGGGTTAGGTTCAGAGTTAGTACCTAGTTATTACCCAGTTATTGCAATTACTATAACAAGTACATAGTATGTAAATGGGGAACAGGACTGTAAAATAAAGTGCAACCAATATTTCTGAATAATGACAAACCTTAATTAACTACAATACTATGATAATGTGTTGTCTTTCCACAGTCTCTACAAGTAACTAATAAAATGATTTAAAACTCAAATACAGTTTCTCCATCTCCCCTCTGTCTTTTTGTCTTTGTTCCCCAAAGGTAGCAGAAGTCTTTTAGGTTGTGGGCACGTGTTGACCCCTGTCGAGGCCTTTCGCATCAAAAGCAACGCAGCCCTGCGATTCAACCAAGCACACGCTCAGCTACATGGCCGTGCGCAACAGGTCTTTGGCAGTTTGAAAAGCCGTTTCCAGTGCCTGCGTGACATCGGCCCCATTAAGTCGCCAGAGTCAGTGGCATGCACCATCAAAGCCTGCTGCGTCCTGCACAACATCTGCAAGAAGTTCTCTGTCCCGTTACCCTTGGATTTTAACATAGAGCCGCTCCATCCACCATCAGAGGTGCTGAACATCTTGGCAGAGCAGCCATTTGACTACATGGAAGACACTAAAGAGGAGATGATAGAAATGTTTTTTAATATTTCAGAAGATGGAAACGAATGAGATGTGTCCGGATGTGAACAAGAACAGTAATGATAGCAAGAAGCCAGAGATCGTTAGTTTAAAACGTGTACTGAATGCTATAAATGAAACGAACACAGATAAACGCATGCTAAAATGCCAGTTGAGTCTTCATATTCATAAGCTTTATTCAGTTTATCAATAATTGAGAAGTTATTGCTAGTACACTTATATTTGTTAACAAGTGATATGAATAAAAACAAAATGTTTGTCTGTGGAAGGCTATAAACCAAGAACGCTTATTAAATCAAGTCCGTTACAAGAAAAAGTATTGCAGTTGTACCATAATTCAGTGATGCTGTCAGTTGCTAATACTATGGTACTTTGACATACAGCATGATACTAAATGATTACCATATTTATATATACCAAAAATTGTAGTACCATTACTTGCAAATTGCTTATGTCTGGAAACATATCACATTGTGCCTGGATAGGACACGATATAAATATGTTTTTCTTAGGGGTCGTTTACACAACACTATTTTCAACTAAAAAAGGAGAACTTTTTATGCGATTGGCCATTCATTTGCACGACAACGGAGTTTTGGGGGCCTGAAAACATTCAAAAAAACGAGTTTCAAAGTGCAAGCTTTTGATCGTTTCTGTGTAAACTACAAAAACACAAATTTGTGAAAACGATGATGTCATTACTTGTTCAGTCTAGAGGTGTGTAGTGTTTCTTTACAAAGTGACATCGCCAACTACTGGCCTGACATGCATATAACAACGTTTTTAATCGTTGTTGTGGATCCATGTGAACGGGCATCATTTTAAAGGGATACTCCACTTTTTTTGGAAATAGGCTCATTTTACAACTCCCCCAGAGTTAAACAGTTGAGTTTTACCGTTTTCGAATCCATTCAGCCGATCTCCAGGTCTGGCAGTACCACTTTTAGCATAGCTTAGCATAGATCATTGAATCGGACAAGACCATTAGCATCTCTCTCAAAAAAATTACCAAAGAGTTACATTGTGTACTAAGACCGACGGAAAATGAAAAGTTGCGATTTTCTAGGCTGATATGGCTTGGAACTATACTCTCATTCCTGCGTAATAATCAAGAAACTTTGCTGCCGTACCATGAGTCCAGCAGGCGCAATGATATGACGCAGCGCCTGAAAATAGTCCCCAGCTCGGTAGACTATAGGGTCGACTATTTTCAGGCGCTGCGTCATATCATTACGAGAAGAGAAGTTTTAAATAGGAAAAATATCGAAACTCTTTGCTCATTTTTTGGAGAGAGATGCTAATGGTCTTGTCTGATTCAATGATCTATGCTAAGCTATGCTAAAAGTGGTACCGCCAGACCCGGAGATCGGCTGAATGGATTCGAAAATGGTAAAACTCAACTGTTTAACTCTGGGGGAGTTGTAAAATGAGCCTATTTCCAAAAAAAGTGGAGTATCCCTTTAACAACGTCGTCACTAAATTTCACTAATTTGACCGCTCCTTAACCATAAAATCTGGAGGTTTTTTTTTTCTTTCTGTGGAATACAAAAGTATTAAGAAATACGAAATGTTTGAATAATCTTTATGTGTCCGTTTCATACAACAATGGTTCACAGTAACCATGACAAACAAACAAATCTTTCTTTCCCCTGCAGTTCTCAAACATCATTCTCTATTTCACATACAGATATGAAAATTATTTAAATCAGGGGGTGCCCAATCCTGTTCCTGGAGATCTACCTTCCTGCAAAATCAGCTCCAAATCTGATTAAACACACCTGGTCTACGTCCAAAATCGTATACTTTCTTGAGTAGGTACTTATTTTGAATTAGTAATAATTTCACAACCGCTAAAAAAGTTTGTATATGTTCTATATTGTATGAATGTAATCCGGACGTACTAAATTCACCGTGTTGTCATTATCATGATATACCAGGGTCAGTTGGCGCTTCACTGCCAATCATAAATCTTATCCCATGGCCTCATGGGATAGTAAAGTGTCCATTGTATGCACACTTCAGAATCTCCCCGGTAGTCTTCTGGTACTTTTTGTCTACTATTTTATGAGTACTGTGACATATTTATTTTGTCACACACTGTTTATCACCTACTATATAGCTGGGAAGTGTATGATTTCAGACATAATCTTCAGGAACGCTTGATAATGACATACAGGTTTAAAATACTGGTAGGAACAGGATTGAGCAACCCTGATGTAAATAATGACACAATTTTGTCATTAGACAAACTATTATTTTAAAGCTTGTTAAGTGACAGACAGCTGAGAATACAGTTACTGGCATAATAAAAAAATATAGTGGAAAAATACTTTAATTGATGATCATGGTTTTTTACCATTCATAATTGTTGGCCATGGTTTTTAGCATTCATCTGAAACAAATCAAATTCAACTTATATTAAATAGACCTTCTTGTATTAAAATTTTAACATAGCAAATTTCTCATTGTTTAAAAGTAATGTGCAAAATAAGCAGCATTAAGTACAGCTCAAGCATTAAAAACACTAACAAAAACAAATTAAACAAGGCTATATACACAGCTATTTAGATAAATAAAGTCTGGCAGTTAAGTTGAAATGGTAAACTCTTAGTGCTTTAGCTGAGGCTCAAAATACCAGTATCTTTCAGTCATGTTAGCAGTAGAATGTTATTGTTATTATTATTAATATTATTACTATTTTAAATAAAATAATCATAATAATAAATGCACATAAGATATGGTGTGAAATATTTCATTCAAGTTGTTGAAAGTGATGCTCAAAAAATATACTAATGTGGCTTCAAGATTGTACTGACAAATTCCATGACTGTTTTTGATCTTACGTTATTATTATAAGAACACGGTTTTGCTAACCACACATGAATTATGTTACATTTTAAGATGTTATTCTATTTTTTTTCTCATATGTTACTTCCGTTTTCATATTGTCTTAACGCGATTGCGTTGACGTAGATCATGTCTGTGTTTTCATAGAGAGGCTCTGGCTGAGCCACGACTTTGGGTTTCAGAGAGTCCATGATGCACTGGTGCAGGAACACGTACTGAGACTGTAAGAGACAGAGAGGAGAAGCGTAAGACACTACCATACAGGGATACACATCTCTTAGTCTTAATTTCCAAGTGATAATATTATTGTCCTTATACCAAAGTTTTTAAATGGCCTTCAAAACTCAATAAAAAGAAGCAAGCCTTGAGAACATTTGTAAATAAAAGCCTGGTTTCACAGACAAGGATTAGATTAAGCCAGGATTAGGCCTTAGTTAAATTAGAACATTTAAGTAGCTTTTATAAACGGGCCATAGAAAAAAAAAAAGATTACTGGTGTGATTCTTGAGACAAAACAATAGCACTTACATATTTTAAGATAAAATATTGCTTTCAAGTTGCTTTCAGTTAAAACAGCTCAAACATGCATTTTAGTCTGGGACTATAGTCTTGAGCCTTGTCTGTGAAACAGGGCAATTTACTATGTTATTGTATTTTGCAATGAATTCTAGGAGCTGCTGTCAAGTTATAAAACTTAAGCGGTACTTCAGCACTGGCAAAATGGGCTTTCAATAAAATTTGTCTGCCTATGCAGTCGAAAACAGGTGTTATTTTGTTATCTTTTTCTGGAAATCGTTGCTACCTGATTAGAAAAACTCTCCAAGGCCACTCCCACCAGCCTGCTATATGCTTACCAGAGTCAAATATCACCTTGCTTTAGTAGGAAATACTTATTAGAAAACTTTTAGTCATAATGGTATCGACTTGTAGTGTTCCCGGGTGCAGGAATTTAAAGATGTTTAGTGGGACTCGGAGGGAGTTACTATCGGTTTCCAGTGAAGGATCCAGCGTGTTGTTGGCAGTGGCGGCAAAGAATCGTTTATATGGAGAGAACGTTGTGACGGAAAATCTGAAAAACCTCTGTGTTTGTACTTAACATTTCGAACTGGATGACTACGAACACAACATATTTTTGCGCCAAATGTCGCTTACAGGTAAGAAAGCAGTTGCCACAGTGTTTCCGTTTTTAACTTGTATGTTAATAACCCTATATTAATCCGACTGCCTGTGGGCAGGGATACAAAAATGTACTAAAATCTAGTTTTAACAAAGCCCTGGCGGACTTTTGCTGACAAATTAACGTTAATTTCTCAGTCCAGGTAACACCGAGAACGAGTAAACATTGTTCATTTACATACCGACATTGTAACCATACAGAGAGAGTTGTAAATTGGCTAAGTTACACTTCTAAGTTACACTTTAATTTTAGCGTTTTACCTGAATCTTGCCTGTCTTGACCTATATTTGTCTATATTTTTCATATAAGCCTAGTTATATTTCTTTTATTGCTATTTAAATTGGTGTTTTCATTTCATGTTGCTTAGTTATTGAATATTGTGTTATACAGCTGCTGAACTTTACTCATTGGCATGAGTGCTGGAAAGGCCACTTTTGATGAAGTAAAAAACAAAAAGCCAAAATTGTATATCCCAAAGCACACTAAATATTAGGATATTAACCTTTTAAAAAAAGTTTAAGAAGCTAGTTAAGTAGTTTAAATAATTGTAGCATTATTCATGATATACAGTTAAAAATATACAATCACCCAAATTTTAATAAATTTTTTTAAGGTAAAATTCTGGTGTCCACAGCTGCCATTTTTTACAATTGTTAAGTCTCTATAAATTGCTATAAATTGCTCTATAAAAAGTAAGCCATAACTCAAATAAATTCATCATTATCATAATAATCACCACAACAATAATACCCAGACCCAATTCTATGCCAGATTGCCCATGAACCCCTCCTACCACAATACATTTTACCATCATGGATTGAAACAGTGTTACCTCAGTTTGCACCATAAGTGGCCGGCAGAGTCTCATTTGCTGGACGAACGCTGCAATGCCCACTGCCTTTTCTCTGTCCAGCTGCTGCAGAAGAACGTCCAGTGCGATCAGTGTACCTGTCCGGCCCACTCCAGCACTAGAGGAAGACGAGGACGATAAACGTGCTTTAATTAAGCGGTTTGTTTAAAGGGGTCATATAATGGTACATGCACTTTTACAAGTTGATTTTACTGAAATGTGTGTTGGCAATACCTGTACACAACCATCATAAAATTATAAAAATCCATCCAGTGTTTTTTTTTTAATCTCCTTATATGTTTTCCCGTCTCAAATCAAGCCGTTCGACCGTGTGACGTCACACGGTCGGACGCCCCTCCCACGATTGTTGATTGACAGCAGCGTTTCAACACAGACCCGCCCTCGCTCGTGAGCGAGCTGTCAATCATAGTCCGTGCGTCATTGTTGATACGCTGGAGCACTGTCTATGAGCAGAATGGCGTCTAAGCGATTGTGGTGTTCTGTTCTTGGGTGTAATAACGAACACAGCAGTCATTTTGATGTTCCTAAATCCGAACCGCTGAAGACGCAGTGGCTGAGTTTGTTTTCGAAGGGAATATTCCCCACGATCAACATCAATGCTTTCATGTTTGCGCGAATCATTTCACACACCAGACTGTTTTATAATCGAGGTCAGTATAAAGCTGGTTTTGCTAAGAAGCTGCTCCTGAAAAAAGGATCGGTACCAACTATTCGTGTTCCTGCTGCACCTCCAGAAGAAGTGAGTGTAACGTTTTATTAACCTTTATATTAATCTTTATATTAATCTTTGCAAATCGCTTGCTGCACGCTTCACGATGAATGCGGCTGTTTACACTCAGGGTACATTACGGCATGTTTTCTATATACGACGTTCTCAATATAATTCATAATCCCACGTTTATAATGAACAACGCGTTATTGTTATTGTGTTACAAATGGTGTACTCACAGAACAGAGGGGCGGGGTGAGCAAAGCTCATTATCATTTAAAGACACATGCACTTAAACGGCGTGCTGAAAACAGAGCTATTTTTGACCAGGTAAAATTTGTGTTTTCTTACAATACTAATGAGAATTTTTAATTAAAGTATATTACAAACTTTTAATTTAGACCCTAAAGAATCATATTAGCTTGTACAAAAATGGCATTATATGACCCCTTTAATAATGCTGTCAGCTCTCTGAATCAGTTTGACTCATTATTGGTGTCAAGTTAAAGGCGCACAAAAAGTATTCTCGTCGCTTGATAAACTTAAGGTTGAGCCACTGTAGTCACTTGGACTATTTTAACGATGTTTTTACTAACTTTTCTGGACCGGCAGATGCAATTACCTAGCAGCCAATGAAGGAGTGAGACAGCTCTCAGATTTCATCAAAAATATCTTAATTTATGTTCCGAAGATGAACGAAAGTCTTACGGGGTTGGAAGAACATGAGGGTGAGTAATTGCTGACATTTGGGTGAACTAACCCTTTAATGTTTGAGTTGGGTTTTAAAGTGAGTAGTGGTCACCTGCAGTGTACGACTGTTGGCCCTGCAGAGAAGGAATTCTCCATCTGCTGACGGACAAGTCCTCTGAACTTGATCAGCTCCTCTGTTCCAAAGGGAACGCCATGATCTGGCCACGCTGTGAAGTGGAAGTGCTTCACTGTTCGTGTCTCAGAGGTGCTTTTCTATTACATACAAAGAAAATGGACAGAAATAGATTGTCTTAAGGTTACCTGACCATGGATGCAGTCTGTCATTCATAAGTTATCACAAGGTGAATGTGATTTTACCAAGTACAACGTGTTCCTTGATCAACATCTTTGTTGATCCTGGAACAACATTTCAATCAGCCAATCAGATGTCAAGTTTAGGCTTACAACCAGGGTTAGGTGCTTCTACATCAGTGTTATTCACCTATCATTCACCTCTGATTTTAGGGATAAGTTATTAGTAGGGATAGGGTTAGGACTTTTCGGACAAAAAAATGTTGATCCAGGAACATGTCTTTCTTGGCAAAATCAGTGACCCATGTCACAAAGAATCTGATTTTTCTTTATCTTTTGAAATAAAATTGTTCAATATCATTTAAAAACATATAATAACCTTTGTAACTTAAAACTTCCGCACAAATCACAATTTTAAATTAAGCTGCAAAAGAGCTTGTGAAACCTTGACAAATTTGTGAAATCACGTACATCCACATTTACACATCAATGATGCCTATTTGGTAAACAAAAACTTGTCCTACCCAGTCACACTGAGTAAAAATTAGAAATCAGAATACTATTATTATTCCTAAACACCAGATGAACTAAAAATAAGTGTAAAATATGGTAAAGTATGTTGAAGCTATATTGCTATTTCTGTGCAGCTCTGCAGATCCTACTGAAGGCTCCCAAAGAACGAGCGCATCATTTTTCTCTCATGAGCATTTTGTTTTTAACAAGATCCCAAAATGTACCAGTTTCAGCGGCACAGTTTAGCACAGATGTTTTAGCTAAAATATGTCATAATTCAGTAATGGCAATGTGATGAACAATGTTGGGGGTAGCGCATTACAAGCAACTTAATTTACATAATCAGATTACTTTTTCAAGTAACTAGTAAAATAACACATTACTTTTACATTTCTACCAAAATATCAGAGTTACATTTTCAAATAAGTAACGCAAGTTCCTTTGTCTTCCCATTTATTGACTGAGACCTCTCCTGTCCCCATGTTGAGAGAAATCAGCAGAAGTAAGTACAGAGATGTTGTGTGCGCTGTGTGATGCTTATTGTAGTTCTAGACTAAATGTGATCATGCATTTACTCATCTTACTTGCACAAAAACAGATTCAGTAATCCTCAAAATGAATAAAAAAAGTAAAATGCAAACTCAATTTAACGCAAACCTTTAATAATTAAATATTAAATAATAACTAATATACTTTATTGCCCGGTTTCACAGACAAGGCTTAAGCCTAGTCCCAGACTAAAATGCATGTTTGAGCTTACTTAACATTTTATATCTAAAAATATGTCAGTGCCGTTGTTTTGTCTTAAGATGCACACTAGGCAAGTTTATAAAAGCTACTTGTCCTATTTAACTAAAGCCAGGTGTATTACTTTTAAAGTAACTTTCCCCAACACTGACGAAGAATGAGGCGGTTGTTAAATTTGACGTCACACTTCACCGTTTCTGGGTCCAAACGCTCTATCAGATCCAAACAAGCAGTGCTAATATACACTCACGGTGTATACATGGACACAGAAAAAGAATTCAATATGTCACGTGGATATTCACCCAACAGCAAACCTTCAGAGGGAAAATTACATGTGAAGGGGGTGTTTCTAAAAGTTGTGAGATAATAAAAAAAAAATATTAAAAAAATGGGTAGGGTCAGATAGAATTTTTTTTTAAAAATGTTACAAAAACTAAATTACAAATGTTTTGGCCCTCCAGAAAACACTAATTTCATAATCAATGCATTTCATCGGTGGAGGAGATTTCCTCTTTCCATATGTAAAGCACTTTGAGTACCCAGAAAAGCGCTATATTAATAATTGATTATTATTATTACTTTATTGTCACAAAAAAGAGTGATAGAAATATCTCACATTTTTGACATTAAGTTCTCGCAGAGTCCAACTTTGAGCTTTATCCTCTGATTTCACAGTCACAATCAGGTTTCCATAGAGACACGACGAGTTGTCCAGTGGCCAGTACTGCTCACACTTGACCTAGGGGAGTTCAATCAGAAAAGTTATATCAGACACAAAAAAAGAGATAAAAAAAATAACTGCACCAGGTGCAGATGGCAAATCTGCTGTGGTGTTGAAAACTATAGAAAGTTTAGATTACTGTGTGAAACACTGTATTGTTACACATAATTGGATTAAAAATGCTAAACAAACATTGCATTAAACCTGATGCAACAAGAATGTAGCATAATACTGTTCACTATATGATGTACAGTTTCATATACTGTTTAAAAAAAATGTTGTATACTACAGTAAGTAGTATTCTGAACACAACCTTACCCTTCCATTCTCAGTGCAGTTGGTAACCATGACGATGGCCTGTGACCTTTTCTCCCACACCATTCTCCAGAAGTCATTGACGGTGCATGGCAGCGGACCTTGAGCAGCGATGTACTGTTTGCTTACATTACCGTATCCCTGATATACACATAAACATCATAAACAAACATCGGTCCACCAGGGGTATTTTACAGCAGATGTTAACTAGTATATATATTGTACAACTTACAGGCATGTAGCTGGCATTAATATAATCAGAATCATCTTCATCATTTACAGTGAGATGCACTCTGGAGGAGTCATCTAAAGAGAGAGAGAGAGAGAGAGAAGGATAAAATGACTTCCAAGACAGAAAATCTATGTGGTAATAGTGTGTGTGTGTGTGTGTGTGTGTGTGTGTGTGTGTGTGTGTGTGTGTGTGTGGTCCTGGTTCGTTAAATGCCCCCACAAACCACAAAGATAGTAATACCAATCATTTGTATACCTTGTGGGGACTTTTTTTTTTGGTCCCATGAGGAAAACAGCTTATAAATCATATTAAATAATATTATTTTGCAAATATAAAATGCAAATGTTTTCTGTGTTGTGTTTATGGGGGGTTAGGGAATAGAATAGTGCCAGTGTTACTCATTTGTTCCTGTGTAGTTATTCATTAATGATGGAACAGTATTCTAAAGTGTTATCTATATACTGTTCATACATTATAAAATTAATTGTCTATGGAAAGTCCCCATAAAATGTGTGTGTGTGCTTGTCTATATGATTTATGTGGACACATATTTGTATAATGACATGGGTATTACACTGTTATTACAATGTAAATGTGGTTTATGAGGACATCGTATATGGCTTAATAATATACTAAATAATGTTTTATTAAATATGTAAAAAATACAAAGGTTTTCTGTGATGGGTAGGTTTAAGTGTTGGGTTAGTGTAGGGGAATAGAATATACAGTTTGTACAGTATAAAAAGCATTACGCCTATGGAATGCCCTCATAATGATAGGTTCACCAGTATGTGTGTGTGTGTGTGTGTGTGTGTGTGTGTGTGTGTGTGTGTGTGTGTGTGTGTGTGTGTGTGTGTGTGTGTGTGTGTGTGTGTGTGTAAAACACTCACAAGGTAAAACATTTGAAAATCGGTTTTTGTCCTTGTTTTCAAGCAGAATAGCCGCAGCACTTGACTGTTCTATACCCACTGAACTAAAGTCCTGTTAAAAAAAAAACATGTCCAATAAAAACAATCAACAAACACTGTAAATTTTCAAAATTAACTTGATGATTCTTACATGTAAGCAGAAAGACTCTCAGTTCTCAGTGTTTGAATACTTTGCAACAGCAATTACAAAAAATGTTACTCTTATATTTCATATTTGCTATCCCTACCTCATATTCCTCACTGAAACCTCTATTCTCATCACAACTCATGTTTTGAAAATGTTCAGGAAATTTATCCACGGGGATTGGTCTGAAAAACATTTCACAATTGTTTGTTTTCATACTATAATATCATAATATACAGTGGCCCCAAAAGCATGTGGACACTTAATGCACACTTAAAACAAAAAAAGTCTGATTGAAATTGCATTAGATGATAAAATATTCAATACATAAAGTTGTGGACATCATTGACATCCATTGTATGGAGAGAAAAAGAAAAGAAAAAAACTATCCCTTTAAGTGTGACTTAACTGTCCAAAAGCTGCAATAAAAAATCAATAAAAAATAGAAGTGTTACACATACTTGTAGTTTTTTTTTGTCACTTTTGACTCCAATGGTGGTTTGGGACTAAAGATGAGAAAAGACATTAAAGATACAACTTATACAGCTTCTATTGCATTTTAATATAAAATAAACCCATAATCCTTGATAACTATAAATCAAAATCATACTTTTTACTCTTTGCAGAACCATAGCGGAGCCATAAATAGACTGCAGCACATATAATGATGACCAACAGGAAAAACACAAGGACACCTGCTATAACGCCTGCAGAACACAGACAGAAACAAACAGTGAACATGTCAATACATAGGTCAACTATGTGACAGCTTAATATCTCAAAGATTTAAATTAATATTGCAGGTTAAATACAAGGGAGCTCTATTCAACTGAAGCCTGAGGAGGTTTAAAGGCAGAAATTATCTATATGTTAATATGGAGATCCATCATCGGAATGACCAAATGCAGAGGGCCGAGGAACAATCTGTAGTATTTTACCTTCAGCCCTAATCTGATTGATTCTGTATTGGACACACTCAATTCTTGCAGGAATGTTTGATCTTGCTTCTAACCCAAATATACAATTTTGAGGCTGTTTGACTCATGATTATGGAAGCCCATTTCCACCACAAGAAAAACAAAAAATCATGCTCTGGTAAATCATAATTATGAGATAAAAAATTGAAAGTCAATATTAATAAAACATAAAAATTCTAAATTATGACATACAATGTTGAATTTAATGACGAAATTATGCTAATAATGACAAGTCTAAATCTGCCATCACAAATGTCAAGAACTAGTTTGACTTCTTGGTATCATGAACTACTGTAGCATTTATTAATCTTGCTGAATGTTAATATTAGGCTACTTCCTATTCCTCTTTTAGTTTTGGCTGATCCTCTGAGAAGATAAACCTGCTCAACTGATCCCAATGCTGCTGATATCCCCATATCATTGATAAGCTCAGACTGATATATTGCTGAGAACTTACACTCAAATGAATGACATTGTACATTCACAAAAAAAAAGTTGTTCATTGTCAGTTTATGATATATTGCATTAATTAGTGTTCACATTTTAAAATTCTGCGCTAAATTACTATGGGTAAGGTAGGGTATGTGTAGGTTTAAAATATAAGTACTGTGTAATAGCATGTATGTACACAATAAGTGCATAATATAAAAAGATTAATTTAAATGTTAGTACATAGTAGTTAAAGACACCTATAAAGTGGGACCTCTAAGTCTTCTTACGTCACATGATAGCAACTGTGTGAAAAATATGCCAAAATTTAAGTAATTACTCACTGAAAATTCCATGAGAGCTCATGACAGTCAGAATGATTTCACATGGGATTGGAATACGAGGGTGTGTAATAATGACAGAACATTCATTTTAGATGAACTATTCCTTTAAGTTGTATTTAACCTGAGATATTTCTGTAGATTAAAGACAATCTTATAGCCTATTAAACATATTTAGACCTTATTTTACCTGTTGGATCAGTTTGACATTTGTGTGATACTGTTTTACTCTTCATGTCTCCAGAGAATGATGTCGCTGTCACTGTGTACCATTGGGCAGCTTGCAGGCTCTTCACCTCCTGTCTTGATGATACGTTTGAACTATGGTTGAAATGTTTTCCATCAACATCCACCTGCACCACATCCACAACTCCATATGGACGATCCCAAATTACAGCCAGACCATATCCTCCAGAAAAAGGTTCACAGCGAAGACTAGGTACACTATTTGGAACTAGTTTGAAAGAGAAACAGAAGGATAGTAAAACAAAGAAATGATGCTGAATATCAGCCGGTCACAGTCCAAAACAGAGCATGTAAACTCACTTAATGTCAGGAGATGTGAGCACTGTAGGAGTCTCTCTTTGTCCAAATAATACCACAGTGTGACATTGTATCTTTCTCCAGGATAAAGCTCTTTCAGATTCACCATGTTTTTCTCTACAGGGAGAGGTTCAACATTGGGGGTTCCGTTTTCAGCTCTTACATGTGTGCTACCATTCACTGGAGCGGATATCGTTGAATTGGTGACTTCCCACTCAAAGGACACACAGTTAATGGCTGCAGAAACACAAAAACATATGAACGCTGTCTTCAAACTCAACTGGAGTCTTAATCTTGGGGTCTTAAAAAGATTTTTTTTTTTATTCAATTGGATATGCACAAAAATGCAACAATATTAACTAACAATGAGCAAATACATTTATTATTCTTTATTAACATTAGTCCAAAAAAAAAAAATGAAATAAAATTGTTCACTTTTAGTTCATGAGCTCAGGGCCATCAAATCATATTAACAGATATAACTTTTAATTTTAATATTGTATTACTAAATGTAGTAATGAACAATCTAATATTAATAAATGCCTTATTATTATTTTTTATTAAACCTTATTGTAAAGTGTTACCAAAATATTGTATATAGAGTTCAAGCATTAATAACCACACAAGTCAATTCTTTCCATGACTAGCAAGCTGTGCTCAATTAAAACTCATTCTTTGCTTTTCAAATAAGTAATGCTATCAAAACTTACTGGTGATGCTCTTGATGGCGGACCCATTTTTTTGACCATTCACCAGAGTGAAGAGAGTAAAATTGTATACTGTCCCTGGTGTGAGGGTTGAGGAAATATGTGTATACTCATTTCCCCCAGAAGATCCGTTGTAAAATGTCTCGCTTCTATGACTTTCACTCAAGATGTAGTCGTAGATGTTGTTTTCGTTCAACTTATTCCATGTGATATTCAACTGTGTCGGTGATCGAGTGACTTTGACTTCAGTTACGCAAGATAGACCTGTGAAGAGATACATTTTCCACAAGAGTTAATGGTAATTAATATAAATACTGTAGAATATAAGGTAAATTCCTCTCAAATTCATCACTGATAATTTGGTACGTGGCAGGGTTGTGCACCATTCAGTATTTGAGAATCTGAATTTGAACTGAGGCAAACCGGATGAAGAATTGAAATACAAAATGGAATTTTATTTCATAATTAAAACTGAATGAAATCGGAAGAAATTCACAAAACTGCTGTCAGATCAATATGTATGTAATTATTTACAAGTCTTGTCTTGGACAAATGTTGAATGTCCTTAAACTGCATTTAAAGTAAATTTCAATTCGAAATCATGTGTGTTATAGCAAATTCAAAAGCCAAATCATGAATCGAATGCAAGCTGATTCTTTCATTTTGACTTTTTCCCAACCCTGCTAATGTGGTCCATTATTATAATGCAAAGAATATAGGAGACTTACTCGTGTTGTGACTGAAGTTGTATCCAGTACTTCTCACATCAAAAAACAATGTGTACAGAGTGAAGCTGTAGCTTGTTGCAGGAATCAAATTATTTATATGATATGTCAACTTATTCCCTTCTGGAGTGATATTAATGTATTCACATGTTTTGTTTCTTTCAAGAGAATAGTTGTATGTGTTGTTGATGGTGTTCCATTGTAAGATCACGTCGGTGTCATTGGAATCCACCACTATTGGTGGATCTGCAACATTAGATGGCACTGAAACAAAAGCAGATATAGTGAGATTTGTCAGGTGTAGTTAAAACGCACAAATCCAAATAGAATCAACAGTCTTTTAATTAACAGGGAGAATATGCAGGAGAATCAGAACAGCAACTACACAATGACACAAACAAGGCAGAACAAACAACTAGGGTTTAACTACACAGGGAGAGTTAATAAACCAGAAAAGAAACAGGTGCGAGATTAATCAGAAACTAATGACCAACACAGGTAAAACAGGAGCAGGGAAGACAAAACCAAAACACAATGAACCTAAACAGGCAAAAGCTTAATCTTGACAAGATATGTTATACAACAAGCCCGTCATTTACAGAGTTAGTAAATTAATAATCAGAGGGATTAAGCACATTAATGGAACTCTTAACTCTGCGACAACAACCAGCATATTTTTTAAATTACTGCTGACAATTGGGGCCAGATTGAGGCCAGTTGCCCTTTTGGCACACATGCTTGCAATGCCACTGAAAATGTTACATTCATTGATCTTGGACATCAATGAGGACAGAACTTTTTTTCGCCTTGCAAACTTAAACACTGGTGTTTCAAATTCAGCTGATTTGTCACCAAGATAATGTTATGCAGCTTGTCAGCACTGACAAAGGTTTTGTCGAAATTGCACAAATTATTTGGTCTTGGAAGCATCAGTAAAACTGCAAACCAATAAGGAAGTGTTTCTATGATTGACACTGTTGTTGCAAATTCAGCTGATTTGTCACCAAGATTTTTTTTTTTTTTAAGAAAATATTTTTTTTTTTTGTTAAAGGAACTGTATGTAAGATTGTGGCCAAAACTGGTACTGCAATCACTTTCAAATTACTGTAGAGCGGTGTATCCCCTCCCCCTCCCCCCTGACTCGAGGGTGCCAGATATGCTGCAGAATCCAGCAGGAACGTAGGCTGACACGTTTGTAGCTGCAGCTGTGGTAACTAGCGCAGAGCTGGCAACCCGGATGCCGAAACACTACTGACTTCGTGATTAGTAGATAGGTGGAGGGTGGAGCATCAGGCCAAAACACAACATGACAACATCAACATCAGTTGAGGGCTGCAACTATCACTTTTAAATGACAATATCCTGGCCGGACTACTGTTGTCAGTGATATAAGTATTTGAAATGAACATGATTTCTTAATGTCTAGTGACATATCAGGGCCATTTTATGATTAATTGAAATACATTTCTTACATACAGCTCCTTTAAGAAAATTTAAGTGATAGAAAATATTTCGGTAACACTTTAGTTTAGGGTCCAATTCTCACTATTAACTATTTGCTTATGCATATTACCAGGCTATTGACTGCTTATTAGAACTTATAGAGCACATATTAATAATGCCTTATTCTGCATTTCCATATTCTACATCCCTTAATCTTACCCAATACCTAAATTTAACAACTACCTTACTAACTTTTAGTAATTAGGAGTTTGTTGAGGCAGAAGTCATAGTTAATTAATAGTGAGAATTGGACCCTAATCTAAAGTGTGACCAATATTTCTTGCAAATATAAAACTGCATTGCTAAAACTTAAAATTGATCACTGTTTTGTGGTGGGGCCAGTGAAAATATTGGCAGGGCAAGTAAAAAGTGTATACAGTGAATTGCATCCTAATTAAGAATAACGTGTCAGTGTTGGTTGACTGAAATTATGTACTGAGACTCACCGGTTACATTGGAGAAGTTGTATCCACTGCTCTTCAATCCTTCAAACACAGTATAGAGTGTAAATGAGTATTCAGTCCCTGGAGACAGAGACGTGACATTATGTTCCACTAAAGAATCATTTGGTGATATATGTATTGGAGGCTCGTCTGTATCCAATTTTTTCAGCTCATAAGTGTAATTGGCACTGTTGTTGACTTTTTCCCATTGTAATGTTATTTTAGTCTCTTCCCGATCGACGACCGAAACACTCCCAACATTAGATGGAGCTGAAGAAGAAAGACAGAAATTGTATATTTTGTTAACACCTGCTGCTATCCACCTGTCCATCAATTAATCTACCATTCAGTTCCTTCACTGACTGGCAGTTACTGTATTGTGGCCGCAGACAGTAGTTGGAAATCACATCTACAAATGTCTGAATGTCTTTGCATTACATAAAAAAATCAAGAAAACAGCATTTATTTTTAAAGACTGAACAAGCACATCTTTCATATTAGATATTATAGAACCACTTTGTGTTCGTGCAACGTAAGTGGATCATGTTGATAGTTAATGTGATGAACTGTGTGAGGTTAGTGCTGAGAAAAGCTCTAGCAGCATTTAGGCAAATTCCAAATGGTGTTTTTGTGTCTTTGAAGGGCACTTTTGGAAGGGGACGTCATTAATAAGGGCGTTCCAAACGACAGCGAACACCTGAATCCCTTCAGGAAGGGCCCTTTCCACAAATCGGTTAGTAAAGGGTACATGCAACGTCACATCAAGGAAGTAATCTTATTGTTTATGGTCATATGACCCAGGGTGGTGAATCCTTGCAATTCATTTTAAAGCTAGATGGCAGGAGAGTTCGAGTAAACATATAAAAAGAGTCATTTAAGTTCTTTTTTTCATGTTTGGGATATATTACAAGCATTTTGTTATACATTTCATTTGAAGTTTAATAAATAAGTTACAATGTGTTTAATAGTAGATACGTAAGGTAAATGTGACTACATGCAGGGCCTAAAGAAGAGACGGCAAGTTTTAAACTTGTTTGCAACAGTTATATTAACAGCAATAGGCTAAAAAATCCTGTTGTAAGGACAGCTAATAGGCTGACGGATGCCATACTGCGTTATTATGGTAACATTCCAGGTGAAAATAATGAGTAAATTACATCGATACAAAATTATTGTCTTTCTTTGTCCCAAAAAAAAAGAAAAAAAAAAAGAAATGGCTGAGTTATTATGACACGCAAGTGCTCTGCTCCCTCTAAAATCCAAATATTCTTTCCAAATACATTCTGGACCACTGTACATTGCAAATGTTAACATTGTCAGTAATGAACATGAAGGGATCACAAATAAGCAGTACCTGAAGTGTTTTATTCATTACTAATGTATCTTCCTTATGTAACTAAAAGTTTCTGCATCACTTTCAAATGTTTTCAGTACTTTTTTGGTAACACTTTACTTGAAGGGGTGTGCATAAGACTGACATGACACCGTCATAATCATGACATGACACATGTCATGAATATGAAGGAGGTTTTATGCATGTTTATGAATAATGTCATTAAGTGTCATTCGCTCAATTATGACATTTTTAATGCAAATATGACATTGTGTGAGATGTCTTTGTTATGGCAACTTGACTTTACTAAGACAACACAACCTGTCATAAATATGTCATAAACATGACATAGCAGATTAATTATCAAACTTAAGAAACCACTTAGCTTTATGGGTTAACATTTCATTAAACTGTCATGTGGTTGGTTTTGACATTGGCTGTCATGAAGCCATTATAACATTTTAATGACAAATTAAATTTGTACCACTGTAGTTGAGGTCAAGAAAAACATTCATGACACAGTTATAATGGCCTCATGACAGCCAATGTCAAAACTAACCACCTGACAGTTTAATGAAATGTTAACCCATAAAGCTAAGTGGTTTCTTAAGTTTGATAGTTAATCTGCTATGTCATTGTTTATGACAATTTATGTTGTCTTGGTAATGTCAAGTTGTCATGACAAAGACACTGACAGGTTATGATGTATTGGTTTATGTCAAGTTGTCATAACAAAGACATCTCAAACAATGTCATATTTGCATTAAAAATGTCATAATTGAGCGAATGACACTTAATGACAGTTGTCATAAACATGCATAAGACCTCCTTCATATTTATGACATCTGCCATGTCATGATTATGAAGGTGTCATGTCAGTCTTATGCACACCCCTTCAAGTAAAGTGTTACCACTTTTTTTAATGTTTACACCAAAACACCTTTGACATTTAGCTGGCCCGTCACAAGATAAGCAAGCGTGCTGCGAAACATTATGGCTTGTTTAAGAAGATATATTAAGAAATATTTAAGAAAGTGCACACATTTTATGTGGTTGATATTTTATTTTATTCAACTTTATGTTAAAATTAATCACAATATTTTTCCACATTATTTTTTCACACCTATTGATACAAATATATATTTTTTATTTAATTGTGCTAATATTTGCTTTTGTAATACATTTGTTATTAATGGTCAATATGTGTCATGTAGATGTGATTTGCATTTTATTGAAATGACCTTTATTTTCTAAAAACTCAAACTATTTTGAAAAATCACATACCCATTTCAGAAATAATCAGTATCGCTTTCGATATTGGTATTGTTATAATTGTAACAAAAGGTATCCGTAATGATATTACCCTTTCCTAATTGTGTTTCTTATTGTTGTTATCAGTTATGTACATCAGGTTTTCTTTTTTAAATCTTACATCTTGTGTTGTGTAATTAATGATTAATGCATTATTTTACTGTAATGCGTGTTGCCCCAATGGTATTTGTGTGTGAGTGTTTGTGTGTGTATGACCATCTATTGGTATTTGCTTTGGCTTGTGGAAAGGCCAACGCTATCTCCCGACCAATTCGTACGTATTTTACGAGGTGGCTAATTCGTACAATTTGTCTAAACCCCAGTGAAGGGTAGGTTTAGTGGCGGGGTAAGGGGTTAGATATGAATTCATACGAATTGGGCAACTCGTAAAATACGTACGAATTGCTGTGAGATTGGGTTGGAAAGGCTACTTGTGATCAGGGACCCATTGCATAAACTGCTATGACTAGTTTTATAAGTTAGTCATCAAATTTCATTTCATAATGTTTATAACTTTAAGTCAGTAAAAGCAACGATTGGTCTAATTTGATAATGAAAAGTAAGACTGATTACCCCTAAATAGGCTAACTGCTAGCTGGTCACACTGGGTATTATGACTCAAAGGGCCCTATTTTAACGATCTGAAACGCAAGTGTCAAGCGCAAAGCGCAAGTAACTTTGTGGGCGGGTCTTGGTCGCTGTTGCTATTATACCGGCGGGATAAATGACTCTTGCGCCCGGCGCAAATCTAAAATGGGTTGGTCTGAAGTAGCTTCATTATTCATAGGTGTGGTTTGGGTGTAACGTGAAATAAACCAATCAGAGCGTCATCTCGCATTCCCTTTAAGAGCAGGCGCGCTTGTTCTAAAGCGGATTCCTATTATAACGGCGGATCTATCTATCTATCGTAATAATGTATGATTTGCAAAAATGAAAACTGCTGCTTCTGTGTAGATGAGAGAATTAAAGTGTATGCGCGTTGTGCACACGGAAGGCCTACATTGATTATGGCCAAGCATGCGCCCTTAAAATAGCATATGAATAACATGCGCAACGCGCCACTGACTTTAAACTAGTTTTTTTCGGTCAGTGGCAGAATTGTTTTCTTAACCTGTAAAATAGCATGAGGGAACGTTTGCGCCGGAACACGCCTTCTCTTTGCGCTGAACCGCCCCTGGGAGAGCAAGTGTATTTCTTAGTTAACCGACGTGCGTCTGTGGAGGGAAAAGTCCGCTGTGCGCGGGTGCAAAATAGGAATGATACATGCATCAGTTGACAAAGTCAATTGCGCTGGGTGCAAGATAGGGCCCACAGTGTTTTTTGCTAGTTTCAGTCCGACGCAGTTATAATTTTCATGTCCTCTGACACGTTGTTTAAATAGCAAATGCATTTGCGCCCATTTGTGCGCCCATGGGTGTGCTGGTCTGAAAAAGAGGTGTGTTTACCTATATCTACAGATAAAGCGTTGTCGGGATAATTCCGGTTCGCGTGGCCACGTGGAAGCGATAAAAATTCAGTATTACGAGTCCGCCATGGCGTGAGTGCAACTGGCTTTTAAAGGGAATGACAGATGAGACTCTGATTGTTTTTTGCACACTACACCCAAAAACATCCATTACTCCTTAATAGAGACAACCCTTTTAGATCATGCGTCGGGTGTGCCGACCATTTTTCCCCTTGTTAAACTAGCAAAAGTGGATTCGGACACGCCCTAAGTGCACTTGTGCTGTGCGCTTTAGACCATGCGCTTAAAACGTTAAAATAGGGCCCACAGTCTTTACATAATGGCTATGTTAATGCTACTGGCCGAAGCTTGGCCACCCTGCTCACAATTGCCGTTTCTGTCTTTTTTATCTTGACCAGAATTGAGTTAATGTAGATGTTAGACAATCTTTTTAAGACCACAACACACGGGAGACTTTTCAGGTGCTAACGCGAACTTTGCCTCAGTGCCAGGCGCGAATAAACCAAAAAATACACAGGTGCCGAGGGAGCCGAAAACCCCAGCGAAAACAGTAGATATATGAAATCGCTGAACAGTTAGATAAATACAACATCATTAAATATGGAGATGATCAAAACAGCATCAAAACTTCACATTTATTACATTTTACATCTAATATTTAACATGTAAATCTCCCTCAAATGTCCTGCTATGTGAGCTCACAATATAATACATGTGAGTCCTGTTCATTTATACTCGAACACAGGCACTGAAACATCCATTGTGCGTCGTTTTTTATGCCTTGTAAAATTAAACCATTCTCTGTGATGCATTTTACACTGATGTTGCAAATTCAGCTGATTTGTCACACAGTTGTTATCTAACTTGCTAATGTAAACATATGTTTTGTCAAATTATTGACAATAAAAGGTTCAGCAAGGTTACACATTGTATAAAGAATTGCATCCTAATTCAGAATCTGAGAGAAATGTCAGAAGCAGTTGTTTTGTCTGTCACACAGACTTTGGTCTTTGCGACAGACCAGATGTTTTGAGACTCACCGGTTACATTGGAGAAGTTGTATCCACTGCTCTTCACTTCTCCAAACACAGTATAGAGTGTAAATGAGTATTCAGTCCCTGGAGACAGAGACGTGACATTATGTTCCACTAAAGAATCAGTTGGTGATATATGTATTGGAGGCTCGTCTGTATCCAATTTTTTCAGCTCATAAGTGTAATTGGCACCGTTGTTGACTTTTTCCCATTGTAATGTTATTTTAGTCTCTTCCCGATCGACGACCGAAACACTCCCAACATTAGATGGAACTGAAGAAGAAAGAGACAGAAATTGGCCTATTAGAAATCACATCTACAAATGTCTGTATATTTTTGCATTATTAAAAAAATAAAAAATAAATCAAGAAATCAATATTTATTTTAAAGAGAGACTGAACAAGCACGTCTTTCAAATCACATTAGATAATGGAACCACTTTGTATTTGTTCTGAATTACAGTAAGAGCCTGTGTGAAGTTAGTGCAGAGAAAAGCTCTAGCAACATTTGTGTACAACATGCTACTGGTTCCCAAATCTGAATGCAATATTGTCAATCATTGAAGTTCTCACAAATAAGCAGTGCTAACTATATTCCTTATATACATGCATAACTTAATTTAAAATAACATTTAAAGGCATTTCATTTAAATAATTATGATATATATATATATATATATATATTTAAATAAGTCTATTTAAATTTTAATGTAGGAGAATTTGAACTTTATATTACCACAATTCTTAAGTTAATCTACAGAGAAAACACTTTATATATTCAAAAACCTTAATGACTCACTTACCAGTTACAGCCCAGAAAGGAAATCCATTGCTCTGAATCCCCTCAAACACAGTGTAAATTGTAAAGGAATAATTAAATCCAGGAGACAGAGATGAGACAGTATAAGTTACTACAGAATCCTCTCCTGTTACAGGGATCGTACTGATTTTTTCACTGCCTTTCATCAGTTTATAACTGTAACTTCTGTTGCTGTCGACTATATCCCACTGGAATGTTAAGTTAGTCTCTGTTGGAGTTACTGAAACATTTTTAACATCAGCGGGTTTTTGTCCCTAAGGGGAAGAAATTACATTCATTAAATAATCAAATATTCTATGAAGAAACACAATTTCAAAACAATCATTGTGTTAATAAATTCTAGATATTCCAGCCTACTAACATTAACTGTTATATAAAAATGAGAGTGATAAATTCAATAGTTTTCAATCCTGGTCCTATGGAGCCAGCTCTGCACATTTTGTACGTTTCCCTCATCAGTCACACCCAATTCAACGCTTGGAGTCTCTACTTTTCAACTGACGAGATGAATCAGGGGACATACAATATGTGAAGAGGTGGGGGTCCCCATGCAGGACAGCTTTGTGAAGCACTGATATAAAATATGGGCACACATAAACTAACAACACACACAAAAAAAAGCCTTTTAAAAAAAATATTTACTAATTTCAATTGTATGGTAAAATTCCATCAAATTGAATTGAATAATCTTTAAGTAATTTTCATATTATGAATTAAGAATTTTAAATGAGTAAAAAAAAATAGAGCTAAATAAAACCTTTTGTATAAATCTTAATGCAACAATGGGTTATTAACAATAACCCCATCAAGGCCAGCAAAGAAACTTGGAGACAACTCCATCTTATCCATCACATCACAAGTCTTTGTCCAGGCTCTTGTCAGTTCTGCTGTGCTCTTTTAGCCATTCACCCTAATGTCCAATCATTAAACCCATATTACACCTCTCTTAGAATATCTTCACAAGCTGCCAAGTTTAACACAGTGAACACAGCCTCACTAGGAAGCAGCCTTCAGATTGCAACAATATGGCGGCTTTATAGTCTCGTCTACTAAATAATGGCCAACTGTCAATAGACCGTTTGGGAGCTGAGGTCAAAGTTACGCCACTTTGTACGCATTGTGGTGGCAGAAAAACGGGTAATACGTGAGAACGGGCAAATTGAAAAAAAATGTCTTGTGTAAGTTAAAACATAAGAATATCCATTCTTTTTCCTTTGGATGTCAGAAATGGAATGCAAAAGAAGATGATCTTAATTTTTATAGAATACCGTGGTCGAAGAGACACATTTAAAGCTAAACACAGACGTTTATGATTGCAAGCATTAAACAAACAGACTGGACTGATGAAACCTGCAATGATTAAACCATCAATCTGATATAAACAAATAGGTCTACATATGTGGTTCATAGGTGACAGAATGTATTAGCCCTACAGTTACAGTATGAAATTTAAACCTATAAAATCTGTATCTCCCAATTCTGACTTTATATCTCGCAATTTTCAATTCGGAGAAAATAGCTCACAATTAATATTTTCCTTCACAGAATTGTGAGATATAAACTCGGAAATGTGAGGAAAAACAGTCAGAAATGTGAGATGTAAACTCAAAATTACATTTATTGTGTATCCTTGGAGTAACAAGGATGGCTCAAGACGTTCTAGGATTGATTTTTTGCTTGTCTCTAACCATTTTGATGGGAACAATATTTCTGTTAATGTTATGGCAACACCATTAACTGACCATAAGGCCATATTAATCAAAATTAATATTTCTCCAAACACAAATTGTAACAAGTATCATTCATATTGGAAACTTTGGAAGAACTCATTCATTATTATTGGATTAAAGCCAAAAAGGAAGGGTTGTTTAGTCAAAATTGGGAACTATTAAAATTTGAAATTGGAAAATATTTGAGGAAGTTTAGTAGCACATTAGTTAAATCACAACGTCTTGTGGAAGAGAAAGTTGTTAGTGAAATCTTATCCATTTCTAACATTCCCACTGTGGACCTGTTGGAAGGACAGAGATTGCGTCTAACAGAGCTGCAAAATGAGCTTGATAATATGTACAGAATGCAAGCACAAGGAGCCTTTATTCGATCAAGGCAGAAATGGTTAGAGCATGGAGAGCAGATGTCTGCTTATTTTTTTAACCTTGAAAAGTCAAGGGCTAAACTAAATTCTGTTTCTAAAATTAATATTAATGGATCTATTACAGATCATTTTGACATGATTTCTAGCTTTTGCTATAATTATTACTCTAATTTATACACTTCTAAATTCAGTGAGTATAATATGACATCTTTTTGTAAACAAAGAATGTAAAAACAATTACAGAAGAGGACCAAAAGTTATGTGATTTCCCAATAACTTACGGAAATTAAGCAAGCTATTGAATGTTTAAAATGTAATAAATCACCCAGTAACGATGGAATTACTACTGAGTTCTATAAGCAGTTTTCTGAGACTCTTGCCCAGTTTCTTTTTGAAGTATACTCTGAAAGATTAAAGTGCTCACAGCTTCCTACAACCATGACGCAAGCTATAATTTGTTTGATTCCTAAGCCCAAGAAAGATTTGTTGATTATTGATAATTGGAGACCCATTAGTCTGTTGAATAATGACTATTGCTCATGTCTTTGCTCAAAGGTTCAAATTAGTATTAGATTCCATTATTGATGAAAATCAAACTGGGTTTATGAGAAACAGACATATATTTCATAATATCAGACTTATTTTTGATCTTATTGATTATTCTGACCTTATAAAAGATGATGGCTTTATATATTATTTTTTTTATGTTTTACTGTTGAGAACACTTTGGGTTTGGGGCTTATTTCTTTAAACTCTTTACGCAGGTGGAAATAGTTCTGTGAAATTAAATAATGGCACTACACAAAGATTGATCTGGAAATAGGAGTTAAACAAGGTTGCCCAGTTTCTGTTTAAGTCTTTCTCATTGTTGCTCAGGCATTTTGTCACTTCATTAAATCATGCAACATAAAAGGAATTCAAGTTGAAGAGAGACGTGTCCTAAGTCAGTTGGCTGATGACACAGCACTTTTCTTGAAAAATGTTGATCAAATTCAGTCAGCTGTCAAGTCCATTGACATTTTTTTCCAGTGCCTCGGGTCTCTGCCTTAATTTACAAAAATGTGAACTGTTTGCTTTAAAAAGTTGCCATGCCAGAACAATTAATATTCCTTTTAAGGATGCTCCAACTTATTTGGGTATGGTTATTACTAAAAATGAGCAGGAGAGAATCTCACAAAATTTTGACCCTGTGATTGAAAAAGTAAAGAACAGATTTAATATTTGGTTACAGAAGGACTTGTCTCTCAAAGGTTGTGTTTTGCTGGCTAAAGCGGAAGGCATTTCTAGGCTTACTTATGTAGCTACCTCGATACATTCAGATAATAAAATAAATAAGATAACTGATCAAATAATGCTGAACTTTTTGTGGAAAAAACGTATACATTATATTAGAAAATTCATATAATAATGGTGGGCTTGATTAATTTGATTTTTCTATTTTAAATAACACCTTCAAAATTAACTGGTTGAAATATTTTCTAATAAAACACTAATTCTGTGTGTAATATGATTTCAAAATTGGTATGTGTGATTACAGAATCGAAAAACTTCCAGTTAAACTGTCAGCTTTTCACAGGCAAGCACTTTGGGCTTGGAAGTTCATTTACAAGCATAATTTTTCACCACATCATTATTACATCTGGAATAATTGTAATATTTTGTACAAGCATAAGAGTATATATTTTTGTAAACTTGGTTTGACGAGGGTGTCTTTTTGGTTGGACAGTTGTTAAATTATCAAGGGTATTATGATGAATCCCTTTCATACTTCAACTTCCCTGTTTCCCCTAAACAATTTTCCTCTGTAATTGGTGCTATTGTTGTCTCTTTATGTAGAGGTATTTCATTCTCTAAACGTGTGTCTCTTTTTTGTGAGATGATACGTTCTGTGGTAAAATTAGTTTTTTGACAAGCAAAAATAATAATAAGGTTATACGTTCCCTTTTTCAAAAGGAAGAAGTGAGTAAACCACATGTCATTTCCTATTGGTCAAGGTTTATTGGACCTATTAATTGGAGTAAGGTATGGCTGTTACCTTATAAATATATTATTACAAATAAGGTCAAGGAAATTTCATTTAAGATATTGCACAAATTTTACCCAGCTAAACATTTTCTATCCAAGTTTAACAAAGACATAGATGTAAATTGTTAATTTTGTTTCTTGCAACCAAACTGTACCTCATATTTTTTGGCACTGTCAATATACAAAGAGGTTATGGTGGGAAGTTTCTAAATTTATAAATGACAAATTGGAATGCAACTTTCTTTTGTTATTCGAACACATTTATTTATTTTTTTTTAATATGAAAAGAGTCTGGAATTGAAAGATTTTTTCTGTGGTACTTTTTTCTGTGGTATTGAAAGAATTAGAAAATGAAATGGTTTCCATTAAAGGACAGTACGAACAAAAATGCTGTTCAGACCATTCATTTATTGAAAACATTTAAGAAGCCTTTTATTGTTTGTTTGGTCTATTATTTAGTTTTATTTTTACGCACTTTCTTGTATTTTATATTTTTGTATCCTTAACCCTGGCATTTTTTTTTTCTTTTTTTTTTTTTTTCTGTTTTGTAATTGTTGTTCAAGCAATAATTTTTTTCTTTTTTTTTTACCTCATGCTTAGGGTTGCACATGCGCATTGACTGACCTGAAATATACACTTGTTAATGTAGTTTGAGCTTAAGATTGATGTCAGATTTTATTGCTGATTTGAAAGTTATTGAAATTGAGTTTGGCAAGCAGTTTTTGACATTTTGTTATTTCCTCATTCAAGTAGATAGGAGTCAGTCTTGCACTCCTGAAATATTGCCGTCTAGTGAATTGACTTTCCTTAAAGGGGACTTCAGTTTAAGTCACTGTGGCTTGCATTTGGTACTGTTGCTGAATCTACACCCTATTCATTTAGAAATTCCTGATGTGGTCAGTGAGTGAACAGCAAAAAATCACTCTTCCTAACTCTCATATTCACTACGATGGTGAATTATCTTCCCAAGAGAACAGCTGAAGAAATAACTTTTCCATGAGCACTTGGCTAACATCTGATGATGCACTTAATCTTAAAAAAAAAGAAAGAGTTAATTAGTTTAGGCCTGGTTCACAGACAGGGTTCAGATTAAGCCAGGATTTGGCCTTGGTTCAGTTAGGACATTTGAATAGCTTTTATAAACGTGCCCTAGAAAAAAAAAGAAAAAAGAAAAAAAAAACATTAATGATGTGCATCTTGAGACAAAACAATGGCACTGACATATTTTAAGATCTGTCAGTAAAAGTTGCTTTCAGTTATGACAGTTTAAACATGCATTTAGACTAGGCTTAAGACTTAATTTTCTGTGAAACTGGGGGGTAGTTTAGTAATGTTCACAAATGAAAGCTTATTTGTAAAGTGTTACCAAAATATCTCTAGAATTACTCAAATGAACTCTTTAAAGTTCATTTAGGTCATTATTACAAACACAATAAAATGTTCAGAATGTGTTTACTTGTGACAGATGCAAATTGAAATCGCAATATTGCTGATATACATGTAAAATCAAACACAAAAGCCATTGTGTGAATGACGTCTGATGTTTCATGACACTGAGCTACACAAACGCGCACAGTGGTATAGCAAATAAAATACAGTAAAATATATTTGCATAATATTACCAACAGCTTATCATTAACTATATGCTAAACATCTCTTTTTCCATTTGACATTTCAAAACTGTCCTGACTAAAAAGTAAATGTCAACCACCTATCTGGACGTGTCACTGAAACAATCTATAAATGATTCTCTTTGACAAGCCACCGTAACATGGAAATCAATTTGAAAACAGCACCAGGAAAGATGTTGACACAACAAATAGCTATCGCATGACAAAAATAGTGCATGATGAAGTGGCAGCTTGTTTGAAAGTACTGTACTAAAAAGTTTAGTCGCCTCTTCTCATTCACTATTGTATAAGCTTTTTGAAATACTAGGATCATAAAAAGAGGAGGTATATGAGTTATTTAGAACATTATGTAGAATTATGTACACGCACAAATGAATAGTCTTGTATTTCAGCTTCTTCAAAACAGCCACCCTTTACAAAATCAGTTTATTCTGAATCCTGAGATGCTTTTTATAAGTATTGAAAGAGTCCCATTATGCTGGACACTGGCTTCACTATCTGATAACCTGTTTCAGAAGAGCCAACTAAATAAAATATTATATTGCATCATAAGATGTTTTTTTATGTTTAGAATAAATGGCCTGATTGAAAGTTACAGCACATCCAGTATATTTAGTCATAAAATGATTACATTCTGTTTTAAATGCCTTCTGCACCGAAGAGCGTAAAAGGTCATAGACAATAAAGTCATAACCATTACAGTAAGACCTTATTACAGCTGAATCATAACAGATACAGAATTCCTGGCTATCATTTATATTCAGGACTTTGGTCTGGGATGGTATTTCAGGAGTGAAACATTAGACCCATAAATATAAAATATGAATCCACAGAATTTTGATCTCAACACATGCCATTTAGATGGGCACAAAAACATGAAAAATGTACTTACAATAAAAATAAATACAGTATTTTGTATCTTGAAAATACACAACATTTATGTAAAATTGACCATTCAGTGAAATTATTAGGCTGAAATATATCTGGACCTATTCTTAATGCAAAGAACAATATTTAACAGATGATTATATAAATGTCTCTTTATATTTCAACTACTGCTTCCTTTGCCTAGTAGGAAATAAGAAATCACAAACACACACACACACACACACACACACACACTAAAAAAACACTGGACCTATGTAACAATGTAACACATTTGCATAATGTGACATAGACCAGTCTATGGTCTTCATTGGCTGCCCGTGACCAACGTCTATCTTGGAAGAGTTTGGTTCGTGTTTTCGACGTGTCGAGAAGACGCTGTTTTCAGCGCTGCAAATCCACTTTGCATGCACTTCAAAAGGATGAGGACTCGAATTGATACGGAAAACTCCATACTGTTCACATCACGGTGCATACATACAACCGGCACATCCGGGAACTTAACTGTCAATCTCGTAACCGCCCCTTTTTAGGGGAAAACAAGCCAGACACAAAACAACATCCGTACACAGCCGGCAGACGTGTATAACTTCAGAAATCACTTAGATGAAATATGTCGAGTAATTATATGTCCACCCTGCCTTCCATAGAGCGTGAACGATACATTTATAAACTTAATTTGGGCAACTTAAAAAACATGTCCCTTTCATTCTACCAGCGTCAAATTGGTCTAACAACCCCACCCATTGGCCAGAAGTGTCTTACCCGGACATTTACTCGTACCTCATCGAGTCACCAGGTAGCCAGTGAATGATTTTACTTCGGTTTTAAGAAGTAAACATCTTTAAATGTATAATATTATGTCTTTATATTTAGAGTAGCTACTGAGTGCACTTTTCTGTCCAGCCATACAACTAGCCTGATTTAGCTTTCGATAGCATCATCCGTAATTCATGATATTTCCATAACAGCAAAATATTGATGATGATGATGGCAGGCAGAGATGGGCATAAATACATGGAAATGTATTTAAAATAAAATAAAAATACAAAATACTGTGTGGAAGAATTTAATTAAATACAAATACAAATTACATGTTTGTAAGGGTTAGTACACGTCCTCAATCCGATACTATAATGGCGCTCGCCGGATTGTTTTCCCCTAAAAGTGGGCGTGAACCTTTTCAGAGACGTTCTATGACGCTATACGCCGGTTGTATGTATCAAGTGCTGAAGAAGCTCCGACACGCGCTGTAAGCGGTAGACCAATCACAACAGACTGGCCCTTCTGACCAATCAGAGCAGAGTAGGCTCGCGGAAACGAGGGGTTTAAAGGATTAGTTCACTTCAGAATTAAAATGTCCTGATAATTTACTCACCTCCACATCATCCAAGAAAGATGTTCATGTCTTTCTTTCTTCAGTCGAAAAGAAATTAAGGTTTTTAAGGAAAACATTGCAGGATTTTTCTCCATAGTGGACTTTAACGGCAACTTTGTTGAAATCGCAGTTTCAGTGCAGCTTCAAAGGGCTCTACACAATCCCAGTCGAGGAGTAAGGGTCTTATCTAGCGAAACGATTGGTCATTTTCTTTAAAAAAAACACAAAAAAACCCATTTAGATACTTTTTAACCACAAATGCTCATCTTGCACTAGCTGCGATATGTCACGCATTACCTAATCACGTTGAAAGGTCACTAGTATTACGGATCAAAAAGGTAGAGTAGGGCGAAAAACTCCATCTAATTTTCTCCTCCAACTTCAAAATTGTCCAACATCATTGTTTTACCTTTTATTTTATTTTTTTTAAATGGCGTTTAACTTAGTCTTTGCATGTTCGCTTTGTAAACACTAGGCCTGTACTTCCGCCTACGTCACGCGTGACCTTTCAACATGATTATGTAATGTGTGGCGCATCACAGCTAGTGCAAGACGAGCATTTGTGGTTAAAAAGTATATAAATGTTTGTTTTTTTAGAAAATGGCCGGTCGTTTCGCTAGATAAGACCCTTATTCCTCGACTGGGATCGTGTAGAGCCCTTTGAAGCTGCATTGAAACTGCAATTTCGACCATCAAACCGTTGGTTGCCATTAAAGTCCACTATATGGAGAAAAATCCTGGAATGTTTTCCTCAAAAACCTTAATTTCTTTTCAACTGAAGAAAGAAAGACATGGATATCTTAGATGATGTGGGGGTGAGTCAATTATCAGGAAATGTTTATTCTGAAGTGAACTAATCCTTTAAGAGGAAATTGAAACTACGAACGAATCATTTAAAACTCTTTGAGAAAATTTTTTTACCTTGGATGCATGTAAACTTATTGTAAGAGGCAAAATTAGTAACCTTTAAAATAGCACAATAGGAGTGCTTCAATTATGTTTTTTTTTTTGTTTTTTTGTAGAATCAACCATCACATCCTCACCTTACCTTACTCCCAGAACTTTTTGACTTGATTCAGTTTCAGATTTGATTCGAAGGATGGATTCCAAACTATTTCCAGTTTTTATTGATTACTGAGTTGTGTGAGACAGATTATATGTGATTTTTAAGGACTGTTTAAACCAGTGTGGGCCAGTTGCATCACTACAAATACTGAAACTTGAACTGATAATGAAAAGTTGATTTGTGAAAATAACACGTCAAATTGTGAAAATGTGATTCATTGTGGCGCCTCAATGAGTAGTACTGTCGCCTCTGAACAGAAAGTTCCCAGACTGAAACGCTGCAACTGGCAACCCCACAAAGGACAGGTGGCTTGGAAAATGGATGGATGGATGGCATATTCATTGTTCATGAAGTCATAATGAAGTCATAGTTTCATTCCATAGTGCTAAATTTAATACAAAAAGATGCACATATTTTAAATAAATTGAAAGTATGAATTATAAATAGTTAACAAATAATATCTGTCAGGCAAATAATATAATTTCTAGTAAGACAATATAAATATATAACCCTAATTAAATCAGAAACAGTCAAGTTGCTAACACTGTGTGAACAATTGATGTCTGGATTAGCTTTTATATTAGTTGATTATTTGCACTACTGTTAAATTGGCTCTTCTGAAGACTTAATTACTTGGGGTGGACTCGACTTCAAACCTTGGACTCGACTCTCAATTCTGAATGCCTCGGAATTGAAAAATCACTTCTTTTTTTTGGAATCGAGTCCAACCATACTTCATATTTTCTAGCAGAAAATTCAGTAACCAAATGTTAGATGCCCATGTGTGAGAAAATTGGGGTTGTCTGAACTAATCAAATACAAATTACACTTGTTTGTTTGTTTTCAGACCCTATAAAATACAAACAGTATTTTGTATTCCAAACACACACACACACACATACACATACACACACACACACACACACACACACACACACACACGCACACGCGCACACACACACACACACACACACACACACACACACACACACACACACACACACACTACAGTTCAAAAGTTTGGTATGTGTCAAAAATGTCAGTATCATTACTCATCACTGCAAACCAGCTCATCATTCTAATATGCTGATTCATTGCTCAAGAAACATTCCTTATTACCATCAGTATGAAAAACTACTATTTTAATACTTTTTTGATGAAAGGAAAGTTCAAAAGATCAACATTTATTTGAAATAGAAATCTTTTGTAACATTATAGTCGGTATGTCAGTTTGGTCAAATGAATGAATGCTTGCTGAATAAAAGTATTATTATTAAAAAAAAACAAAAAACATTACTGTTCCTAAACTTTTATTAACCTTTTGCCAAGGCCATTGTGAGTATACTTGAAGAGTTACATTAACTCTTAGTTTCCCTTTGTATTTATACAAGTCTTTAAGTCTTTATAAACAGAGCTAATCTTTGACTTTGATATGCTTTATTTCGCTGGTATCGTCCACAGGTGTATTTGTCATGTTGCATATGGCTATGGAGTATAGAGTAAGAATATATGTATATAGAGTAAGAGTGACTTACCGATGCAGAAACAGCACACAGCAAAACTAAAGTCAAAACTCGTTCCATGATCAACCCGGTATGTGTAGTCAAAGTAAACAGTTTTTCCTAATTAACCCTTGCATTCAAAATTTGTTTCTGAAAGAACTAGTCAAGCCTGTTGGCACTACAGCGTTCACACATGACAGCTTTAATGTGTATTTAGTCTCTAAACTGTTGGTTTCTGTCGCTTCTCTCTGCCTCTGTTCCCTCTCTGCTGACTGATAATGACTTGTTTTATTGCCACTTCTCCTTTTTCTCATGACGGGAAAACAATGTACAACAACCTTTGTCCTACCTTTAACCAAAGTTCTTCCTTATTTTAAAACTCCTCCTTTTTATTCTTTCCCAACTATTTATAACTCACTTGTTCTCTCTCTTTAAATGCCCCTCACCCTCCCCTGTTTAGGTTGGTCTTCCTCTTTCACTTTTTTTTTTTTCATATTTTTTTAGTTTCTTTATTTTGGGATATACTTTCTTACCAAAATGAACCAAAGTAAATACAAAAAAGGAATACAATTGAGTTGTGATCACTTAGTGTTTTTAGTTTTCTCCTTTGGATGAATGGCGCTCGCTGTGGATTGGCAAGTTAACAAAAGAATCTAATCCTCTCAAATGATCAAACTCAGACAAACACCCTATTATTCTTGCCTTTATTATAACAACAACAGACAAACATCAAGGCTTTAGCTGAGTTGGGTGTGTCTTGATATCGGATAATGTGCACATCATATAATAGGTTTTGTGTAAAGTGAACACATGGGAGTATTTCTATCTAACCTACAGCTGAGTATTTTTTTTCCCTGATGATGTAAATCACACATATACATACAGTATGAACTATATTAACAAACAACTTCCCTTGAATGTAAACTGTCTGTGGTCTAATAAGATGTGGAGGAAATGAACTGTGTAGGGTTTAGTTTACTTTTAATTACTGCCAACGCAGGAGGAGCGCTGTCAGCACTAATGTAATTGTTTCCCACTCTGTTTTTCACTTGTCATGTTGCAGAATTGCTTTTGATTTTTTTCTCCACTTTATTTTGTTCCACTTTAGACATTAATTGTAAGTATCTTTGCAACTACATGTCAACTAACTCATATTATATGTCAACTGACTCCAAGAGTATTAATAGACTGTTAGGGGAAAGGTTAGTTAGTAGAACTGAAAAGTTACTTATAGTTAGTAGAATGTCTAAAGTGGACCATCGAAATAAAGTTACCTTTTTTGCCAAACATTATATGTGAAAATGTGATGCTGAATTATATAGCTGAATATGGACAGACAAACAACAGGCAGTGAACAAGAAAAGTTTAACCATGATTACTTGTTTAAACAAAATTCTGCTATATAGTTTAACTGGATAGAAAAGCATTACAGACTGACGTATATTTGTCAAAAGCAGCTCAACAGGTTCTTCCTCTAAAAACAAACACCCTTTTGCACTCATCCACTGTACTGATGTCGTCAGGATCAACACAACACTTGTTTTGTCAACTGGCTCTTTCCACGAATAGAGTACAAGTTGGTGTCCTATTTCATTTTAAAGTAATAAAGGTGCGCACAAATTCTTTGGAAAAGTATTAGTATTATCCACCATTAAAATAACATGACAAATTTCTAGTGTTAAAAACGTACAATCACTGTAATAATAATAATAATTATTATTATTATTATTATTATTATTATTATTATTATTTATTTCCACCAACTGGGGGCATTTACATGACACTGTTTTCAGAAATAAGAAAGAAAAACTTTTTTCGCGTTTGGGGTTCATTTACATGACAACTGAACTTTTGAAAAAGGGTTTAAAAGTGCACGTTTTTTAAACATACAGAAATCATCTCCGTGTGAACTACAAAAACGCGAATTTGTGAAAACATGACGGCATACACATGCGCATTACATCTTCAGTCTAGGGCTGTGCAAAAAAAAATAGATTTTTCGATTAATCGTCTTTTAAAATGTGGTCGATTCGATATCGATCTCAAAAGCCACAAATTTATATTTTTTCCGTATTTATTTCCGCAAACATTGAACATAATGAGTGTTTCTCAAACGGAATGCTGCATCCTACTAAGACTGCGTCCTTCTTAGTTCAGTTCCTCAGAGGCTTGTAGGCTAGAGTCCTCCTCAGCAATTAAATGCTAGAATGAGACAATCTAATGTTTCCACCCCCACGGTCACGGCACGAAAATACTATTAACTTAATTTTGGAAAAATACTTTGTATTACAAATCTTTAAATTAACTGGCTTTTTATTAATGCAGTACATTGGATGACAGCCGTCTGCGGTCTCCCAGTAGCTTACTTTATTGACAGTTTAGTGATTAACTTACAGCGAAACAAAAGATAACATCTTTGCTTTCATGTCCAAAACATTATTTTTGTCTTAGATTTTTATAATAAACTCAGACAAGCTCAGTACCGACTCGTTTTCCGTCAGTTTATTTTCGTGAATTGGAATATGTGCAAAGGATTGTGGGTGATTTAAGGCCGCGAAGGATACATCCGACGCGTCCTTCAAAACAGGCCGAATGAAGGACGCAAAACGAAGGCTGCCTTCCAAGGATCCTTCAAATTGAGATGGCCTTCAGCGACGTTGGATGACGTGGCAGCCAAGATCAGCAGCCTTTGTACGATGCAGCCTTCCGTTTGAGAAACACCCACTATCTGAATAATAGCCTAATGAAAATAAAATAAAAAATGAACAGTTATATAACAGGGGTGTGAAGTAACGAATTACAAATACTCACGTTACTGTAATTAAGTAGTTTTTTTCAGAAATGTTACTTTTTTGAGTAGTTTAAAAATTGTGTAACTTTACTTTTACTTGAGTAGGCCTACATTTTAAGTGATGTATCGGTACTTTTATTCCGCTATTTTCCTTCCGTTTGTGGTCGTTACTCATTACATGCTCGTTTTTAAATTTTATTTTTATCCATCAACGTGATTGGATCAAGTAATCGGTCTCGTGGCTGTCATCAAATCAAATTCTGCATAGAAAACTTTAACCGCTAGCCTACTCATGGCTGCTGTGGAAGTGCATTCTTCAAGCATCAATTCAACCGAGATATCAGCGTCTTCCTCTAATATAGTACATTTCACATTTCTGCTTAGGCTACTATAATATTTATATAGGCTAGCCTATCAACAGGGCCTGACATTTGGTGTGAGGTTAGGGGTATCGCGTACAAATACCTCAAATGCCGAGTTCATAATGTGGTGAATTCCCGCTCCCATTTACTTCATATAACCTAGATAGAGAGACGCGCGTCGCGATATGTGCACTGCCGCGTCTCGCGCTCGTCATGCAGTCAGATTCAGTATGCAGTGCACCTTATGAACCATGGCGTTAACTTGAACTGCATTTCTGTCAGTGCGTGACTAGAGCTCGTTAATAAACGTTTTTTTTTTTTTAAAAATTATTGATCCATTTCATAATCAGTCTTAATTTGGCAAGTGCACTTGCGCAAAAAACATTTTTCATGTTCAACTTTTGTTTGTGTGTGTGTGTGTGTGTGGATGCTGCTGATAAAACAGCTTCGCCGAGACTACGGAGACGCATTTGTTTGTCTGTGTGTGTGTGTGTGTGTGTGTGTTTGTTTCTTTTGTAAAAGTTTCTTACAAAAGATATAACTTCCCTTTTTAATGCACAATTTTCCTTACAAATTATATTATCAGCATTACAATGTGAGTAAATGAGCCGGTGTAAAATGTAAGGAATGATACCCCCCTTCTAGAACAATGTGCATTTACATTTAAATTGTACATATTTAATGGCATGGAATTACAGTGTAATTAGTGTTAGCTCACTATCTTAGCTTTTTTCAGTGCATTAGGTGAGGTAATCTGATAATATTAGGGATTCTCATTTCTTTATCAAAACAGAAAAACTGGTACCGTTTTGTAGAGAAATTGGGTATTTTTTAATCTCTATTTAACTCATCTCATGGTGTGTGATGCTGATCTATCATATGAGTTTCTAAAGGGTTTTTTGAATTATTTGCACAGTTATGAACATTGATATTTTATGTGCAACAATAGCATGCTCAGGCGCCTTGCGCCTTATTTTAAATGTTTTTTGTTTGTTTCAAACAATATGATTTAAATGGTGATGAGTATACTGTTATACTCAAAGATGGATTGTAAAAAGATGGATGATATATATTATTCAATCTTTCTGACAAAGAACAAAATATAATGTGTATTACAGTATGTACAATGTTCTTTTAATTTATTAATTGTAGTGTATAGTGTTTACTATAAGGGATAGAATCCACAGCTCAGTACTCACTACTCACTACTCATGAGTACTTTTAAATAAGCTACTTTTTTATTCTTACTCAAGTAGTTTTTTGGACAAGTAATTTTTACTCTACTCACACTACATTTTTTAGAAGGTAATGGTACTTTTACTTGAGTATGTTTTTTCAGTACTCTTTCCACCACTGGTTATATAGCGCTTTATAGGTACTCAAAGCGCTTTTACATATGGAAGGGGGGAATCTCCTCAACCACCACCAATGTGCAGCATCCATCTGGATGATACGACGGCAGCCATAGTGCGCCAGAACGCCCACCACACACCAGCTGATTGAATCAATATATATGGGAATAATAAGGAGGCCATGATGGACAGAGGCCAGTGGGCAAGTTTTGATTAAGATAAAAAGCTAAAGGTAGGCTATAAACTAACTACACCACGGTCCCATGAATTCAACGTCACCACTCCTAAGCTTCCAGCAACTCTTTCAGTTTTCATCTTAAAAACATTTTCCCAGAACGTTTGAGTTAGAACAGTTCATCAGAGCACAATTATTAACATAACGATTCTGTAAAAGCGGACTGAGCTTACATTTCCGGCCAGCATTTTACATTTTACCAGCCTCTGTATTCCCATTCAGCCACTTGATAGCAACCGCCTTTTTCAAGACACGTAACCGCTTCAAAAAATCATGAGTGGGGTAATACTGATGTATTTTATGTCGTAGAATAAAACACGTGAAAGTGTCTTGAGCCCATTGACTTCGGGACGATGGATCCGGAAGTGCTAAAATGCTAACTCGCTTCCGCATTTTGACCTATGGTTTTGACCTACAAAGTGATGTCATACCGGCACCACTCTATATTGAATTGAGGGCAGGGTTTTACTTTAGCGCACCTCCTCTCCATCTCTTGCTCATAGCAAACTAGTTGGAGGGGAGTGGTTAAGCATTTTCAACCGTCAAACTGACGTCGTCGGAAAAGGACGCCATTCCAGAACGGAAGTCATTTTTCAGATTTTTATTAAAAATTACCACGACAAACCATTTTTTTCTGTGTATTAACTTGCACCGATTAATTGTTCACCCTAAGAGTAATGTGTGCTAACACAGGGTCAATTTTGATTTAATGGCAACTTTAAACTGAGAAATTCACAAGAATTTATCTCAAAATGCTCACCTTTGAGAGTATCCAAGTAATAGTCGGTAATGGCTTAAGTAAACAGTAGAGAAAGAACATATCATTATATTGGAACCTGGCATTCGCTGTACTGTAATCTTCACTGTACAAATTAAATAAAGGTTTAAAGGCTTTAAAGGCTTTTGATTAAACTACAAAAGACAATGAAATCACTCCCTGCTCTTCACTGAATTATTTTTTTATTTTATTTTTTTACTTTAATATAAGGATTAACCTTTATTTAATTTGTACAGTGAAGATTATTTGCAGTGTTATTTTACATTTGAAAGTGCTTTATAAATAAAAGTTGAGTTGAGTTGAGTTGAGGTTGATTGGGACACTTTTTCCTTCTCATCTCAATGGCAAAAAGTGTCCCACTCAACCTGAATTCACCCCTACCTGAAAAACTTAAAAGCACTGATTATTTCATTTGTATCTTTGTTCTATTGTATTTATTTTATTTGTGTTATTGCTTGTAGTTTAATTATTTGTTATTTTGTTATTTGTATTAATGACTGTTTACTTGTTTTACTTAAATTTGTATTAGTTTGTGGTATCACAATTTGGAAGAGAATTGTTCAATTTCACTGGTATCTAAAATCGTGGTTGTCATAACCTTATTTATTACAATACAAGGATACATGGGTAAAAAATGAATAAACTATGTTATTAATCTATTTTTTTTGGGGGGGGGGGGGGGGGGGGGGCAGTGAAAATTGAATCATTGAATTAATTGAATCGAATCGAAATCAAAACGGGACACCTGTATCGATACCCAGCCATACTTCAGTTTATATGCACGTAGTGTTTCTTTACAAAGTGACATCGCCAACTACTGGCCTGGCAGCAGAATACAGTGTTTTTAGTCATTTTCATGGATCCGTGGATGGTTTTGACAACGTTGTAGTCTGTACGCGAAAAAAGCAAAGGAAAAACTTTTCCATTTTTAGTACATCATTCACAAGAAATTAATGTTGTATGAAATCGTCATACAGGTCTTGTTTGTCAGGTCAGGTCACACAGACATTTTCGAAATTCAGTATGGACTCATGAGACCGGGGACAGTTGCAACATGGGGATGGTTGCAACATGTCATTTTTCTCCAATCATGAGAAACAAGCTAGAGTGATGACACATACTGCACATGCACAGTTAGACCAGAGCCTGTCTATGGAGAGCCTGCCCACTCCCTATTACAGTTTTTCTCCATTGGTTTGGCTCATTTCTTGAAACAGAAATTACATTCTCAAAACTCTAAGATCATTTGGCAAAACAGTCTTACAGTTCAGCACATCACTATAGCTCACTTGCAAAAGCTCATATCTCTCCCAAAACTGTTCACTCATGCTTCAAAACTAAATCTGTTTCCCATATAAAGAGTCAGTGCCACGAAAACGGCAAAGATCCTTCTCAATTGGTTTGGCTCATTTCTTGAAACAGACCGGACGTTCTCAACACTCTTGGTGCTTTTGCCAAAATAACGTGGATGGTTCGGCACAACACCATGGTTCATCTGCAAATGTTCATACCTCTCCCAAAACAGTTCACTCATGTGTCAAAACTAAATTTCCTTCTCATTTAAACAGTCAGTGCCCCCAAAATGCTTTGTCCCTTTGGCATTGTGTAAGCACTGCAAGTCAAAATGTTTAGATGTTTTGTCACTATGGCAGAGGACCATTGAAATATCCCTCATGTCCACCTTTCAGTCTTAGCCCAGTCCTTCATTGACAATGGTTACTGTACTGTTTTCTGTCTAGCTAACAGAATACAATTGTGTATAAAACTGAAAAAAAGAAATAGGATTTTAGGGTAAGAGTAGCCTCCAAGGTTTGACATCACACATTGCACTCATACTGCCAAGGAAATTGTAACCATTATCATTCACACACATAAAGTAACTTCCATACATCAGAGTAAAAAGAAAATGTATACAGCATAATATACTTTAATATAAACACACAAACAAAAAACAATGAAAATTATATGCAGCCTACAGTGCTGTAAATAAAGCTGGAGTTTCACAACTAACAGTTCTTCACTGGTCGCTGTCCTCACCCTCCCTCTCCTGGCCACCGTCCTCACCCTCCTGGCTATCCACACGCTGCTGTCTCTCTGGCCACAGATTCTCGTCCACATCACAGCGTATATTCTCCCTTGCGATGCAACGAGGGAAGAAACGGCGTACATGTCGCAACCATCCCCTACACTGATCTCCTGTAATATCCGCACATGGAGCAGGGACCTCTGATCTTGAGCCCGATGCTCATACACTCTCCACCTCCAAGCGGAGAAATACTCCTCAATAGGATTGAGGAAAGGAGAGTAAGGTGGTAGGAACACCATGACCATCCTTGGATGAATAGTGAACTAGGCCCTGATGAGCAGGCCACGGTGGAAATTCACATTGTCCCATACAATGACATATAGTGGTAGGTGAGGCCCTACGAGACCTCTCTCATTTTTAGGGATCAAATAAAAATGAAAGTGGTCCAAGAAGATGAGGAGCTTCTGTGTATTGTATGGGCCAAGACTGGTGATGTGAGTGGCCACACCATTGTCAGATATGGCAGCACACATAGTTATATTGCCCCCTTGCTGGCCTGGGACATCCACCATTGCCTGGTGGCCAATAATACTATATGGTATAATATATATATGTACAGTATATATATATATATATATGTACAGTGTATATATATATATATATATATATATATATATATATATATATATATATATACATACTGTACATATATATATATATATATATATATGCACACATATATACACACATACATATATATATATATATATATGTACAGTGTATATATATATATATATATATATATACTGTACATATATATATATATATATATGCACACATATATACACACATACATATATATATATATATATATATATATATACATATATATATATATATATATATATATATATATATATATACATATATACATATATATACATATATATACATATATACATATATATACATATATACATATATATACATATATATACATATATACATATATATACATATATATACATATATATATATATATATATATACACACACATATGGTATTCATGGTATTATGTTTTTGACTAATTTTGACAATTGAACAGACTATTGTGCATGTGATGACTTATACAATGAAATGACGCTGACACGTTTTGGAGCGAACAACCATTAGACTGAGAATCCACAATCAGTTTAGATCAACAAGATCTATTCACTTGGAAATTGTGCTAAATGTAGGCTACCTGTACTTAATCATTTGCAAAGATGTACTGAGACATTGAGACATGTACTTAGACATTTGCAAATTGATGAAATGAATGAGAAATTCAATTCTGTTGTGAACAATTGCCAAGTGGTTTGGAGGTTTGTCCATGTTGTTTTGAGAATGTCATTTCCGTTTCAAGAAATGAGCCAAACCAATGGAGAAAAACTGTAAGTCCTATTGTACCGAATTTTGGTTGTAGTTCCACCAGAGTTCCACTGGGGGCGATCGCCATGAGTGCAAAATGAATGGGAGTCTATGGGGCTAGACGGCTAAATTTGTCTCTTTCACCCGATTGCCGTTGAGAAATCTCAGATTTGAGAGTAGATTTTGCAAGTTCAACATGGGTTATAGGTCAAAAGTTGAATGAATGAGTAGGCTACTTATGTCCTTTCGATTTCTGACACTGAAATATGGAGAGATTGAATAGCATCTGTAACACCTGCACACTGAATCTATGTAGGCCTATGTTCTACACATAAACATACAAAACTCAATAACTGTTATTTGATAAATATGACTAAATAAATAAATTATAGGCTACAATAATATTATTGAAATAAATAATACTATAATATTATAGTAGGCCTAAAACAGTTAATATTTTCAGAATTCTATGCTCATTGAGACAAAAAGTTTAAGTTAATTAATGAAATTTAAGGTATTTTTAACATGTTGCAACCGTCCCTGGGTTGTGTTGCAACTGTCCCCTGGGTTTGGGTCAGTTGCAACATCTGGCTTCTTCCATTCAAATAAATACTGTGAACGATATGTCATATATAATCATCTTTAAATGGTATGAGTATTAGCAGACAGATGCAAGTTTAATATATATACAAATTTGGTTGGTCTAGTCCAGGGTTCACCAATCTCGGTCCTGGAGGGCCGCTGTCCCTGCAGAGTTTAGCTCCAACCAGCTACAACACACCTGTTTGAAAGTTTCTAGTATGCCTATGAGACCTTGATTAGCTGGTTCAGGTGTGTTTAACTGGGGTTGGAGCTAAACTCTGCAGGACAGCGGCCCTCCAGGACCGAGATTGGTGAACCCTGGACTAGTCTAAATAGTCTCTGAGCAACTGAGAGAAATGCAAAAAGTGTTGCAACTGTCCCCGGTGGTGCACCAATGGTGCACAGCCTATTAAGCCATCATGATTTATTTATGTATTCATTAATTAATTGATTTAACATGCAGCCTATGTGTGCATTAAAAGTACCATTTCGGCAATGAGAACGTTTCTGAGGCAAATGCAGATCGAGATGTGTTCTGGTGACTGGCGTGTTTATTGAACCAATCAGAGAAGAGTAAATCGAGAGTCAGCGAGAAGCTCATTTGATTGGCTACATGAAGAAGGTGGACCCGCCCTCCTCTTCGCGCTTGCAAAACTCAGTGAGTGAGAGAATCGTGCCAAAACTGGAAGCAGCTAAAAAAGAAAGACGCAACTGTACAAATCGGGTTATTTAGGGAACTTTTTTGCCCCATGCACACAACAAGTAATTTAGACATTTGCAACAGTTTTTTTTTTTTTTTTTTTTTTTTTTACACAAAGGTTGGTTTTACGCATTTAATCTGTCTTGCAGTTCCTGACTCTGTTGTTTTCGCTTGCAAATTGCTGTTCACAGGCCTGCAATGCTTTTGGCCGTATTTTTGCGCAAAAACAGTGCCAAAAGTGTAAGCGCGGAAAAATGGAAGTCAGAAGAATACAGATCCTATTTATTTTGTGTTAGCTTGAAACTGCAGCTTCACAATACATGAAATACACTTATGAATAACAGTAATATGCTGCAAGTATTTTTTCTTACACTTGAAAGGTGATTTACACCTTTACAAATCTTCTCTTGCGCATGCAAATTTAATTTACGCCTGCAATCTTATGTACACTTTCACAAATCTTACCCTGCGCATGCGATTCTTTATGGCATCATATTATCTTCATAATCAAGCTATTATAATCTCTATTATGTATGCACAGATTGACAGATAATATAACAGTATATTAGTCAGGCATTTTTATTAGGTTAAACAGTGATTTGTTAACGTTTTTAATTTAAGGCCCACTCACAATTGGTCTGGCCCATCCAAAACTGGAATCCTGGCGCCGTGTGGTGCAAACCTGATGAAAAGTCAATGTTAAAATTCAACATCGATTCAATGATAATTTGGTTGATGCATTAACATTGATTCAATATTGATTCAGTGTTGGTTTGCTATATGGGGTACGTCTCTGCACTTTTTTCCCCTTCCACTCAACAACACTCACCAGAAAAAATGGTGTGATTATCTATCATGTCATTATTATGAGATAATAAATAGATATTATGACATAGCCTACTAAGTCATAAGCAGAGATTAAAAAGTAGAATTAATGAGATAAAAAGTCGAAAATGTGACTTTATGTCAAGGACTTTGTCTTTTTATGTCATAATTATGATTTAGCCTAAGTTTTCTTATTTTGTTTTCCATATAGAATAGTCTACAAATGTAGAATTTTTCTGAAACTTATAATATGTCCAAGTCATCCATCAAATTCACCCCCAAAAAGCAGAGCACAATGCTTCGGGATCAACAGGAAGCTCTGGCAACAGGTGAAGTGTGTTTGCTATATCCGCCCCCTAGAGGAAGAAACAGTTTTTTGTCAGTTTTGTACGAAGCCGTTATTATTTTATTACAATTATTATTATTTATTATTATTGTTGTTATTTACTAATTTTAAGTCTATTGGTTATGTATTACAAACAAGGCTAGTGTACATATTAAAATTGTTTCTTCCCTGATGCCAACGCATTCACACCAGTAGATGGCGGAATATGCACCAAAAGCTGGTCTGCCAACCGCCATTAAACGTCAAAGAAGAAGAAGACTCCTCAACAAAAGGGGAGACGCACTGTCGAGGAAAACAACAACACGGGGATACAAACATAGACACAAACGGGACTTATAAATCAATCAATTGAAATATTTCTGTTTCCAGCAGTAATTTGACGCGTTTCGTTGCAGAGCAGGTGAGCTGGTGATATACAGGTCCTGTTAAAGAGGATCCGTGGACATTTATGCAGAAAGGCGTTAGAAAGAGTCTCTTTGTTTGTTTGTCCTTTGCGTTTGATAGAATTTCAGACATTGATTATATAAGACGAGTTTCATTTGTGATAACAATGGTTGTCTTGGGCTTCAGTATCAACAGACATTGGTTCAAGTAAATCAATACAAACATAAACTTGCAGCGCAACAAGTTCGTCTAACTTACGTTAGTAAATTAGTCCCTCCGTGTGTTGGTTCTTATTTGTTGGGATTGTGTCACCACGGACCCCTAAAAATATGTGTGGGTCCTTATAATGCCAAATGTCTTATGTTACCAGTAAAAAGTGGCCTACATTTATTTTAAATATATCTAGTCAGTGGCAGAGTCGAAGTGTATTAATTTAAAATAATTCTGTATTTTCAGCTTAAGAATCATGAATCAAGCCTATTCATTTCCACCCCCAATATAATACCAAATTTAGCATTTTAATCTACATTTTTGTCAACCTTTTACCATATGTCTTGGGAGTATCTCAATAATATTGATTGTTCAGTTATTTAAGTTCAATATCGTGATATATCGAATCTTTACATGAGAGTATCGTTACACCCTTAACCATTACTGTACTGTCTATAAAGATCTATAAACCTGAAGAGAAACATAAAATATAACAAATTAACTCATTAATGTCATGGTTACCGACCATTCTTAAGAAAACAGAATAAAATGCAGTGCTAAATTCTAATATTATATTATTAATAAAATAAATATAATAATATGGTTTCAATCATTTATTTCCATATTTACTTGTTTTAAACCTTTTTCTCTGAACTTTTTCATAGAACCCCCATATATATACTCTCATACTCGTACTCCACTTCGCGTCATGACCGCATTACCACCTCAGGTGTGCATTATTTTTCTAATAATTCAACAGCCCATTGCCAATTATTCCTATATATATATATATGTGTAAAATGCATGATTTTAGAGATGGGATGTCCCTGGTTTGAAGCAAGAGACCTACTTCAAGGGGAGTTTCATGTCTTTTATCTCTTCCCCCAGTCTTGCGCCACAACTGATAAATCTATAAAACCTGTCAAATAGAATTCAGTTTCATACACTCACTTAGTATCAGCACTGAACATTGAACACACACTTTACAAGGTAAGAGAGAAAGATAGTTGTGCAATAATGCATATATTGTCTTGTATGTTTTCTTTGCATTTTGTTTGTCTTGAATCCACCTCTGCTACACAGTTTGTCAAGCAGATTTACTAACCTCTTTTATTTTTCTATTAAATTGTGCTATATAGTTAATCTTTTTTTTTTCCTTTTTTTTTCAGAAATGTCTCTAGTCAAGCAGAATTTTCACCCGAATAATGAGGCAAACATCAACAAACTGATCAACCTCAAATTGACGGCCTCATATGTGTATCTCTCCCTGGTCTGTTCACACATATTGACAACATTTATAAACTATTAAATTGATTAAGTTTATGTATTTACATTTGCATAATTTTCACAGTGTACCTTCCATGTACAGTTTAACTTGGAAATTGGTCTATTTATTTATTTTACTTGTAATATTCTTAAAAAATGTATTTTCCTTTTTTTGAAGCCAATAGAAAAACAGTAGCATAAAATATTTCATTGTCAGTAATTACTCCATGCCAAATGTGCGTTGTGCACTTGATGGGCTCAAGAATATTTTTAGAATATGGAGTAATTCTAAATATCAGAGTGTTAAGAATCGAATATATACAGACTTTTATAGCACTGATGCTTTCATATTATATTAATGACTGACCTCTGCATGTCTGTTTAGTCTGTAACACTAATAGTGTTTCTCTCGGTCTCATAGGGAATGTATTTTGACAGGGACGATGTGGCTCTGCCCAACTTCTCCAAGTTTTTTCTGGAGCGTTCACAGAAGGAGAGGGATCATGCGGAGCACCTGCTGGAGTATCAAAACACGAGAGGAGGACGAATACTTCTACACACTATCTCGGTCTGTGAGTTTTAGGCTACATCTACATTAATCCGGATAGATTCGAAAAAACGCTCTCTGTCCACACTAGCGTTTTCAGGCGTTTTCCAATGTTTCAGTGTGGATGACTTTAGGAAAATGCCTGAAAACACTAAATTCACCTTACTGCACATGCGTAAAATCTCACAAAAGCTCACTGAGATGATACAGATGGAAAAATTAATAATAAAGTTATCGTGCAATTCTTCTGACAGGATCATTTTATTTAGCAAAATATCTCACCATTCACTGATCACCCAGGTCACACTCAGTCACCACAGGTTTGGTCTAAAACGCAACTGATCTCATGTATTGCCGCAGGACAGCAAGTGTGAGTGAATTTTCTGTCCTCTTTGCAGGACTGTGATATGAAGAGTGTGCAAAGTAACACATTTTAGCAATAGTGTGAAAGTGAATAGCACATAACAGGCACAATACCGGTAAACATGAATATCTATTGGTACAATATGCGCCACATGACTAAACTTACGTCATCGATTTTAAATACCTCCGTTTTGACAGTCCACACTACAACGCGAAAACAGCGTTTTCAAATTTATCCACTTTGGAGAGTGTTTTCATTAATAGAAATGCCATCTCAATGTGTACAGAAGGCCAAAACGGAGAGAAAAAGATGCGCTTTCAAACGAAAACGTATTAGTGTGGACAAGGTCTTAGTCCGTGTCCACCACAGCGTTTTTAGCCAGTTGACACTACAGCGTACTACAGTTAAAAATTATAATCCAGTATTTTACATGTGCTTTAGTATGTTAGTATATTCAAACACATTTGTGTGTATAATCTGATTGTGTGTGTTGTATGTATCTGGAATAATCTATATGTCATGATATATCTACAGCCGCTTTTCCACCGTACTACAGTTAAATTGTTGTAAAAATCAAAGTTATACATGAATTTTGAACAATACCCGTTCTTGTCTTAGGGCAGCTTTGATGAACTTTTTGATCCACTTTAAATGTTAACTACTGTATACTATTTATAATACAATATAAATGTGTTTATAATACTTCTGTCCATTTTTCTCTTTCTCCGTCACTTATCAGAAGCCCAGTCGTGATGATTGGAGTGGAGGTATGGATGCTATTGCTTTTTCTCTGGATCATCAGAAATCTCTCAACCAATCCCTGCTTGAGATCCATCACGCGGCTGGAGAAAACTCGGACCCTCATGTGAGTAGCCAAAGGGTTTTTTTTGTTTGTATTAAAATAAGAATTGATAACCCCTTTATCTTTCTCACTTGTTTTGTGCATTCAATTATAATTGCATATTATTTTTGAATAATGGTGTATTTTCCCCATCATTCTAGCTGTGTGATTTCCTAGAGAGCAACTTCTTTACTGACAGTCATGACTTTATTAAGACTCTGGGGGATCACGCTGGCAGTCTGCGTCGTCTCATCTCTTCTGACCCACACGGCAAAATGGGAGAGTACCTGTTTGACAAGCACACTCTCTGATCCGCTCAGATCTGATGAGTTTGGCTGCCAACCTTCCATGCCAAACAGTATGTGCACAAGTGAATTATTCTAAAGAATTCTGCACAACTTTTCATTCCATTATTTTTGCCTTTCAAGAGGCATTTCTGTAAGAATCATGCAGTGTTTTTGACACCAACCTTTGTTGTACTTTTTCCATGCATAAGTGGGACTATACTGTGAATTGTGCCAGTCCAAAGATGGTACTTTGGTCTGTTTACATAATTGTATTGGTGCTACTATAAAACCATATCTTATCTAAAACCAGCCTGTAGAGTCCTGTACGTCCTTCATGATAGGTTTAGTACAGCGCACAACTAAAAAGGAGTGTTTATGTGTACACGTTATAGAACCCGAACACTGTGAATAAATATACCTCAAACATGATGCTCAATGTCATCACTGTGAATTGATATACCTCAAACATGTCAATATAACAATAAATTAAACATTCTCAAAAAAAAATGCTTGTTTTTTTATTTGCTTGTAGCCTCTTTAAAGTATTTTTTTATATATATATATAATATATATATATAAAATATAAATATTAGAAATCTAATTGCATTTAAGCACAATTGTTTTTTAGCATGTAGTTCAGTTGTCAAAGTGACAGTCAAAATTGAGTAAATCATTGACAGATCCCAGAGTAACTCGACACATTGGAACTTGCTGTTCTTTTCATAAACTCCTTGTGAAATACTGCCTTTGCTAAAACTGGGAGCATCTGTAAAGGCTAATTTATTTGTAAATCAAAACCAGGCAGGGGCAAATTTATAATTTGACAATCTATAAAAAAGCATATTTTCCTTTTTTTGTTGTTGTTTACACACTAATGTTGGAACTTGAAACCCAATCAACAAAACCTATAACTTGTGTACCAAATCCTAAACCAATTTTAGTGTGTAAATGACAAAGTATTTGTGTGTTGTACATTTGAGTAGGTATTACTCAACAGTATTTTTTTATTAACAGTATTTTACAACCAGCTGCAGTGTAACTGGCAGTCCAAAAGGTATAAACTTACTAATGGGATTTCAAAGTGGTTTGTGTTGATCACATCAGTTTGTTGTTGGTTTTAGACAGATCTCTTCATATGAAGTGTGTCATTTTGGTGCAAAAAACATTTTGGAACGGGAAAAAGCGAATGCAGTGATTGCTTTTCCTTGAGAGTTTTGTGTTTAGAGCTTTGGGGAAATTTGGGAATGATTCAGCAAACGTGTGTAACCATTTGGGAAGAACTGAATGAAAAAAGGATTTACTGTCATTAACATACCATTTTGCACAAAATATAGTATTACAGTAAAAAAGTAATTTCCGACTAGATGGACCTGCTCTTTAAAGTGTGAATCTCTCTGGAAACTGCAAATAAAATGCTTTTTTTGCATTGCAATATTTGGCATTGCACACATCTTCCTGAACACAGCAGCTGTTTAAACCGACACTAAAGGCAGTTATGAATAAGTCAGCTAATGTGTCAGCCAGAGATAGGGACTTTAAAACGGCTGACTCATTGTGTGTGTTGTTTAGATATGAAAGGCATTCATTGGTGTTCTTGCACTTGAATTGTTCTCTGTGTGGTTTAGGTAATCAAAACCACCGAACTGGCCTGAATGCCTTACAAACAACTTTCTTTATGAATACTAAAATATGTAGGTCTAACTGAAAGAATGAAATTGTAAGCTTTATATAAAATTAATATACACTACACTGTTTAACCAGTTAAATAAAGCAAGAGGGAGTTGTAATAGAATTGCATTTTCATAGAATGAGACACAAAGCAGAGTGGAAAATACGACTTATTTACTGTAATAGATTAAACCCTGTAAAGACTGATATATGAAGAATAGTCCAAATTTTTTTTGTTGTTGTTCAAAATTACCAACATTTAATTGAATCAATATATCATCAATAATTCTTTCAAAATGTGTTTTTGTCTTACCCTGATTCACTACGGTAAGCTTGTATGGTGTGGAAGTGGCATATGTTAGTTAATGATGTTTCATAAACAAAGTTCGGGAAGAGCACGCTCAAATAATCAATCCAATCATCTTGTCATCAAACAATTACCATGTCTACCCTATCATCAGCATGAGAGGAAGCATATATATTCACTCTGTCAACTCACCTAACATTCCTTGACAGTTTCCAGCATCCCGCCACCACCCTGACTCCTCACTCTTGGCTTGTTCTTTCACGGCCAGGAATACGGGGGGAGTACTCTGGGTTTGGGCCGAATACCAAGCCCGGAGCCCTCTCCTCGGACAGCACGCCAAATACGCATTTATTCTATCTGACTTATTTGTAAGTGTGAACTCGTGAATCACCAGGGCAAGTTGTTGTCCATGGGCCCCTCTAGCAATGACACTGGTTGTCACAACGAGCGAGGAAGGTTGAAATGGAGCACGCTAAATCTCAAACCTCGAATCACTCCTGGTCTGCTGGCAAAAAGAGAATGCGACTGAGCTTGTAATAATACAAGAATCAACACTGGCTTGGCTTTTCGGAGATGGCGAGAACTGAGGGATTTGAAGAACAATTTTATTTTTATTTTTTATTACTCAACAGGTGAGTAAGGTTTTTTGAACAGATAAATTGCCAAATGTAGCTCTCTAACAGAGTTAATCGAAAAGCATAATCTATTGCAAAGGGTCATATTCATCAGTCACACAGAGCTGAAGCACAACCAAAACAATGTTCTTCCACAAAATGCATGCAGTTTTGTTTTTAACCTCTAGAGGGCCAAAATGTTCTTAGTGTACATACTTACATAAAATTGCATAGTGTAACTTTAAATGGAATAGTTAATTGAACCTTTAGACAAAATCTAAAAAAACTATATATGTATATAGCAATAGCTATATATGTAAATAGCAATTTGGTGCAGTTGCTGATATTCATATGGCCGAAAAGTAAGTTGAAATTCTGATGGCTTGCAATGTAAATTAAAGAGATCTTTATAACAGTATAGCAGCCTATTTAAATAAAATGCTCATAAATATCAGTTGTCACTTTATATCTCCCAATAATATGCCATAGTAAGATGATATTTAAATATTTAGTTTTATGATCAAAGCTCTGTATTTTATTTTATTTTGTATTTATTTTTACAATGTGGGCAAAACATATAATGCAATGCAATTCAGTGATGATTGGGAGATGGATAAATAAATAAATGTTCCTCAAATGCCTGATGTATTATTTACCTGATACATTTTAACTAAAAAAAAGAAAAATTACATATGGATAATCAAGTAAATTTAAGTTGCTTCAGTCCAGTAAGTGTTCATCTTGAAATATTACTAACAATATAAAAATGATTCTTATGTTTAAGTTTATAAAAACCATTACATATTTTCACCGTAAAAAGACAATTGTACCAAGACCTGAAAGTAGACATTTTGAAAAATGGAACCTATTAATATAAAAGTGTGCAAAATGCTGACTAAACCAATTGACAGAGCCAGAGGCAGTCCAATTTCCACAAAAGGAAGTGTCTGTTTACGACAGTCTGGACAGGCTGAGCTAAAGACTCCCTAATCTTATGATTAAACGTGACTAGGCATACATTTGTGTAAAAAATGTAAATGTTTGCTGTTTTACTACAGTTTCCAGGTGAAATGTTCACCAAATTCACTTATCTGTCATGTTGCATGTGCAGCATTGTTGACACCAAAATAAAAATCTTTTATCATACCCAGGCTGCTGTTTTCAAGGGAACTCATTCTAGTTGTATCGATTCCCGCTCGGAGCGGGTTAAGTAAGACCGGTTACACCAGTTTAATCAGATGATTTCATAAAACGTAAAAAAGTCGAACCGGGTCTCCGGCGGTGGGAGGCTAAAGACCGCAGCCGCTAGCACGCCTCTTGAGGCCAAGGGAGTGAGGTTTACATGCACAGATCTTACTGACCTATGTCCGTTACGCTCCCCTTCCTAAACCTCTCTCCCATCCGGGTCACGGCACCAAATGTAACCGGTCTTACTCGACCCACTCCAAGCGGGATTTGAACCGGGTTCTCCAACATGGGAGGCGGGCTCGCTAACAAGGGCGCTAAAGACCTCAGTTGCTAGCACGCCTCTTGAGGCCAGGGGAGTGAGGTTTACATGCACAACTCTTACTGACCTATGTCTGTTACACTCACCCCCCTAAACCTCACTCACATCCGGGTCACGGCACCAAAAGAACAAGTCCTACTCGACCCGCTCCAAGTGGTATTTGAACCTGGGTCTACAGTGTGGGAGGTGGGCACACTAACAAGGATGCTAAAAACTACATCCTCTAGCATCAGTCGTCAGCGCACCTTGAAGCCAGGGGAGTGAGGTTTACATGCACAGCTCTCACTGGCCTACGTCCATTAAACTGGCACACACCATTAGAGCACAATGATGGTGTTGGTAACTGAACACAGGCTGCATGGACTCGATCCAATCATAATGCTGGTTCAGAGCACATCTAAAATTTGAAATGCATGCGCAAGTGAAAAACATTGTCGCACATATGTGAGTTCCACCCTGGTGACTACTTTATCATGCCTTAGAGGACCAAGATCACTGAATTTCCATTTTAGACTGGACCCAACGACTGGTACCTCACTCCACTGGAAAACCAGACATTGGTAGAATCTGCTACTACAGCTCTTGCCATATTCCACTTTTGTAAAACTTGCTGCTAAATTATTTTCATTTGCCTGCCTTCTTTGAAATAATATAGTGTTGCTGAAGTTGTGTTGTGTGTTTGTTGTGTCAGACAAACACAAGCCTGCTCACCAAAGTCGTTTATCATTAATGACGATGATTCATGAGTGAAACAGCTGGAAACCAATCCTCAGGATTTCAAATAAACTATATCAATCTAATTACAAGCATACAGTATATCCAAATATAATGTTTGTTCTACCATCTGCTCCAAACGTCACAATTAAGCACCATTCTTCTGCTTACAGTACAGCAGATTGGAAAACAAAACATCAGCTCATGAGTCAAAAGGAAGTTAATTCACTTCCTTAGTTGTACCAGCCACATGTTTAACTCTAGAGATTTTTATCCAGCACAACCGAAAACATAACTTTTGTATTCATTATTTTACTGTATATTATATTATATTATAAAAGCATTTTTGCAGCTGAAGCCACTTCCATGTTTTGCATCATTCAAACATTTGACAGTATGAAAGTTTAGAATGAGTTTAGAATGTCACAAGCAAAATATTTGTTAAAAAAAAAAAAAAAAAAATCCAGTGATGTTCCTTATAAGCCTGGCCTGGTTTGAGCAGAACCCCGGACTGTAGAGTTTCATTAAAAATCACTGTCTTCATCAACTTCAAAATCAAGCACATGCACCTCATCACTCTTCTGTATCACTCCTTTCTCCTCCTCCTCCTCCTTCTCCTCCTCCTCCTCCTCTGTGCTGGTTTCTCTTCTATCCCTCTTCACAACCTGATGATATTCCTGATAGATTCCAGTCAGAGCCTGTGCGGCCTCAACGGACACTTTCAGCTTTCCAACCACATCCTGCTCTTCATCTGCGCTGACAACTGAGAGATAAAAACAGACAATAATGCATGTATTTCTTATGCATATATTTCAAGTATATTTTCATCTCCTTTAAAATGACTGAATATTACCATCGATCTGTTCTTCAATTACATCATTTCCAGTCAGAAGAAGTTCTCGTAAATCCAAGTGGGCATAGCCGACATCTTCACATTCTTCTTGCTCATTCATGGGCTCGCTGACTACTGTGAACTTTAACCTAGATGATTGGAGGAAAGAAACCTAGAGATTAGAAGATCTTCTTTACAAATCTTTCATTGTATTGCCATGTGAAATTATTATTGTTACATCTATCAGTATCTCTCATGTTCTCTCTGTTTACCTGCCCTGGTTGGGGTCAGTGCCTTCCAGCACGGTGTAGAGGTAATGTCTCAGAGGAGCTGCTTCCAATGAATCCACATGAATAACTGACAACAAACAAGGAAACATACATTGTTAATTATGTGTTTGTTTGTTTTTATCACTTTTTTAAATTTATCATACCAAGTTCAAGTTCAAGGGCCACTTCAGTAATGAGACTACAGTATGTTTCATATGTTTCTACAAAATGCACTGTAATCCTGACAAATTTGAAGTTGTATTTTAAAGTACCTTTTTCAAAATTACGTCTTAATAATCTTTTGTCATACTTTAACAAAGTATTTTTTTCTGATGTGTTGACTAACATACTAAAGTACTTGATTAGAATTTTAACTGAAATGTGTTATTTAATATTACATTTAAAAGTTAATATATTTTAAATGTACTAATCTGAACAACTTCTTTACAAATGTGTAATTATGTGTAAAAATTATGAATATAATAATAAATACATTAAAATTCATACATACAAGTTTCAATTGAAATGACATTCAATATTTAGTTGACCATAAATCCACTATATTCGCAAGTATTCTTTTACCATATTTTATAAACATATGAAATATGAAATTAACATATAAGGATGTGCATAAGTCACACTTAAGTGGGCCAAAAAAGCACTCTAAACTTCAACTAATATTGAGTTTAATATGAATTTAAACTATAACTTAATTTAATTGCAAATAAGTGTCCAAAAAGATTACAAGGGTTTGTAAGAATAATTTTCTTTTAAAGTGTATTATTTCTGTAATAAGTACTCATTTTAAAAGTATGTTAAATTGTACTTGATTTTACAAGGGTGGGTCAATAGCATTTCTCTTTGTAAGTGGCATTTTTATTCCTTCTACTCAAAACTTGAAAACTAAACCTGCTAACCATTTGTCCTAACCGAGTGTGCTGCAAGTTTCCAGGGAGAAGTTATTCCATGCTGAAAGTTGGTGCAAATCAAAGTCAATCAAAAAATATTTTATGTTTAATATACAGCTACTGTATGTTGAATGGAAGTTTGGACCAATGAGACGTCAGTGTGGGTGGGGCTACACAGAATGATTTTAAAGGTCGTGGATGGTTAGGACAAAAACTTTTACAATGGAAGAACATCTGGTTAAGACACATAAAGGTAATTAATTTCAGTGACCTTACCTCGTGTAAAGTTATAGTGTATTTCCTCCCCGTCTGTTGGTTTACGCAGGGACATGGGCGTTTCTGTCGTCTCCATGGGAATACCTAGAAGGCGGTATTCTACATACACCTGGTGCACTGAGTAGTCAAGTGCAACACTGGAAGAAGGGTTAAAAGAGAGTGACAGGATTTCCACTCTGAGTCTGTCTCCCTGTGAGACACAAAGACAAACGTTAATGATGAACTGACTCTTCCCATTTAAGGCCAGATGCAAGTACATGCAGTCATTTAAGCAAGGATGTTGAGAAATATAGTGTATGGATTTAATTTCAATTAGTAGCATCTCTGATTTCAGGTAGAATTACTATATTGTGATGTCGTTCCTTAACATGGTTGAAAATGACATATCTTGGTAAAGATTTTGGTTGAAAATGACTTAATATTCTAGTTAAGATTTTGGTTGAAATTTTTTCAATGTTTTTTAAAAGATTTTTGGTTGAAAATACTTAGAGGTGGGCGATATGACCAAAATCTTTACCACAATATAAGTAGTTTAAATATGATATACCCAGAAAGTCAACACATAATGCTTTAATCCCCATGTAAACAAGCCAGAGGTGACAGTGGCAAAAGCATGAAAAAAATAAAAAAAATAAATTGGTCGTAGCAAGAGACAAAGTTTTCTTCTGGATATAAAGTATTTTTTTGCTTTTTCAAATTTTGGAGATTCTGTTGTATGTATAACACGTCCATTAGTCAACTGTGTGATCATCACCTTTTTACGTGGCTTTGGAGGGCGAGGAATTATGATGACGTCACTTCCATTTGAATCTCTTGATTCATCAGACTGAAGGGCGTCTACGTCACTCTGAGCTATTTTGGATAAAAGAGGTAAAAAGAAGCTTTAACTCAGTACTTTATGTCTTGTGTAATGAATAAGTGACTTTTGAAAATCTCACTTCTATCTTCTGTTTCATCCTCTTGTTCTTCATCTTCCTGATCCTCTATTTTGATTTGCTTCAAAAGAAACATATTGAGGACACATTTGAACTGACTGATTTAAATACTCATAAATCTTCATGTTGCACCTTCCCAGTTCCTTACCTGTGCTGAATGGCTTCGATTGCTCCTTTGTCTACGAGGGGTGCTCAGCTCTGAGTCCGATGGTCTAAAGTCCATAAATTGATCGGACTCAGTTGACTTAATGGCAGGGGTTCTGGGTTTGACTTTGTCCTGAATGGGTAAAGATGCAGTGCTTTGTTGCTTCCTTCTAACTGACCTTGATGGTTGACCTGCACTGGATAGAGGTTTCCGATGATTCGAAGTCGGTTCAGATATCAGAATGGTTGGAGACTGAAGGGGTAAGACCGAACCTCTTTGAGAGATTCTAATGGGAGTGGATGGGTGAATGTCAGAGGTCTTGGCTCCATGGTCTGGTGGAGGCCGAAGCTGAGACTGAAATTAAGTTGAAAGATTTATTTTATATTGTTGTTGAATTACTCTGGGGTGCGTTTCCCATACAACGACGTAACTCACTGCTTCACTACCATAGTATACGATGCATCGTTGAAGACATCAACTAGCTAGTCACGACAGTTTCCCGAAACCATATTGTCGCAAAGTGGTCATTCAACCACGTTGGTTAATGATGTCATGAAAAAGAGTAAACCTCTTTTAATTAATCTGTTTGAGATCGAATTAGTGCTAGATGTTTTGCTACAAATTATGGACATGTCATCTGAGGACTCTTTCTCATTTTTCTCAGTTATTTTGCTTTATTTTCAGATTCAATCATTTGCTCGTTCTTGTGTACTAGAGCACGTTCGCACATGTGCACTCTTCAAAAACGACGCTTTAAATCTCTTGACAAACTAAAAGACGTAAATTACATTTGTATGTATTCTGAATAAAAGATATAGATTGTACTGAATGTCAGCTTGCTTATTTGGCTCAAGATAAGGATTTGTTGAGTCCACATGTCATGCAAACAAGAAACTATGTTTGTAACCACAGGTCGAGAGCTGTCGTTCCAAACCAACACTATCTCACGACCAATTCGTACGAATTCGTACGAATGATAAAAAGATGGCTAATTCGTACAAATTCGTACGACCTCACTCGTACGAATTTGTACGATTTGTCTAAACCCACGTGATGGGTAGGTTTAGGGGCGGGGTCAGGGGTAGGTCATTCGTATGAATTCATACGAATTGGGCAATTTGTAAAATATGTACGATTTTGCAAAAATCGTACTAATTCGTACGAGTGAGGTCGTATGAATTCGTACGAATTAGCCACCTCGTAGAATTTGTACGTTTTCCCGTGAGATCGGGTTGTTCCAAACACACAACTTTCCGACGTAGTTTGCGAATGTTCGTTAAAACTATGTTTTCGGGAAACACCGACTCAGCTGATAACATCAGAACTTGTGGCCATAGTTGGCTAATGATGCTTTTGGGAAACGCACCACTGGGCAGTTATTGTTATTTCATAGACACTCACCCTGGGCTTTGCAATGGGTCTCTGTGACACCTCAGCGCTCGGCACCATTCTCTCTTTCTCTGCTCCTTCTCTTTGCCTTGACGGAGTCTCAGGTGACTGAAAGGGGTACTTCCACCTGAGAGTGACCCTCACCATTCCTCTAGGACTGCCAGCAGGGTCTCTAAGCACATAATCACCTGACAGCAGGGAACAGAGGAAACATTATTCATCAGTTAACCTATGCCTTACTGAATATTGCTTATGGTTCTAAATTTGATTACCATGATAATATAATGTTTTTTTTTTACTTTTATTTGTTTCTCTTGGTTGAATATTGGATATTTGGTTTAAAAAATAAGAACTTACTAAATGTACACTATTGGTCAAAAGTTTTAAATAATTAAGACTTTAACATTTTTTTTTTTTGAAAGAAGTAGTTTATGTCGCTTAAGTCACAGAGACAGCACTTATTTGATCAACAATATAGCAAAAACAGTAATATAAATATGACTTATTCTTGTGATGGCAAAGCTGAATTTTCAGCAGCCATGGTCCAGTCTTCAGTGATAATTCAGAAATCATTCTAATAGGCTCAAGTATTAATAACATTTCTTATTATCAATGTTAAAACAGTTTTTGGATGCTTAATATTTTTGTGAAAACCATGACACATTTTTTTCAGGATTCTTCAATGAATAGAAAGTTCAAAAGAACAAAGTTTATTTGAAATATATATTTTTATAAATGTGTTTTACTGTAATTTTTAATAAATTAAATGCATTCTATTCAGCAAGAATGCATTTAATTTATTAAAAATTACAGTAGCCTAAAAGTAGCCAATTAATTTCTTTAAATATAAAAGTCTTACTAACCCTAACCTTTAAATGGTAGTGTATCACGGTTACCACAAAATATTAAGCAGCAAAAACAATCAACATTGATAATAATAAATGTTTTGTAAGGAATCAAATTAGCATATTAAAATGATTTCTGAAGGATCATGTGACACTGAAGACTGCAGTAATAATGCTGAAAATACAACTTTGCAAACAGATAACCGTTTTAAATCGTAATAATCTTTCACAATATTACTGTTTAAACCGTATCAAATAAATGAGACTTCTTTTAAAAACATTTAAAAGTTTTAAAACGTTTAAAACGATCGGTAGTGTATGCACAAAATTATATTCCCACTTACATTGTTCAATTAAGGTTTTGTTTAATTGCATCTTGATCGTAATGATTACCTCTGATTGGTCTGCCTACAGCAAGGGCTTGTAGTGGAATTGGTGTCTTTGCCAAATAAGTGGGAGGAGTCTGACTTTCGCTGTCATCAAACACATACACCCACAGACTGCCCACATTCAGGTATTCTAATACATCCGTGGTAACAGCTAATGGATAGCTCGCTGAGTCTTCAAAGACAGGATCCACGCAGCACTGAATTATGGGTGTAGAATGAGGTGGTAGGTCATAAAGGCGATACGTTAAGTATGCATCAGGGAGTAGTCCTGGCCAGCGGGTACTGAGACCCACACAGCGCTCCAGTACCACCTCAAGCTCATTGGGTATCCCTACGCCGTAATCATACATCTCCTAAAGAACACACAAAAATACAAAGTTATACACACAAAGTTTTAGGTAATAATTTCAGTCAAATTAAGCAGTTCTGCAAGAGAACAACACACACTGAATTCATATTACAGAAGACTGAAATTAGCTTGATTCAACATGTGTATGTCGGCTACATAATATGGACATTCAAATGTAGTCTACTTAAATAGAAAAATTCTCAACATTTACTCTAACAATGGCTTTCGTTCTATAGGAATACAACTGGAAATGTTTAGAACCTCTAAGATGATTCCATTCAGTGAAAGAGGCTGTTGATTTTCAAAAATGACAAAAAGCACAAAAAGTGTATGTTAAACATATCAAAGTAGTCCGTATGACAATATTACAAGTTATCTGTAGCCATTTGATAATTTTTGTGTGAAAGACAGTATAGCCACAAAGGGCATTATTTAAATCATGTCTTTTTCCTCACAAAAAAGTCTGTTACTCACACAAAATTATTATATGACTTGAAAATAAGAGCACAAGTCATATGACATGCTTTTTGGTGTTTCTTTGCTCTATTTTGTCTTTTTTGGAGCCCCTAGTTATTGTATACATTCACTGTATGGAAAAGAGTTTGGAGATACTGTAAAGTGGGATAGTAAAGTGTCATTGTACGCACACTTCAGAATCTTGCCAGAAGTAGTAAGTCATCTGGGTACTTTTTGCCTGCCTTTTAAGAGTACTGTGAATTCAGACATACTATTCTTGTCACATATATTAGGGAAGTATGCGTTTTCAGATGCAGCCCTACACTCTTGTGAAAAGAGAAGTGTGTCTAATGGTAGTGAAGGTGCTCTTTCAAGTACATTTTTAAAAAGCTGTACTTGTAGATAATATAAAATTAATGAAATAAAAGGCTACTACTTAAAGATATATGATATAATGACTTTTTAACACATTTAAGTACTCTTTTAAAAAGTGAATTTTGTAATAATGTCAAATTAAAAGTTAATTTTAAATTTTGTTTTAATAATCTTTTGTTTGTTCTTGAAAGCATTACACTTATTGTGATGTGTAACGTATAAAGCACATGTAAAGTACTTGATTATATTTTTACCTGTACTGTGTTATTTGATATTACATTTAAAGTTAATATATTTTAAATTTGCTAAATTGCAACGTCATCAGTACAAATGTTTAAATACATGACATACAAGTTTCCATAGAATTGACATTAAAGTATATTTTTGGTTATCATAAATACCAGTAGACATTAACCATATTTCAAAGAAAAAATAAGTAAATAAGAAATTACATATAAATATGTACTTAAGTCCTACTTTAGTGGTTTTAAAAAACTCAGCTAACTGCATTCTACAATGCTTGGAATTTTATGAGAATAGAATGTGCATGGGCTTTGTCTTGGCGGACTAGATATGATTCGCTGCTGCTGCTCCTGCTGCTGGCATGAGTGAAGGCTACAGCCAAAACATGCACATAAATACAGGGAATAGAATATGAGATGCTGCAAGAAAAGTAGGAAGAACTCTCTAGCAGATCTAGGCAGGTGGTGCTGGGGAAGGAGAGGGGATAAGACAATTCCCATGGTGTTCTGCTCTGAGTTGAGTCATTACATTCAGTTCACATTTACTGTAAATATATTCTTTTAAAGTATATTTTTCCATAATAAGTACACTAAAGTCCTAAAAAGTGCTGTCCTCATACTGTATGTACATGGTGCCATTTACCTCTGTTTCCCCATGAGCCCATTCTGAACCTCTGGTGTGTCTTACAGCTGTTCTGCTTGTGGGTCTTTCCATTTGAGGTTCTGCGAGTTCCACCTGAGGGTGTAAACACACCCAAAACTCAAGGATTCCTATAACTTCTCCTTCAGCTCCTGCAGAACAAAGGACAACTTACAAAATGCAGTGGCAAATTGTATTGCAATCAAGAGCTAAAACAATGAAAAGAATGTGAAATTAAACTCTCCTATACAAGCATAATTTATATGCTATTTTAATTGCAAAGCACACTTGACCTAATTTTTCTTACCTGTGATGTTGGTTCTGTTTTTCATTCGTTCACCTCTGCACTGTAGCGCTCCCATCAGAGTGATCCTCGCTCTCCCACGGGTTATAAATTGTACCCCTCCAAGTGCTTGGTGCAGTTCAACAGTGATGGACCCTTCCTGAACCCTGAGCTTCTCCAGGTCGAAGGCGGAGAGGGCGTAATGCGACGTGAAGCCATAATTTGGCTGATAACCTGACATTAGTGGAGTTGAGAGGGTTTCAAAGTCAAGAAAGCCATAGGTGCAAAAGGTCGCAACCCCTTGGTGATCTCCTGTGTTTTGTCCCATGAGTCTCAGTCCCAGTGGTGTAAAGGTGGCTCCTGTGAGATGGATCTCCAGAAGAGATTCTCCTCCACGCAGATGTGTGACTGTGGCGCCCTCTGCTGTGAGCTGGACTGACTCTTGTGCCAGGCCTGTCCAGGTGTACTGCATGGGTATGGTCCGCTTATTGTTTCTAGGGCTGTACGCTAACTCTTTGAGTTGAGCTAAAACAATGAAGGGAAAATATGATGTCATACTTGCATTATTAAGAAAATAGGGGACGATGGGGCTAGTTGTCACACTTTTACTCTCATCTATTCCTTGTTTCTCAGTAGTTTCTATAAAGACATATGCATACATAGTTGACCCTGCATACCAGTGTGGTGTTATTATGGGTTCTTGTTTATCCAACTAAATTGCAAAAATTATGATGCATTAGAATTTTAGTTTGGAGGATAAAATTCTGAATTATTATTATTATTATTATTATTACTGATTTAAAATAATTTAAAATCTGATACTTATTTAATTTGTAACCATTTTAATTATGTAAAGTGTTTATTTTTTTATGTTAAATAATAAAACATAATACATAATGGTTTTATTTAAACTAAATATAACTGAAAAAGATTTTAAACTACAGATATTTGAAACCAATATGCAAACAACTGCTAGAAAGAAGAAGAAAAAGAAAAAAAACATTGGTACAATCAGATTTTTAACTTAAAACTTGTGACAACTAGCCAAAATCATTTGTATATTGTACATGCTACAACAGCAGTTCCTCTAACCTTGTAAATTGCTGATTTGAAGGCCTCTGCTTTTCAACAATTTGTCTTTTTCACTTCCCCTTCTTCTATTCTCCTCCCTCTCTCTTTCAGACTTCTCCATAACTGTCTTCATCTCGTTCTATAAAAGAAAATACTGTAAGTGTAACGGATGATGTTTTGGATTATGTAGAGTGAAAAGAGACATTCTGAGCAATATATGCCAGAGTTGTGATTTATTTTCACTGCGACTGTGTGTACCTGGAGGTCAGCATTTAGGCGATGCTGCAATAATAATAAGTCCCTAGTTTTCTGGAGTTCTAAAACAGTTTCTGCATATGAGGCTTGTACTGCAGTCAAATCCCTTGATGTGTCTTCTAACTTTCCATCCGTTTTCAAGAAGCACATCACCCCTCGAGTCTCCTGCTGCATTCTGAAGGCCTAAGAGAAGAGAACAAGAATGAAGAGGGAAACAGAAAGATGTAATGAAACAAGCAAAGAAAATCTATTGTTATATAGCTACCTAAATATTTAGAAATATCTAAAAATCTGCAACATTTAAAACTAAAATCTTACCTTAATCTGCAGCAGAGTCTCACTCAGATCTTCCACACTCATATCAAACTCCTGATAGAGAATGAAAAACAGATTCTAATGAGCTGAATGTCTGGCCCCAGTTTCTCTTTGCGAAGGAAATTTAAGCCTAATACAGGAAACTTTACTTTTGTGACAGAGTCCAATTTCTCTTGCAAAGATGTGACCTCCTGCCTGTGCTGCAGGACTTCTTGCTCCATGCAGTCATGTTTTTCTCTGAGGAACATAACCATATCTGAACACAGAAAAATACATTCAGTTTGCTGGGGAGATGTTTGCATTAACATTGAAAACATGAACATCAGATGTATTTTGCATATTTGCAATTATGAGCTCTGATTTGATGATTACAGAATCTTCAGGAGAACTTTGTGCACCGTTTTCAGGCTGCTATAATCAGCACTTCCAGAATAAGATGAGATGTGGTCCAGAATTGATGGTGCAGTGCAAGAGCCTTACCTCTGTCTCGCTCCTTCTCCTTCTGAACTCGATCATTCTCAAGTCTCATCTGTTCCTTCTCCTGCTCCAGCATTATCTTTTCTCTCCTTTCTTCCACCAGTCTTTCTTCAAGCTTCTGTACCTCCTCTCTCCACCTATCTTCTCTAAACGGTTCCCTTGTTTTCTCTTGTTCCTCATTTTGTCCTTCTTGATGGCTTTGGGCAGACATGGTGCTATGGTGGAAACCAATGAATTAAAAATTGGCCTTTTTAACTTAACAGGATGGTTTGGGGGTTAAAAGACAAATCAACAACCAGTTCCATAGCTTGAATAGCCTGGAATAAAGTTGTATGGATGGGCCCCATTGACCTTACAACAACTGACAGCCCAAATAGTCAAACAAATCGCTGCATTGAGATGCCTTCTTGCTATCCGCCACTTTTGTCTGTCAAGCTTTAAAGCTTACTGAACTTACTGATACTAGTTACCCAGAGTGGCTAGTTAATGGAGTTTCATTTGTCCATTCTTGAAATCATCCAGTGATCTTGAAAAATGCAAGGGTTGAATCAGACTTGTTGTTCTTATGATATAAACCCTTTGAAAAATTGGCTTCATCCATCCATCATTCAATCCAGTGGATTATTTGGTTCAGAAACATGCCGAATGAACATCTCTGTGCTTTAATAAGTAATAAATAGTGTGACAGGCAGCCAAATTTTACTTTATTTTAAGAATGTCCCCGGTTGTCCCTCACTATCAATGCCCCTACCTACATCCTATGAAATACTGACCTCTCCAGAAGTGAATCATAGCTCTTCTTCAAGAGGTTCCTCTCCCCTTCCAGGTCTGAAACCCTCTCCTGAAGCTGAGGAACAGATGATTGTATAAGATTGCAAAGAATAAAACTTGAAATAAAAGTGCAAAAACTTGTAATAACTCAAACTGTACCTCCCCCAGAGCTTGCAGTGAAAGTGTGGCAGTGTTGAGCTGGCCCTCGAGTGTTAGCACTCGCTGCTTCTCCTGTTTCAGCTGCTCGCTCAGGTCCTCCACCTTCTCCAGCAGTGCTATTTGGCTCTCTTTTAAAGACCTTTGGCCCTACATAATATTTACCCATATAAAAAAAAAAAAGACATAGAACCCTATTTATTCAATGGCATTTATCAAAATGAACTGGGTCTAACTTATCAATGTTCTGTCCAGTTCAATAGGGCTACTTCAGTGTTTATTTTTATTCTCAGGTCATGTCAATGTTTGTATGATTATAAAGAAAAAGCTTATAATGATGAAAACTTAAAATGCTTCTTTTCATCTTAAGCTCACCTCCTCCAGCTGGTTCTCGTAAGCCTTAAGAAAGAATACAAAGAGAGGAGGTAATGAGGATGATTTGTTTTAATGCTGAAATATAATTTGGAAGACATTATACCAATTCTTTCAAAGTGGAAGTCCCCATCTAAGATCCAATTCACCATATACACTGAATTATATATCTATATATACACATACACACTTTAGACCAACTTAAAAATACTCACAGCCAAATTTATTATTTTTATGAAATTATATTTATGGATTAGTTAAATAAACTTTCATACAAAGACAAAAGATTATTTATTATGAAGAAAATATACACATGCTAGGTCAATGTAGGTCAATATAATATATTTTTACTACTTAATTTAACCATAAACAAAAGCTAAATTATCTATAATATGGTAGTTGAATATAAAAATTAATATAAAATTAAACACATGTTGTTGGTACTTACTATAAATAAAGACGGCTTTGAAAGACCTTAATGTTTATTGTGATGTTATTGTTTCTCTTATGTACTAAAAAAAGACAAAACTTTTAGAGAAACTGAACAAAACAGGTTTAAACTGAAAACCATGAATTGTGTAATATTCTGATTTTTCATTTCAATGTTTTTATTCATTTTAAGGATTACTGAATCTGTTTTTGTGCAAGTGAGATGAGTAAATGTTCACATTTAGTCTAGAACTACAATAACCACACAGCACACACAATGGATGCACTTACTCCCGATTAATGGATAATAGTGGTCTTACGGCTCACCTCCTGAAGAGAAGCAAACTTTTCCTGATTGACGAGAAGAGCAGAGCTCTTTTCAGAGAGCTGCTTCTGCAGTCTGATCACATCTACATTATCTTTTATAGTGAGTCTGTAAAGAAGAATAAAAAATGTCACATGCACATATGTGTAATATATATATATATATATATATATATATATATATATATATATATATATATATATATATATATATATATATATATATATATATATACACACACACACACACACACAAACTTTTCCCACCTGTGTCCGTCGGCTTGTTGTTTGCGTAGGTCTTTCACAATACCCTCAATTTCTTTCTCTTTTTCTCTGAACAATTCTTTAAGAGACTGAGTACTTAACTCCTGTTCTGCCACCCTCCCTTGCTGGGTTTCTATGATGGTAGATCTGCTGAGAGAGAAAACAAGCCAGAAAATTAGAAACAAGGAGGGAAAAGCTGATATTGCACATAAAAATGGCATTTTAATAGCTAATTAATAGCATGGAAGCAATGTCCTACTGTCACGTCTGCCAGCCGGAGTGCCTATGATAGCCACCAGAGGGCACTCCTTCCGTCTTTGTTATCCATCATGGACTGCATTACCCATAACCTATTGCTCGGACTCATTATGTCTGATTACTTTCAGCTGTTTCTCATTAGCCTTGTTAACTCTTCCTATATAAACCCTGTGTATTCACTCATTGTGAAATCTTGTATGTATTATACTGTATTTCTGAGTGCTCTCTGGTTTCCTGTGTAATGGTTCTGACCTTCTGCCTGGATTACCCTAATAAATGACTGCATTTGGATCCTCAACTTGTGTGTCTAAACTATATGTAACACCTACCATATGGGTATGCATTATCAAGATGCATTAAAATTAAGTATATATCAAGCAAAATATACTAGCAAAGTCTTTAAGGTTGAAAGCAGAACTACATAGCTGAAGTCTCTATGCTGGGATGCCATGAGCAGATTGTCATAAAGCAAACGCTTTTCAGTGCAGAACTACATTTTTGAACTACATTAAAAGTGTTTCTTCCTTCTTTTGATTGGTTCTTTGTCTCAGCTGAGATGCAGGTATTAAGCACAGCTCTATTCTGTGTTTGCAAGTTATGTAAACAAAAACATCCAACAAACCTGAGTAATGCAATTCTGCTTATATAGAAAAGAAAGAGACAGAAATATTGAGGACAGTAGTTCTGTTTTGTATTGACCATGGCTATTACATATATGAACTGTTTAGACATGCATGAATTATTTAAGCATGATTGAATAATGATGATCAGGGGTGCATTTCCCAAAAGCATTGTTAGCCAACTATGGTCGTAAGTTCCATTGAATTGTGTTGGTAACAACAGAACTTACGACCATAGTTGGCTTCGGGAAACGCACCCCTAATAAGCATCCATTGATTACTTTTTTTTTGCAGTTAATATAACTTGCATATAAGAACATATAACACACAAAGACATTTTTAGACACTTTGATGATGTGAGTAGTATCATCACATTCATATATTGTGAACATTCCATGAGGTATTTAAAGAGCAGTCTTTAATGTCTTTATACGTATTAGTAGGCCAGTAAGAGCTGTGTGTAAACCTCACTTCCCTAATCTTAAGAGGCGCTCTAATGACACTAGAGACCGCTGTCTTTAGCCTCCTTGTTAGCGTCGACTGACGCTAGAGTGCCTCTTGAGACCCATCCAGGTCACGGCACCACTGTAGCCCCTCCAGTTCGAACCGCCCGCTCTAAGTGGGGCTTGAACCCGTGTCCGTTCGCATGGGAGGTGAGCGCTCTAACAAGGAGGCAAATACCTCAGTCTGTAGCGTCAGTCGCTAGAGCGCCTCTTGAGATTAGGGGAGTGAGGTTTACACGCACAGCTCTCACTGGCCTACGTCTGTTACACTAGTGCAATTTTTTTCTGTCTATTCTCCATAGTAACTTTAAAGTGAAAACATACACAAGAACACACCCACAGGTCAACTTACAATCTGTCTATCTCTCCTCTAGTATCGTCCAGTAAACTGATGCCACAGCGGGCAGGAGCGGTTTGGGCAGCTCGTCTGACACCTCCATCTCCATCCACGCCTCGCCCTGAGACAGAGTGGATACTGAATAAAATCTGGACTGCAACACCAAATTATGTATGTGGTGGTACCATACTGCATTATTAAGTCATTCAAAGTACCATAGACCTTGTATTCACATGCCTCCATTGTATTAACAAAAATAAGCTTCAGCAATATTACCATTTTACCATATCCAAAAACACAGTAACACACACACCAATACCAAGATTTTTGTAAGTGATTCCTCACCTGTTCGTGGCCTATTATGTGTTCTGATACCCAGGTCTAAGATGTGTTGCTTGGCTAAATTTAGTTTACTCTGCAGCGTCCCCTTCTGGCTCTCTAGAGTCGCTACACGAGCCTCTAGCTCTTGAATGGTGTCCTCATGCTCTCCATCCCTCCCTGCAGACGAAGGTCCGTGCTTTAATCGCAGCAGTTTAGTTGATAACCTGAACAGCCAAGACAACAGATTGTCTTACTCTTCTTGAACCGGTGTATTTTGGGGTATAAAAACAATGATAAAAGTGTCCAAGCAAAGCGTTCAGGTTGCATAGTTCTGGGACTGCATGCACCAGCTGAGTAACTAGCATTGAGATGAATGGAAATGATGATGGAAAACTTTCCCCAAGTATTATGAATCTCGCTGTTAGTGCATGTTTCTGTACCTGCGTAGTTTTTGGTCTTGTGTGCGGCTGTGTTGTTTGAGAAGTGTGTTCTCCTCCTGTAGACGGAAACACTGGTCTTCCAGCTGCTCGCGTGGTACTCTGAACAATCGCTGACGATCTGTATAAAGACAGAGACTTAGAAAACAACTCAGAGTTGCTACTATTTACAAGTTGCTCTATTATAGCCAAGGATTGTATACTGAAGAAAGAAGTTCACAATATTGACTTTGTCTCAGATGCTTCTTCTAAAACTAAGCACAAATTAGATAATTGCTGATATACAGTAAGAGTATAGAGCTATGAAACATGAATAGCATGGTTGAACTAATAATGAAACAAGCAAATTCTCTTTGAAATTCTCAAGGAGACACGTTTGAGATTACTGAGGCATTTTTCTCAGTTCAGAAAATGTCTCCATTTGCTCTCCATTTGAATCTACTGTAACTGCTGTTAAAAAAACAACTGCGATATTGTAAAGAATACATATTTTTTCCGATAGTAATAAATAAAAGTAATATATTGCTGTGAAAAAGTGTATTAAACCTACTAAAAAATAGTAGTGCATATATAGGACTAGTTGTTGAGTGTTGAGACACGTCTTACCCTTTATCTTGAGCACCTGTGGTGGTCTTCTCCAGCTTCTGGTGTCTTGATCTGTGTCTGAAATAAAGCATGCATTGATCTTGAACAAAACAGATCCACTCATTTAAACAAACCAGAAATAAAAATGCATATGATCTTGCAACCTAAATAAACACACACCGTGTCAGCTCTATACACACCTGTGAGAACAGTTATCAGTCCTGCTCTCAAGCCCACGTCCCGCACAGGGAGGTCACCTGCTGTCTCATCCACCGTAAATGACATTATGAGAACTAACAGCTCTAACCAATCACTGCCTTTATATGAGCCGAGGCATTCAGGAAGTGATGTCACCACAGAGGAAGTCAATGGGACATTTGCATTTCTTATTCTGCGTCACAAAGAAAATAAGGAAACATTTCAAATTAAGTACTTGATTAAACTAAAAAACTAATATGAAACTACTATTAGCATTTTTAAAACATATTATTTAAACCTAAACTCATATGAAATATAATATTCAGCTAATTATAGAGGAGGGATTTTCATCTTTACAGCCAAACCAATGGACCTCCAACATAAAAACATCTGTGATTAATTTAAAATTGGAATTCATCACATCATTTGAGATTGTTCCAAAGTGTACTTAAATTAAAAATCCAAAGTCACTCGCGTCTCAGCTCCACCCCTCTTAGGGCGTGAGAGAAGGATACAAGGAATTAAATGAGGATGGAGGAATCGAAGGAAGTCTTATTTGTATATTGGAATATTCTTGATCACTCAATTGTCACTTCAAAGGCCCTGTTTACACTGGTATTATGATGCATTTTGGATGATCAGATCACAAGTGGATGACGCTAAATACAAATGTAAACGGGGTCTAAAAGGTCTTGAGCTTGCCCACTTTCGACCACTTCCAGAGGTAGTGCATTCGACCGGATTGCTTTCGTAGTGTAAACGCTCATGTGGTCGAATGTGTTCGAACCAAGTATAGGTCTCTGCAGGAGAGTAATAGGCGTTAACAGATCAGTGGGCAAGGCCGTAAACAGAGGGGCGTTTTCGACCACGTTACCTGATTTGCCCAAGTCACAGTGAGGGTAGGGTTTAGGGGTGGGGTCGGGTGAAGGGCATCATTTTCATTGCATGATTTATAAACACCCACCAGTTTGAAAACACCCACAAATTTAGAAATGCCCACTTTTGTTCCGTGGAGACCCCATACTTGTTCGAATAGCTACAAAAGACCGCCTACTGACCTAAACATTATGGGAAACACGCTAGCCAGACGAGATGTGATACTTTATCGACTGGAGACCCAAACTGGAGAAGTTTGGTTTGAAGATGAAAAGCATACCAAGCAGAATGATCTCTCACCATTCCTGATTTCTAACATACACTCATAGCGTTCGCTGTGGTCTTGCGGCTTTCAGAGGAGAAACTAAACCGGGCGCATTCATTTGTAAATTGCGTGAGCTAATTTTGTCCATTTGATCGAAAGAGACCCTCCCCTCAAAGAAATTGGGACAGAAGTGGTTGAAAGTGAACAAAAGAGACATATTAAAGTGCACTATTTGAGGGGACATCCATTTGTAGTGATGTCTGAAACCATAGTGGACGTTATTGAGTGCACTTATTCAATCCCACACTGCACTGCAATAACGAGTTTACAACCGATGTACGCTCAACGGCTGTCCGAATTCGCTCACTTGTTTTCAGTCACTCCTTCACGTGAACAGTATAATGGATTAATGTAGGGAATAGTGAATGAGGGTTTAGGAAGCGATTTCGGATTCAGCCTAAGTGTAAACGGGTATGTGTCTACCTTGTCCACTTGTGATCCGATCAGATCTTAATACCAGGTGTAAACAGGGCCAAAGTGTCATCACCTGCACTGAAGGGATCTGCTCTTATGTTGTTAAATTTAGATTATTTAAAAAATTTATAATAAAGCAAGATGCCCTATTGAAATATGTGAGATGTAAACTATAAAGGTTACCCTTATGACCTTATCTTACACAACAAAGAAGCGAGGAAACATCAATTTGAGTATTGAGAAGCACCGATAAAGTTAAATAAAGTTTAACTTAATTAAAGTTTAAGTTAACACAATAACATTAAACATCAGATGTGTTTTCAACGTTGACCATCAAATCAGCATATTATGCAGTAATGACTGCAGAAAAATTCAGCTTTGCCATCACAGAAATAAATTATATTTTAAAACATTATTTATTAACAATATTAAATTTTTTACTGAAATATTTTATTTTAAACCTTTAAAGCAACATTGAAAAAAAAAATCTTACCATCCCCAATTTGTTCCATCTAAACTTTTTTTTTAAATGCAATAATTTCTTATGCATGCTTTCATTACCTCATATTAATTAAGAGACTGCATCAAATATGTCTACAATCAAGTACTTGATAAATTAATTTGTCACACAGCAGAACCATTTCTAATTAACTAGTGAAGGCAAACAGTTGTATGGACACAAGCTGTAGATTGACAATATTATTGCAACTTCCTTTAATAAACAGAAACATCCTAATCTGAAAATTATTATAATACTGATACAGATGGAAAGGTAGACATAGATGACATAGATAAACTGTGTAAAGTTTTCTCAGTGACATACCTGTAGGAGTGTCTGTGTGTCTCTTGCGCTTTAGTGAGTGGTAATCCTCCTCTCAGCACCTGTCTGTGTCAATCATATTCCTTCAAAAGGTCTGTCGTCTTCACTGTGGTCTTCCTCATAGCCAACTCATCATCAGCAGCAGCGTAAAAAACTCTCCTGTTTTGGGTCTGATTGTTAGTTTCTCTTTTACTTGGAAATACGCTGTCTCATCAGTCCAACTTTAATCTGCTTAATCTCTTTCTTTGCACCTCCTCCTGTCAAATGTGTTCCTGCCCTTCTCACAGCATTTCTCAATTACAAATACACTGTGTATAAATGCAAATATGTCTTATGTTCCCTTGGAACAAACAACTTCATACATTGTTCATTGACTGTCTGATGCACTAACAAATGCTAAAAGACGGTAATTATTATTAAGATGAGCAGCATATGGTTTGAGAACCCTTGTCTAATGTGATTGGCTGTAGTGTAGCTGTCTAATAATCTGATTGGCTGTTGTGTTTGTAGTAAAGACAAGAACAGGAGGTCACTGGAGAAAATCAGATTACAAGGATGAAAGGGAGCTTTAGTTGTGTGTGTGTGTGTGTGTGTGTGTGTGTGTGTGTGTGTGTGTGTGTGTGTGTGTGTGTGTGTGTGTGTGTGTGTGTGTGTGTGTGTGTGTGTGTGTGTGTAATGTTGACAGAACCAATGCAGTTTATTTAAATTCAAAAGTGATCCAAAACCGATAACTTGAAACAAACATGGCTTGAAACATAAGATGAACAGAAACGTGAACTTCACTTTATTAACATAAGACTCACCGACAGCGGTTACACAAACAAAGCTAGACAAAGCAAGAAAAAATCATGAGGACTCTTTATACACAAAAGATTAATGATAAATAAGACACAGCATGGTCAAGAAAATGAACCAAGACAAAACAGAACTGATGAACACATGGCAAGAACAACCAATCAGAATATGACAGAAGAGACAAGGGAAGCACATGACATGAGGGCATGAGAAATACATTACAGGAAACAGGTTCCAACAACAAAATAAAAGACCAGGGGGAGGGATAGGGACCAGGGGGAGGGATAGGGGCCAGGGGGAGGGATAGGGACCAGGGGGAGGGATAGGGGCCAGGGGGAGGGATAGGGACCAGGGGGAGGGATAGGGACCAGGGGGAGGGATAGGGGCCAGGGGGAGGGATAGGGACCAGGGGGAGGGATAGGGACCAGGGGGAGGGATAGGGGCCAGGGGGAGGGATAGGGACCAGGGGGAGGGATAGGGGCCAGGGGGAGGGATAGGGGCCAGGGGGAGGGATAGGGGCCAGGGGGAGGGATAGGGACCAGGGGGAGGGATAAGGACCAGGGGGAGGGATAAGGACCAGGGGGAGGGATAGGGACCAGATAGGGACCAGGGGGAGGGATAGGGACCAGGGGGAGTGATAGGGGGAGGGCCAGGGGGAGGGATAGGGGCCAGGGGGAGGGATAGGGGCCAGGGGGAGGGATAGGGGCCAGGGGGAGGGATAGGGACCAGGGGGAGGGATAGGGGCCAGGGGGAGGGATAGGGACCAGGGGGAGGGATAGGGACCAGGGGGAGGGATAAGGACCAGGGGGAGGGATAAGGACCAGGGGGAGGGATAGGGACCAGATAGGGACCAGGGGGAGGGATAGGGACCAGGGGGAGTGATAGGGGGAGGGCCAGGGGGAGGGATAGGGGCCAGGGGGAGGGATAAGGACCAGGGGGAGGGATAAGGACCAGGGGGAGGGATAGGGACCAGGGGGAGGGATAGGGGCCAGGGGGAGTGATAGGGGCCAGGGGGAGGGATAGGGGCCAGGTCTGTGAAAGGGAAATGGACCTGGATCATGGCCTGGACCGTGGAGCAGTGAAAGGCCAAGCTCCACATCTGCTGACACAAAACCACAACCAATCATGACAGTGTAGCTATTTGTAACACTTCATTTTGATGGTTCCTTTTGAACATTCTGTTGACAATAAGTATCTTTGCAACTACATGTCAACTAACTCTAATTAGAGTATTAGACTGTCTGCTTAATATCTGCTAACTATTAATTGTGATGGCTTGCAACAGATATTATACTGACTATAAGTAACTTTGCATCTACATGTCAACTTATTCTTACTCTAACCCTTCCAGTCTACTAATACTCTACTAACACTCTAATAGGAGTTAGAAGACATGTAGGTACAACGTATATAGTCAACAGAATGTGTTAAAGGGATCATCAAAATAAAGTGAAACCCAAATGTGTACCTAGAATTGAGCTAAACTTGAAAAGATATTCATAAACCTCCACATTGTAAAAATGGAATAAGAAAAGCCGTAGTTACGTCGTTATTAACTCGTAAAAACAAATTCTTAAAGGCCAACTGAAGTGCCTTGGAACGCTCAGCTTTGTATGATGTGTTGATGTAATTTCCACTGAAACAGGATGTAAGGCGGTACATATTGAATGGCTCCTACCCCTTTTGAAATAGTCAATAGCGTTTAGTTTACCTCACAGACTGCAAGTCGTACTTGACAGCAGCATGGAAGCGAATCCGAGCGCTGATGATACGTTTATTCAATAGTAGAGGTGTGAATACATTTTAGCCATTTCATTCTTAACCAACGTACAGTTGGAAAATAGAATTAATAGAATAGAATTGTGCGTTTGAGCAACCGAACACACACTTCCACCCCTTTTTGCTCTGTGACGTCAACTGTCGCTAAGGCGAGGTGTTTATAGCATGGGGGTGGGACGCTTTAGATTTTAGAGAGAATTTGATTGGACGGAAGATGTGATGAGAAGTTGAAGTCCAGGGTAATGTCATAAAAAATATGTAATACATTTCAGCGGAAGTGAGAGAAGTTTTGAATCTCCTAAATATGAATTTTGTCATTGTTTTGTAACTCACACCAGTTTATTCATAACCTTAAGGCTAACATATTCATGCTAAAATCTAAAAAACTTAAATTTTGATTTCAGGGGGCCTTTAATTTGAGGCCATGATAGGCTATCTTGTTTTTCCTTCATGTCATGTCATGTGCTGGGCTATAGGGCTAGGGGATAAACATACAGTTTGTACAGTATAAACTCATTATGTCTATGGAAAGTTTCCATAAAGTGAAAATTTGTGTGACTGGATAAATTATACACATTAAATTTCAAGTGGTATTTTATTTATCTATGTTATCCCAAATGTTATTTTAAATCAAATTTGGAATAAACTGTGGTTTGTGTTCTCATTGCATTATTTAACTGTTTAGATATATAGATTATTCATCATATATCAAAAAGAATATTTGTACAGCTTAGGGTTTCTGTTTTTGTTAATTTTCAGTCTTCATATTGTCACAGTATCCCCATTGTCAACATTGACAGGTTGTATAACAAGTGGTGCGTTGTTATTTCCTGTGTCATTCATGTCTGGGTTGAAGTAGGCCAGTAAGCTCTCATTAAAGCACAGTCCAGTGAATGAGTACATATGTGCGCATGCGCTCGTATCATAAAATGATACCTGTCCCTTTTCAAAATCCACATATATGCCAATTTTCTGCGGAAGAGTCTTTAGTGATAGAAGCACTGATTCACGGTCACAGGCCCTGTACTCACTGCCCCCTCTCAGACAAACTGCCCAGTAACCATCATCTGGGCTCAGTGTCACCAAACCCTTTCTGTTGACTGATTTCTTGGCCACTCCCAAGTCCCATGCTGTTTTACCTGAGACTCCTACTTCCCAATAACTCCTTCCCTTTGAGATGGGCTCTCTTGACAGGACGCAAGGTACAGAGTCAAAACGTTGAACGTTGTTCGAAACGACGTGTTCTACGTTGCTGTCAGTCACACGCTTCCTGTCTGCAGACACCACCAACCAGGGGTTTGCTGTGTCAGGGTCAAGGGTAATATCCACTGCAAAAATTACATCAGGAAAAGTCAAAGTAAGTTTTTTATTAAATAATGGTGAATGACATTTGTCATGCATTTTCCCCAAACCAGGATAGCTCTGTATGAATTTGTTCTTAAAGTGTATCCACATTTTACTATAAAAAAGAAGTAGTTTGGAAATGTACCAGGGCGAAATGTTGATATATGTTGAAAAAGTGTAGATGTATTTAAAAGATTTGAGTAAGGATTCAACATTGTTCAAGGATTCAAGTAAAGATTCAGGGTTGTTAAAAATTCAACAACAAAAACAACAAAAAGATTGTTTAAAAATTCAAGTAAAGGTTCAAGATGGTTCAAAAACTCAAGTAAACATTCAATATGTTTCAGATATACATACAAGTAAAAATTCAAGAAGGTTTAAAGTTTCAATTAAAGATGCAAAATGGACTAAAGAAAAATTCAAGATGGTTCAAAGATTCAAGTAAAGATTTCAAGATTCAAGAAAAAAAAAGATTGCTTAAAGATCCAAGTAAACATCCAACATAGTGCAGAGAATCAATAAAAAAATCAAGATTGTTCAAATATATACAAATAAAGATTCAAGTTTTTCAGATTTCCACGTAATAACAATAAAATTCAAGCTGTTGTGCGTAATTTCTGCACTTGCATCACAAAATGGAATTTTTACAATTGAAATAAAAATACAGTAAAAAAGCAGTACTTCCCCAAGATCAAACTATTGACTCTGCTTTTTTCTGTTAGACTGGTTGGGTTGCTCAAAAAAAAAAAAACTGTTCTCTTTCATCATCTCGTTTCGAGATCCACCTATGGGAAGGGCATCCGTACCTGACCTCTGCAGAAGCATCCAATTGCACCAAGTCTGGCTAGACAGACAGAAGCGCGCAGCCAATGCCAGGTAAGGCCACACCCCTTACCTAGGCATATAACTTCTCCGCGCGCTGCTATTCCTCAGTTGACATTCGCTTCTCGCGATCTCTGCACTGACACAGTTCGGTTGGATTAACGTTACGCTGCTCACTTTCGAGTCTTCAGGAGGACATATCGCCAGATCAGCCTCCGCCAGACGTGAGTGACAGTCGTTTATTCAGCCTATCCGCTGTGTTTTTTGCATCCGGAGCCGCCCGCGCTCTCGCTGTCCTTCACCTGCTCCTCCTTACATGGCTGCCCGCCACGGATTTTTCCGAGTTCTTCACCGCTGGCCCACCCATGGCTATGTGACCGTATAAACCACCGCTTCTCCGGGGAACAGCCTATCACGACGAGCCTGCCCGGCCGCGTGTGGTGCTCTCATCGCCGCTAAGGACCCTCATTCTGCGCGGTCTGCTTGGGCTTTACACGCTCAAGAAGCTTTGGAGAACCCGGAGAATTGCGGTCATTGTAATTGCTGTCCATGTAACGTTAGCTTTTACTAAACGGCTTTTAGTTACACGACCCAGCGCGCCGTGCTCGGCCTTTCTGACTCGGATGGAGGACACGGTGATGATGACGCGCTAGCGGGGGACTCCCGGAGCGCCACCTCTCTAAAATAAAATATTTGAGCTGACATCAGCCCAATCCGCATTCCCTGAAGAGGACATCTTCGCGGGAAAACCTCACTCTCGTTGACGAACCGGCCGGTTCCGGCGACGGGGATGACGCGGTCCTTTTAACGTTCACTAGGCTAGAGCTCACGCGGCTTTGCCTCAGTAACGTTAACGTTACATCCTCCTGGAAGTTTGTGAGCGAGCGGCCGTTCGTCTCAACATTGTGTGGCCAGCTCAACAGGAGGAAACAACTCTTAAAAACGTTTTTTCCAGCGTTCGCGAAGCTCATAAGCACGGCTGGAGCGTCCCGCTAGACTGTTAACACGGTCTCACGGGCCTTGATGTGTTACGATTACGTGTTGAGGCTTTCAATTTATGCCTTCCTAGGAATAGAAGGCGGCCCCGAACGCAAGCGGCCTGCCTGTTGTTCGACCGTTGGGAGTATAGAGCCCGCTTTCACGGGCCACGAGCCCTCCGGATTCTCTCCCGGTCCCGGAACCCCTGTCCAAAAGACACAGGGTCTCCCGCGGATGGTCGGTTAATCCCGTCTCGTGGCTGCCCAGCCCGTGTGTTTAGTGATGCTGTCGTGAGGAAAAGTACATAAGCAGTGTTACCACACCGCACGCATTTGGTTCCCCTCACCCAGTTATTAAAGGCTTCGGCCCCAGTGTTTTCCCAACACAAAACACACACATTACTAAACAACACATTTAACAAACGAATCAAATGAATTCGTGCAGATTTATATATCTGCCAACATAGAGAGCAAATCTCTCTGATCCCTTGCATGTCGCCCTGAGTCTGTCCACAAGAGGGCGCCATTGCCTCACAAATCAACCAGCTGGGCTTACACAGCTCAGTTGTGGCTGCCCAGCTCATATGTGTTTTTAGTGGACGTTGTGTGTGGAAGGCTTCGGCCCCTGTGTTACCCAACACAACACACACACATTACTAAACAACACATTTAAAAAAACGAATCAAATGAATTCGTGCAGATTTATATATCTGCCAACATAGAGAGCAAATCTCTCTGATCCCATGCATGTCGCCCTGAGTCTGTCCACAAGAGGGCGCCATTGCCTCACAAATCAACCAGCTGGGCTCACACAGTTGTGGCTGCCCAGCTCATATGTGTTTTTAGTGGACGTTGTGTATGGAAGGCTTCGGCCCCTGTGTTCCCCAACACAAAACACACACATAACTAAATAACACTTTAAAACAAACGAATTAAACAAATCCGTTACAGAGAGAGTATCTCTCTCCGCAGATATTATTTTTCTGCCTGCACTTGAGACTGCCCAGTTCATGTGTTCAGGAGATGTGTGTATTCCCCCCACTTAAAAATCAGGGGGCACTTTGTGAGGGAAAGTTCAGCACAGTGGACACCACACTATGTTCCCCTCACTCTGTCAATAAAGGCTTTCAGCCCCAGTGTTTGGCCAACACAAAACACACAAAGTTACGAATCAAATGAATACGTTTTGGAAAGAAGACCTCTCTCCGCAGAAAAAACTTCTCACTGCAGAGAGAGGAAATCCCTCCGAACCCCTGCATGTCGCCTCTAGTGTGCCCACTAGATGGCGCCTTTGCATCACAAATGAACCAGCTGGGCCCATACAGCCCTGCTCCGGCCCGAGCGGGGGCGCTCAAGAGTCACGAAGCGGCTTGGCAAGCCGTTTCAGCGCCCGAGTGGGTTTTGCGTACCCAGGGTTACAGGCTGCAGTTTGCAATAAAACCTCCGCATTTTAACGGCGTTCTCTCTTCTCACACAGAAGAAAACGCCTCACACATTCTGAAAGAGGAAATTTCCTCCTAAACAAGGGAGCGATTCAGATGGTGCCACCCAATCTGATAAACCATGGTTTTTATTCCCGGTATTTTCATTATCCAAAAGGCGTGGCGCCCCCCGCCCTATAAAGCAGAACGACTGGTTCACATCAGTCGATCAGAAAGATGCTTTCTTTCACATAAGCATCTACCCTCCACACAGGAAATATCTTCGTTTCGCCTACCAAGGCATTTGTTACGAATTCACAGTTCTTCCGTTCGGGCGCAATTTGAGTCCCCGAACTTTCTGTCTGTGTGCGGAGGCGGGCGTGGCGCCCCTGAGACTATCAGGGCTGAGAATTCTGATTTGCATAGAGACGATTGGCTCATCATAGCCAAATCGAAGGAGAAGGTGTCGCTGGTCACTGGTCACCGGCCGGGTGCTTGCGCACATCACATCCCTCGGGTTCAAGGTGAATGCGAGCAAAAGCAATCTGACTCCCAGTCAGAATGTCATTTTCCTGGGCTTGGAATTGAACTCAGTCTCCATGCGAGCGCGTCTCTCTCAAGAGCGCGTTCGCTCGCTGACGAACTGTCTGTCTCAGTTCAGAGAAGGGGCGAGAGTACAATATCGCACATGCCTCAGGCTGCAGGGTCTCATGGCTTCATCTATCCAAGTTGTGCCAATGGGTCTCCTGAGAATGAGAGCGTTCATGAAATGGGTTTTGTCACTACATTTCAGCCCGATTCACAATCTCTGCCGCTCGGTAACGGTGACACGTGCCTGCTCGGCAGCCCTGCGCCATTGGGAGAGCGAGAACTTTTACGCACGGGGAACCCCCCTTGGGACGGTTACGATGCGGAAAGTTGTGACGACAGATGCGTCCTTAACAGGCTGGGGAACCACCCAGGAAAGCAGAATGCTGAACGGTCTGTGGCTGAGCAGACTACGTTCAGCGCACATTAACTATTTAGAGCTTTTACCATTTGGAAAGCTCTGAATAATTTTCTGCCTCGCCTGCAGGGACATCCCGTTCTAGTACGGTGCGATAATACCACGGCAGTGGCTTATATCAACCGTCAGGGCGGCATGCGCTCGTCGAAACTCCACGCTCTAGCTTACAGGCTTTTGATGTGGAGCAGACGGGTTTTTCTGTCATTACGCGTGACTCCTGTTCTGGGCATTCTGAACAGAGGCGCCGGATCTGCTATCGAGGGGAAACCCAATCTACGGGGATTGGCGTCTTCACCCGCAGATAGTGAAGATGCTATGGATGAGATTTGGACAGCCAGCCGTAGATCTTTTCGCCTCGCGCGAAAACCACCATTGTCCTATGTTCTTCTCGCTAAAGGACATGGACGCGCCCCTCGGGGCAGACGCACTGGCCCACCCATGGCCCAAAGTACTGCTGTATGCTTTTCCTCCCCTGTGCCTGATAATTTTCACACTGGCCAGGGTGAGAGAGCACGGCCTGTTTCTCATTCTGATAGCACCCAGGTGGCCCAAAGCCCCGTGGCTGGCAGAGATAATCCCTCTGTTATACGCCGAGCCATGGCGTCTCCCTCCTCGCACAGACATACTGTCCCAAGCCAAAGGGGAGATTTACCACCCCCACCCGGACAGGGTGGCTCTCTGGGCCTGGCCCGTGAGAGGATGAACCTAAATGCACTGGGGCTCCCGCCGCGTGTAATCGCCACTACTCAGAATGCCAGGGCCGTTTCCACGCGATCCCTATATGGCTGTAAGTGGCAAGTGTTCGAAGGGTGGTGTGAAGGGCGTGGTCTCACATCTTATCAGTGCTCGGTGCCTGATATTTTGTGTTTCGTGCAAGACTTCATGGAAAGAGGCAGGTCCTTTTCCACCATTAAGGTCTACCTGGCTGCGATTTCAGCCTGTCATGTGGGTTTTGTGGGCTCCACCGTCACACCCTCTAACCCACAGTTTTATGAAGGGTGCACGCCGCTCTTTGCCGGTCATCAGGAGATCTGTTCCAGACTGGGACCTCTCCATGGTGCTGGAAGCACGGCCTCTGTATCTTTTGAGCCTCTGGGGAATATTTCCCTTAAGCTGCTGTCCCTCAAGACAGCTTCGCTCTTGGCCTTGGCATCTGCTAAACGGGTCAGTGAGCTACATGCACTCTCGGTTCACCCCTCGTGCCAAATTCTCCCTAAGTGGAGATAGGGTTTCCCTTAAGCCTAACCCGGCCGTCATGCCGAAATGCTTCCCTGCGTTCATTTCGGAGGTTTTGGAGCTATCCGCTTTTCACCCTCCACCCTTTTTTTGCCTCCCCGGAGGATCAGAGGCTGAATGCTCTGTGTCCCGTCCGTGCTCTGCAAGCATATATGACCAGGACCAGTGCTTTCCGCAAGAGCTCTTTGTTTCAAGGGCTTCCCCCGCACAAGGGGAGTCCCATTTCAAAGCAATGCCTCTCACATTGGCTTGTGGACGCTATACTATGGCTTATGAAGCAAAGGGAGTGCAGCCCCTAGGGGGCATCAGAGCTCATTCCACAAGGGGCTTAGCCGCCTCTTGGGCTTTGTTCAGGGGAGTGCCACTGCAGGACATCTGCTCCGCGGCCAGTTGGGCCTCTCCTCATACCTTTGAGCGTTACTACCGGTTGGATGTCACCAGAACCTCGGTGGCACACTCGGTCCTAGGGTTAGGGTCCTCTTAGCCCTTTCCCACAGCCCCGTTGGGTTAACCAACGAGGAGTGAATAGGCCGGCTGGCCATGTTCATTCCTGTCACCAAGCATTTGCATTCCTTCTTGGGTTTAGCTATGTGCATTGGTGGTGTGGGGGCCATTATCATGTATGTGTCTCATGCATGTTTCATGCCCTGCTTGTCCACAGCAGTTTAGCGTGGCATCACCCTTGCAGGGTCATGTTTGTGGGACGTGTCAGGCACCGCCTCTCTGAGGTGACCGTCCTTCTCTGGCCTTCAGAACCTCACTGTGAGTGTATTGGGCAATCGGGGAGCTGTCCATGTCTCTCCCATAGGTGGATCTCGAAACGAGATGATGAAAGAGAACAATAGGTTACTGTCGTAACCCCGGTTCTCTGAAACATCGAGTGGAGAGATCCACCAGCGTTGCCCCACTTGCCGCACGAGAAGCGAATATACTTACTGAGGAATAGCAGCGCGCGGAGAAGTTATATGCCTAGGTAAGGGGTGTGGCCTTACCTGGCATTGGCTGCGCGCTTCTGTCTGTCTAGCCAGACTTGGTGCAATTGGATGCTTCTGCAGAGGTCAGGTACGGATGCCCTTCCCATAGGTGGATCTCTCCACTCGATGTTTCAGAGAACCGGGGTTACGACAGTAACCTATTGTTTTGATATCACCACAGAAATACAATATTTAGACTTTTCAGAGGAATTAATCTACAAATGAATCCAAAAGTTTCAAAGTGAAAGGAAGAGTTCAATAGATGTGTTATAGTCAGACTATCGAAGATTCATAACTCCATATCTTAATTATGGTATAATACCTGCATACTGGGAAATGGCCTCAAGTTCTGTAAAAAAAAAGAAACTTTTCTATTAAGTTTAAGCAAAATTACATTTTCCATCACAATAATGATAACTTTTTTTGTGTGTGAATATTAACATTAAGTTATTTTAGCTGTCAAATAACAAAGAAGTACCTCTCTTTGTGACGGTGTATATTTGTGTTTTCAGCAGTTCTTCTGCAGCATTCAGGGTTTCTCTCAGCACCTCCAGACCCTGACAGGTGTGCACACTGATCTGAGACCAGCTTTTACACTGAGGCAACTCACTTGGGCTACGGAAAGCCTGGAAGGGTCAAAATACAAGTACTTTAATTAAAGTCAACATCTTCACAACCTTCTGTATTTTAATATATTTCACTAAACACACTGAACAACGTGTTACGTTGATATTGAAATATATATTATGTTATGATTATATTATGTTAATTAACAAGAAGAACAGGTATGATCTGGCTGAAAAGATGCGCAGAAGAGTCACCTGTATCATGTAAAGATGGTCTTCAGAGCATGAGAGCTTTTCCAGCTCAGAGTTTCTTGCATTCAGTTTAGCGATTTCTACTTCCAGCTCTTTAATAAGGCCCTCAACATGTTTCTCTGCAGTTTTCTGCTTGTGTTTCATCTTTCTGAGCAGCTGAGACTGGCTCTTTTCAATAAACTGCTTCAGTGCACTGAAGACCTCAACACTGTATGCCATCTCTCTTTCTGTGTTTTCCTAAAAGATAAATAACAGGCAACAAAACAAGAATGGGCTTGTGCGAAATGCATTCATACTTTGGTATGTTTAGCAGTTGACTATATACCTATGGCAGGTTTATAATCCATATATTTATTTTCAGTAAGCCTATGGTTGATGTCACCTTTGTATCTTGTTTATAAAGAACAACATTTTAAAATTAATTTCATTTAGAATGTAGGCTATTAAAGAGTTCATTTGTAATCTGCTTTTGATAAAAGCATCTGCCAAATTAAAACAAAAATGAAAGATGTAGTTTGCAGGTTCTTACTTTGTTTAGTTTTATAGAGTGTTTGAGTTCCTCAACTTTACTCCATCTCTCCACAATCATCTGCTTCAGGTCAGACTGTGTCTTTAATAACTGAGTCTATGACAAACACGGAGAGAACACAGATCGCAATTCTGTCTCATGAAAATAAATGACACAAGAGCAGCTGTGAAAACAAAACACATGCTGATTTAAAAAAAAAAAAATGGCTGTGTCCAGACGGCACTGAGGTTCTAATGATAATCATCAAGAATAATTATTCAAATTCAAATGTAAAAATCTGAATTCATTATAGTAATCAGACCGAGAGATGAAAATATGCTAATTTTCATAAAAATAATGTCTCTCTAAGACAACAAATGATCTGAAAATGCTTCATATGTCTATGGAGGTTATATGTTTCATTGTTTTTGTTCACGTTCCTGTGTTTCTTTACACAACATTTATTTTCCAGTAAAAGAAGTATAAATAGAATAAGTAAAATTCCTATATATTTTTTCTATAGAGAAACCAAGTATTTACGATTACATATAACCCTTCTCATAAATTATACATATATGTATATTAGAATATTTGGCAATAAAATATTAGGTCAATGTTTTATATTATGTGTCTAACTATATTTACATAAAAATATTATGTTCAGTGTACTTATTGTGTTCATGTTGTATTGTAAAACACTTTTAGTGCTATTGGGGTGGGATACAGGATGTTAGAGACAGGTTTGGTGGTATGGTTAGGTTTAAGAGTGGGTTAAGGTGAAAGGGAAGGGTCAACAGTGATGAAATTACAGAAAACAGCATGTATGTTTTTTTTAAATATATGAAAATACAACATAAAAGCATGTATTTACAAAATGAGTGCACTGTATGAACAGATTAATTTAAATGTTACTACATGCACATAAAGAGACCTAATAAAAAGTGGGACCAAATATTATGTTGTGTTACCATTGTTTTTGATTAAAATCATAATCATTGATTAGTCAAGTAGCATCCAAATGAGCCCAAACCTTTCTCTCTGCCCATTCTGTCTCCACTGGTATTGTGTGGTGTGTGCTGTGTTCAGTATTCATGCACAACACACAAACTGCAGACTGGTCGTATCTGCAGTAAAGCTCCAAGGGTCTTTCATGTATCCTGCAAATTCGCTTGTCCATCCGCTGTGGCTGCACGAGCTTGTGCTTGGTGAACCTGGAGGTGTGGGACGTCACATGCACCTCACAGTATGACGCCACACACACCAGGCAAGACTTTACAGCACGGGATGCTTTCTCCAAAGGGCACACGTCACATAAAACATTGTATGATGTGACTGGACGATATTCTGATGACCTCTGACCTTTCTGCTTATGGATTTGCTCGGCCATCTCACGAGCAAAAGAATTTTCACAGAGCTCTGGTGTTTCCTGGAAAACTGCGGAGCATTTGGGGCAATGGGAGGAGCCAGATGCTGTCCACTGACCTAGGATACATGACTGGCAAAACGTATGACCACATGGAAGGGACACGGGATGGGTGAAAACATTCAGACACACTGAGCACTGGAACAACTCCTTAGACAGGAAAGGGGTGGAAGATGACATCACTATGGTAGAGGAGGGAAGAAAAACAAAGAGACGTTATAAATAAATGGACTTGAGTCAGAAACCCGCACAGAGAACAACAAGAGGAATATATAAACACGAATGAAGTGGCAGATTTAACATGGGCCTGGATCCATAAAATACAAGTAGTGCCAAGCGATGAAATAACAATGATTATAGGTAACAGTGACATTAATTTTACTGGAAGACCCTTTAAAATTCTGCTTCAGAACCACTGTACATTGAACATGGCCGTCCACATTTACATGTCAACAATACTTTTGTGGTGTTCAGAAACTTGGCCCATCCAGCCATGACAACATAATAAGGAGGAATAGAATATAGGCGTAATTTTTGCCGAAATTTGTCCCCACCACTTTATGAAACAGCTCGCATCAGGGATGTATACAGATGAAGCTTCTCCAGTTGTTGAGCAGGAGCTTTTATTTTGTTTATTTGCTACAACAGTAATTCAGTGATTTTTTATCTTTTTATGCTGCAGCTGTGACGGCTTGCTATCCATACATAGGTATTAATACGTAACATTATTACGATTTTACAGCTACAAAACGTTAATTATTTACGAATCTTTCATATCATAAAGATATCTGTATAATTTCCCTTTTACCATTTTATAGATACATGTAAGATCCCTTAACCCTACTCCCAAACCTAATCATACCCATTTTATACAGAATATAAAAAGGATTAAACGTAATGGACAGAGATGTGTAGGGAAATGGCAGTTTTTTTTTTAACAATACAGCATTAAAATATATTTTGAGCCACTAATCCTTCTTGTTCAAAAAAAGCCTTTGAGACTGGCTCATGATGTGGGTGTGTGTTCTGTCTATTGTTCATTTATGTACTTGTTAGAAATAGAGAAAAAAGTCTGGCTTTTTTAATGGCTAAATCTTCTCGTGAATTCTGCTTTCATTAGTGTTTCATGTTCACAGTTTCATCTTGCTGCCTTGCCTTATCACTAAACATTCACCAAGCGGTCAAAGTCCAGTAAAGTCAGGTGAATGCTACACTCTGCCAGTGTTGTGCCCAAGAAACAATTTACACTTGTTAATTTCATTGTGTATCCATTGGTAAATCATGAGTAACATATGATTTCTCCATTACCCACGTCTCACTGTAATGAGCATTTGTAACACAACTCTTAAAACAACTCTTACCTGTAAGAAAAGGTGTTTCAGTCAGGAAGCAGAAAAGCAATGTTGTCACCAGCAACTGAATGACAATTGTAAGTGATTGTGAGGTTAAGCTCCGCCTCTTTTGGCAGGGATGGGTTCATACTCCATTAAACTGTTGAGTTAACCCTTTCAGTAACAATGAATCCAAAGGATGCTGTGGATGCAGAAAGAGGTGTTTGATGTCTTGCATGAGGCCTACATCGTGCTAACACTTATGTCTAGCATACTTCCTTTTCAAATCAAGTTAAATAAAATCAAGTTTATCTGATTCAATCTGATTGAGTTTAGTTTGTGAATTTAAAGAATGGAAAGTAGCCTTTTCACTGACAGACAACAGAAAATACACCAGGAGAAATTCTACATGATGTATTGTGAAGTATTGAATCATGACATTGTGATGTGTATCTAAAATATAAAGACACCAGAATTATTTTCATTTGTAAGTTGTTTTTGATTAGCATTCCTGTTAAAAAGAAGTACACTGTCACAATCACCCTGGACTCTGTTCTGTCATTCACACGCTCGTGCTTCCCAGAGCTTTAAAGGCTTACTGAAGTGCCTTGAAACACACAGCGTTATTCAGTGTGTTGACAATTTCCACGGAAACAGAAAGACAGAGCGGGACATATCAAGCAGCCCCTCCCCTTTTTTAAATAGCCAATAGCGTTTAGTTTATATCACAGCTCAGCCAGAGCTGAGCTCCGCAAAGCAGCATTTGACAGCCACAGTCTAATAGATTCCCCTTTTAGATGTATGAAACTGTTACTAAATAAAACAGTGAATGTAATCATGCTGAGGATGTGTGGTTTGAAAAGTGCGTAATTTATCATTTTTGTGCATGGCACTGATGTTATACTCCAAGTTCATCAGTGCTGAGTCTAATCGTTTCTCCTCCATATCGCTTTTAAATATACCATTCTGTGTAGAATTCAAATGGGTCCGAGTCCGATGCATTTTGTGGTCAATTCGCTTGGTCTCTGGAACAGAGCAAACTGTGTGTGCACTGCGTTGGTTCAGGTGACACTAAAGTGAATCCAGACTTGATTCGCCCCAATGGAAAGCATTTTGTGCACTGTCTGAATCGTTCCCTATCCCCTATATAATGCATTATGTGCCATTCGCCATATTAAAAATAGTAGCTGAAGTGCAGAGTGATGTCATCAAAATCATTGATTTATATTGGTGGTGAGACTGTAAGTTTTTGTAAGAGACTGTAAGTTTTGAATGCAAATTTCTGAATGTGAAATTTTTGGATTGTTTTGGAACTCACAAGCTTATAGATAAACTTAACGCTAACGCATTTTTACTAAAAGCCAAAAGAAATTAAATTTTGATTTCATGGGGACTTTATCGAGCCGCACCTGTCTTTCGTCATTAGCGTGTGTGGAGCAGATATAAAGGCTGAAATAGTCCGGGTCAGGCTTTGAATGCTGTAAAGAATACTTACTGCGCCCATATGCAAAGGACCAAACTCACAGAAGGTTTCCTGTTTTGACGTTTGATTATACCTATGAATACCAACCTGAAACATGTTCAATGCCTCGTTTCAAAGACTGTGGCAGACTTTATCTTCCAAAGACTTTGAAAAGGCTTACCTGTGAATACCTGTGAAAAACCACCTGCGTTTTATCCTGTTCAGCCAGGGAAAGCCTCCCTGCTTCATGTTTCACCCGATGCTGTTTCACCCGATGTTTCTCTCCGTTCCAGTCAACTTGCTTGTCCTATGTTGATTTCAATAAAACTCCTGCAACTTTTAAATAGTACTTATTTAAGAAATAATGCACTTGAATTCATTTATATGCAAAATGAATGTAATATTTTGAATGCTTGATTGCATATTAATTAAAATGAAAATATATTATATTTTAAATTTACAATTTGTTGAATTAGAATGTAGATGTCACCATGATGTCATGTATTGTCTGCACCTATTCTCGTTAGTCCCTGATTTGTTTACCTGTGCCTGTTTAGCTCCCTCCTCAATCTGTGTATTTATACTCCCCGTTCTGTTCATCCTTTGTCAGTTATTGAATGTGGTCACGCTGTATGTGTTACTCATCAATAAACTTTAATGTTATTTGGATCTTGCATCATTCGTCTTCCTTCCACGGCAAGTTCATGACAGAATAACTGACCCTCTAAACAAGTATTTAATTACAAGAAGATGGACTCACCCGCACTGCACCTCCTTCACCCGGAGAACCGACGGTGGCTGGGGTATCTAGCCATGATGCTCCAGAATGGTGAACTCTCTCTCACCACTTGAGAGCCCGAGGCATCCACGGAGAAGATTGAGCAGGTGGATCAATCCATCGCAGAGCCAGGAGGGGACATAGACCTAATAGACCTGTGGTCGGCGGATCCTATTCCCACCCAAGTCCCCACCCTCGTATCATCAGTCTCTTCACCGGTTCCATCTGGAGACCTTCTTCTGCCCTCTTCCTCCTCCAACATCCTGAGCTCATCTCCATCGCTGGTTTCGTCCAGTCTCTTGGATCCATCGGCACCACTAGTGTCATCAAGTTCCTCGGCTCTGCCACCGCCGCTAGCTCCGTGCAGCTCACCTGCCTTGCCTCGGGCCTCTCCAACACCAGTGCGGTGTAAAGGAGAGTCCACAGCTATGCATCGGGGATCCGGGCCCACGTCTTCACCTCAGCCCGTCAACCCGTCACCTGCACCTTGCCTCACCACTCCCTCGTCACCGCCGCGGCCCGGCTGCCCGGAGACTCCACTGGGTTCCATCGGGACTCCAGGTCGGCCTTCAACGGTCGACGCCCAGCTGCTGACACGGACTTCCGGGCTTCCGGCGACACCTACACCTTGCACCCCACGTCATTATCGGACTCCTCCCTTCCTCTGGTTTCCCCGTCGCCCTCTCTCACCGCATCGTCGCCCCGGTCAGCCGGATCCCTGTCAACGCCTCAGTCCCATGAGTCAGCGGCTGGGCTCCAGGCTTCCAGCGCTTCAGAGTCGCCCCGGTCCGTCAGCCTCTCTACTATGCCGGTTCCTACCACGGTTCCACCTTCGGATTCTGCCTAACCCGTCACTCAGGTCTCTACCCTGGCTCCTCCCACCTTCAGCTTCACCATGGTCCACCATTCCACCGACTCATATCATCACCATCCATCACCAGCTCCACGCCCTCCACTTAAGCCTCCGCCTCATCTCCACACCCTCCTCTCGTCGTCATCATGGCGCCTACCTGAGGCACCATGATGTCATGTATTGTCTGCACCTGTTCTCATTAGTCCCTGATTTACCTTCCTCCTCCTGTGCCTGTTTAGCTCCCTCCTCACTCAGTGTATTTATACTCCCCGTTCTGTTCATCCTTTGTCAGTCACCAGTAAACATTAATGTTATTTGGATCCTGCATCATTCGTCTTCCTTCCACGGCAAGTTCATGACAGTAGAATGTACATTTAATGTAATTTCATCATCCTCTGTTGGCTTTAAAGTGTATTGACAAGCATGACTAAAAATATATTTGATGCAATTCCTTCTAATAATGGAATGTTTTGTGCTTAAATATATTTGTAACTACAGTTGTAACAATGATCAATCAAGTGCTTTACATGTTCTTTGGTATGTCTGTCAGAATAGGTGTAGGCCTCTTTACAGCACAAACAAGGTCAGATCCAACCCCCCTAACCCAAAATTTGCCTATTAGGCTCAGTATACATAAAGTAGTAGTAGTATAGTAGTATGCTATACTAAACATAACAAAAGCCTGTGGCCATGCACACTAGCATCCATGGTCCTTGACTGTATAGCAGTTCTTGTGCTATATCAAACCCCAATATACAAAACTTCCATACAAAATCAGTAAATTTAGATCAATAGCTGTACAGAAATTATCAAAAGGTTTGATTTTAAATAACTGTAAGAGTGAACATGCTTAGTAACAATACTTTCTGATTTATTGATTAAAAAAAAAAAAAGCAAGTGTAATCTCTGATCAAAGATTATCAGGGCAGAAAGGCTATTTTCATCCACAACGTGTCCCAGATGGGAACAATGTCGAGCATGATGTTTTGTGTGGATTAGATGAGCAGTTGATGCTCTGCAGTCACATAAATAAGAGCTCTCAAAAGAAATGAGCACAAGATTAACATATATTCATCACTGGGGAGGATTTTTTTATTATTATTTATTTATTTTTATAACATACCTAAAATAAATATAGAGGCGTGGTTTATATGACTGGTGAATTAATGGAGAAACATTCTATAACTGCATAACAGATGTGATGGGGAGGGGGAGAGAGATTAGTGGTGCTTTAATGATTTGAAAGCACTTGAGCTTAAAGCTGATGGGGAGGGGGTTAAACCACCAGCACACTTATCACAATATACACAATTCAGCATGTCTGCCTGAGGGCTGCTGGACAAACAAGCCTGGGCATCTTATCAATGTTAACTTAGGTATTTCCTACCCAACATATCCAGAGGAATTCATTTATCAGGTAGGATTTTTTTTTTTCTTATACAGAGCCATTATATCACACTTTAGCAGACCAGACAGGACACACATCAGCAATGGACACATTTTCAGGACAAATCATTTCAGGTTTTTGTGTGTGTGTGTGTGTGTGTGTGTGAGAGAGAGAGAGAGAGAGAGTGTGTGTGTGTGAAATATGTAACGCGAGGCGATATTAATTCATAAATTTGTGCTTTACCATCATAACCTGTTGCTGGAGATCAGCGCGAAATCCGCGAATAACGCTCGCGTTCCTGCGAATGGTGCAGCACGTTTAGAGAGCGCATGCAGGGCGCGTCCACACTTACCACAGCTTTTAGAAATAATAATAAACTTTTAATAGCAATATTTATTTCATGCATTTATGAGAAATGTAGAAGCTTACAAAGTATATTGTATCTGATGTATAAATAGTCAAATGGAGCTAAAGAAAAAAGGTAGGCTATATTTCTTTTTATTGCAAATCAAGGCGTAACATAATTTATGTTTAAAGAACTATTAGCAAAAATAATCTGCCACACGCGAAATGATAGTGTAGATTAAGGGGTTACAGAGAAGTTACATTTATGTAATTCAAAGCAATGATGGTTAGCAAATTAATCGTGACAAATTAATCAACATATGGGCTACTTCAAATCAATTATTATATGATTATGGAAAATAATTAATTGCTCTATATATAGGGTCATGTACTTTTCATAGTCCTACAAACAATATTTTCGTTGGAACAGTTTCGTTTAGCCACAGTTGGAACATAACCCCCAAGGACATTACCCCGTAAAATATTGATTTAATCACCTTCAATAAAACTGAAAAACATAAGCATTCAGGGATTTTCATTAGTTCTATAAATCTGCATAAATCTGAAAACAAAATTAGACTTGCACAAATTACTCATGGACTAGAAACATTTTGCAGTGCATATTGATAAACAGGTATTAAAGAAGATGGATTTGTTTCTTGTCATGAATCAGTCAATCAATGAAGAGAGAAATATGTTATTTTTTTCGAAGAGGTGCCTTGTTTATCTGAGTTATCTGAGCTTTGGTTCTGTCCCCAATAATCTTGTTACGCATGGGAGAGAGAAAGAGCGAGAGAGAGAGACATAGACCAGTAAGAGATGGGGGTGGATGGATGTATGGCAAAGGAGGGTAAATACATCATGGATTAGAATCAGCCATGTTTGTTATCATGGCTTTAGGGAACATACATGCACATACATGTACAACAAATATTATTTAAGGAGATATTATGTGAACCAAATGCTCAACTTTTTAATGTGTGAACAGACTTTATAATCAGTGTACAGTATAGAATTAGTCATAACTGTACGACTAATTGTTTGAGCTGGTTTTAGCACTGACTCCTGTGCTGTCATGTTTCCAAGGAAACTCGGTTTATCTTTCCCAATAAAAAAAGAAGAAAAAAAAAGAAAAAAAAAACTGTAATCACAATAATATTCTGAGCCAAGATTAAAGATTGCTGTTTAGATAATTTAGTGCACTAGTTGTTGCTTATATGGTTATTCACTTTTCTTAATAAAAGAAAAGATTAGAAAAACCCTTCAGCAAGTCAAGAATGACTTTTAAGAGTTTTTTTTTTCTTTTATTTACCTTTATGATAAAGATGTTTCTAATTCAGGCATTTTGTACTTCTTTACGGGTTTTGTGAGATTTACTGAACAGTTTCTTCCATACATCCTCTGTCTTTTTGTGTTACGTTATTTTCAGGCTGTGCATTTGATTCTTGACACACAGCTGGGATGAGGTTTGTGAATATGGGTGTCCGTGTTCGGAGGACTGCTGAACCAGCAGAACCAGAACCTGAACCTGAACCTGAACCAAAGCCCAAACCAGAACATGAGCCACATCCTGCTCCCCCAACTCATCATGACTATGAGAACATGAAGAGCAAGTTCATGAATGAGCTGGAACATCTTCCATGTAAGTACCTACATTATTTACTCAAGTTAACATAAAAGAGTGAGCAAGCAAATCTATCTATCTATCTATCTATCTATCTATCTATCTATCTATCTATCTATCTATCTATCTATCTATCTACTGTATCTATCTTCTTTTTTTTTTTTTTTTTTTTGTCAAATCAACTTAGATCATTTATGTGGTTCAGATAGCATATTTTGAGTTTCTGTTGATTAAACCAATCTCCTTCATTGTATTAACTTATTTTTTTAATTTCAAGGAACTTGAAATTTTAAGGTAACCAGGTTACTTACTTGTTTTAAGTTAAACCAACAATAATGCAAATGTCTATCTATCTATCTATCTATCTATCTATCTATCTATCTATCTATCTATCTATCTATCTATCTATCTATCTATGCTTCAATTAATAAATGTGTGGGGGGAAACACAAAACTAGGACAATGAAGAGAGTAGATGTCAGACAGTTCATTTATTACATTTATAAATAATTCTGTTCAGTTCCTCAACTCACTGCGCTTAATGTCATTAAAATTCGGAATTCACTGATCTTGTTGTGATTGTGTAACCTGACAGGACACAATATCATTCTTCATTTTCATCTATTCTCTGAGTCATTACCTGCACTTGATTAGAAGTGAAATTACATAAATGGAGCACTTTGATTTATGTTATTGTTCAGCTTTATAGACGATGACAATTTCAAATTAAAAGCACATTGAGTTGATGTCATAAGACACTAAGTGAGTATTGTCCTGTGTGCTGTCCTGTACCTGTTTCCATGGAGACTGACCAGCTCTTTGCTCCCCTTAGTGCCGATGTGGGCTGTGGGAGCCATCGTGGTGGTGGTTCTCGTCCTTGTGGCTTGTTTTACATATTGCATGTTCAAGAAATGCTTCGGCAAGAAGAAGAAATCCAAGAAAGCTCGAGAGAAGAAGAGAGCAGCACGGAAAAAAGTAGAAGGGACTGAAAAAGAGGGTGAAGGAGAAAAGGTGCAAGAACAAATACAGGTTTCACTTTATTTTAGGGTGATGTTGTTACAGTGTAATTACACAAGTAAGTACTGAGTAATAATAATTAATTACATGTATTTACTATAGGGTTAGGGTTTTTGGTTACACTTTATTTTAAGGTGTCATTGTTACAGTGTAATTATATATTTAAGTACTAAGTAATATTAAGCAACTATGTACTTACTATAGGGTTAGGGTAGGATTAGGATTTGGTTGAAGGTTCATTGCATGTAATTATGCATAATTTATTGTTATTACTATGGCAAGTACATGTAACATAATAACAAGGACACTGTAAAATAAAGTGTTACCGGGTTTTTTAGGGTTAGTTACTTCTAATTATGCACAACTGTTATTTCTATAGTAAGTACACATAACGTGTAACCATGTCACCCTAAAATAAAGTGTTACCCAAATACATAAACACAACCTCGATTTCAATGTATATTTTTCATTATGGTTCATTATAGAATACATTTGTGTGTATGTATGTATATATATATATATATATATATATATATATATATATATATATATATATATATATATGTCTGTGTGTGAAAATAAAAATACACTCTAAAAAATGCAAACGTTGGGTTAAAAATGCAATTTAAAAATGGACAAACCCAGCCGTTGGGTTACATTTCTAAATTTCATTTTTTAACCCAACGTTTGGGTTAGTCCATATTTGACCCAAAATTGGGTTAAAACAACCCAGCATTTTGTGTACAGTTGCTAGATTTCATATAAAATACATATTGATTAATATAATTTACATATTGCATAGGCACGCTTTATTAAACTGACTATCAATCTTGCAGGAGGAAGGAGAAAAAAAGGAGGGGGAAGAGCAAAAAGATGAGCATGAAAATCTGGGAAAACTGGAATTCTCTTTAGATTACAACTTCACTGATGCTCAGGTGCATTCCTGATGTATGAAAATACTTATTAAAAAGTTGTGATGATGTCACTGTAACAAGAAAATGGAATCAACATTAATTTTGTGTCAACAGCTGATAGTCGGAGTTCTTCAGGCTCAAGATCTTCCTGCTATGGATATTGGCGGCACATCTGACCCATATGTAAAAGTTTACCTGCTTCCAGACAAGAAGAAGAAGTTTGAAACCAAAGTCCAGCGCAAAAACCTCTGCCCTGTCTTCAACGAGACCTTTATCTTCAAGGTTTTTCTTAAATGTTGTTTGTTTACATACTGTAGTACGTAGCCGGATTCTGTATATGATGATTTATATATGTGTTAGCGTGAACATGTGGTTTTATTGTCTGTAGTTTTGTCTTTTTGAGTGTTCTAGCGTCTGTTTAGTTCCACCTGTAGTTTGTTTGTCCATTTCTCTCTCTCTCTCAGGTTTTGTGTCAGAGTTTTGTCTCCTTGTGTGGCATCTTAAGTTCCCAGAAATCCCTGCTTCCCTACACTGGTTTTGTCATTCATTTTTTGATTGACAGCTATCCAGGTATCTCTGAGGTTAAACACATTTTTGAAGGAATAGTTCACATAAAAATTAACACGTAAAAATGTACTAAAAAGGAATGTTTATTATAATAATTATAATATATTCACCCTCATGTTGTTACAAACCATATGACTATTCTTCAAAAAAAAAAAGAGAGATTTTTGAAGAATGTTCACACTGTCCTTTTCCATACAGCGGCAGTTCATGTAGTGACCACATCTGTCACATGGTCACCATAGACTGCCATTAATGGAAAAGGGCTGCGTAAACATTCTACATTCTGTTCTCTTTTTTTTTTTTTTTTTACATAACGGTGACTAAATACTGGCAAAATGTACATTTTTTGGACGAATTATTCCTTTAATTATCAGCTGAATTGCTGAATCTCTTTTTTGGATTTTCAGCATTTTAGTAAAGACATCTCAATGTTTTATGACATATTAACACTGGAAAATTGCTTTACACAAAATGCTGATATCTAATTTGAGTTAATATGTTTGTGACTTACTTATAGATTCCCTATGCTGAGTTGGGCGGTAAAACTTTGGTGCTTCAGGTGTTTGATTTTGATCGGTTTGGTAAACATGATGTGATTGGCCAGATAAAGATTCCTATGAACTGTGTGGATCTCGCACAGCCACTGCATGAATGGAGAGATCTCGAAAATGGAGAAAAGGAGGAGGTACATAGTATTTCCTGTCAATATTTGTATCTATTCTGTATCTATTATTATATCTAATCTTTATAAACTGTATATATTCTGTATATATTCTTTTTTTCTCTTTAACAGGAGAAACTTGGAGACGTTTGTATTTCTCTGCGTTATGTGCCCACTGCTGGTAAACTCACCGTCAACATAATGGAGGCCAAAAATCTCAAGAAGATGGATGTCGGTGGTTTATCAGGTACAATTCATAATTCATTTCAAATATTTAAATAGATTTAAATTAAATCACATCTATAAAATAGCATAAAGTAAAGGTAGCCTACACTATGTAACTTTTGGCGGAAGAACATTGTTGGTTGTGCTTCGGCTCTGGGTGACTGTGCGGATGAATATGATAATCCTACTGCTCATAGAGCATTCACTACTAGTCTTAAAGGTGCTCTAAGCGATGTCACGCATTTTTTAGGCCAAAACATTTTTTGTCACATACAGCAAACATCTCCTCACTATCCGCTAGCTACCTGTCCCCTGAACACACTGTAAAAAAACGCAGTCTCTACAGACACCACAGGCTCCACAAACGGCAAGAAAAACAAACTGGGCTAACCCGCACCACGAAACATAACAAACAGTTCCAGCCAATAACTGACAAGAAGGATTTGGGGGTGGGGTTTGGGGGGTTAGTGCGCGGATGAGGAGGAGGGAGGGTCTAGCTAGCCTCCGTTTTGTTTGACAACACTTTAAACGTCAACAAGAAGTGACGTCACCCAACATCACTTAGAGCACCTTTAAGAGATATAACCAGTTTAGTAAGCTAACTAGCTTGACATTACTGTAGCTACACCCATACACACGATTCCTTGAGGATAAATTCCAGCATAGTGCTACAACAACCATAATGAATCGACCCTTCACTCCTCTGTTTGGCTTCTTGCAACATTTCTTACTCATTGTGACAACTAATCTATGCCAATCCCACACCATACACATGTCAAAGTAGCCGGAGCAAGATTTCTCTATTTACGGATATGACAAGACCAACGCTATCTCACGACCAATTCGTACATACTAATTCGTATGATTTGTCTAAACCCCATTGATGGGTAGGTTTAGGGGCTGGGTCAGGGGTAGGTCATTCGTATGATTTCATACGAATTGGGTACCTTGTAAAATATGTACTATTTAGCAAAAATCATACAAATTCGTACGAGTGAGTTTTCGTGAGATTCAGTTGGACGAGACATACACAGTCAAGTCACGTATGTCCACAATTTCCTGAGAAAACTATTCCGCTAGGGATAAACACCTATAATAGGCTTACCATAGTGAATCAGGGTAAGGCAAAACAAAAACAAAAACGATTGATGATGTGTTGAGTAATTATTTATTAAATTAAATTAAATTTTTTTTTTTCCTATTTCCTATTTCGTATATTTGTATATTTTTCTAAAATGTGGAAAATACTGCTAATTTCAGAATGAGTCGGTCTGTCCAAAACAACTTGAATAGTAAATTTCATGTATTCACAGTTAGCTAAATATTTTCTCAATATATTTTTTTACGCTTGCATTTGAACCACTTTGATAACGATCCTACTTCCTGTGTCAGATCCGTATGTGAAGATTGTGCTACAGCATAACGGAAAGCGTCTGAAAAAGAAGAAAACTACAGTTAAAAAGAACACACTGAACCCATACTTCAATGAGAGCTTCAGCTTTGAGGTCCCATTTGAACAGATTCAGGTGATGTGTGATTATTCTTGCGTCTGGTATATCCTATAGTGTGTCCATTACTGTACATGTACAAATTTTGAATGGGAAATTTATAGATGACCATGCAAAATGGAATAAATTCATATTCTAAAGTCCAAATCTATTCAAATGCAGAAAGTCCAACTCGTCATCACTGTATTTGACTACGACAAGCTTGGAAGCAACGACCCTATCGGCAAAACCTTAATTGGTTATGGCGCCACAGGTGTCGGCCTACGCCATTGGTCAGACATGCTGGCCAATCCCCGGCGTCCAGTGGCCCAGTGGCACGTTCTTCAAACAGAAGAAGAGGTTGATGCTACTCTGAAGGCGCCACATCGCTAACCATCGTCATGGTAACAAGTGGCTATACCCAGAGTACACTCACATCCAGGGTAACAGTGAATCATCCATCTACTGAGCAACTTAGTGAATGGCACTGATAAGCACTGCATGCATCAGCTTTACTAGCATGACCAGTGATTTTTACTCTATGTTTCATGCAAGCATTGCAGAGTTGTAGCTTCACACTTAATGTTTTCTCTCCCAAGGTAATTTTGTGTTATGTGAAGATCGTCATGATTTGTTATGAGTTGTGTTTCTAAATGCATGTTTTATGTTTGGAGTAGATGTGTTTTCTTTATGGTAACTGTCACTCTGCATGGTTTCGTAAGTTATTTTGTTGTGTTAAAGACGTGATGATGAATTGTTGCTAATTTTGGTGAGAGCTAAACCAGAACAGAGAGTATGTCTATGATTTTCGGCAAATATAAAATGAGATCAGAATTAAAATATTCTCTTCTGCATTTAATTAATTAATAGCTATGCAAATGACAACAATTTGAATAGTTATATTTATATAAATAGATTGATATTTTGTATTCCCAATGCTAAAGTCACTTTGTGTTTGAAAATGCAAATCAAATTAAACCGATGTATCACTTGTTTCTTGTGTGCGCTCTATTTAACTACACTTTTAATGTTGAGGACCACCTCCAACAGACACTTTTTATAAAATCCGCTTTATGTTTTCACTGTATAACAGTAAGTTTTTGCATAATTCAGAATTAATTCATTGGCTTTTCAATAGTCATATTACAGTTGTGGTCAGAATTAATGGCACCCCTGGTAAATATGATCAAAAATGGCTGTAAAAAAATTAATCTGCATTGTTTATCCTTTTGATCTTTCATTAAAAAAAAATGCAAAAATCTAACCTTGAAGTAAAATAATTGAAAGTGAGGGGAAATCACATTATGAAATAAATGTTTTTCTCCAAAACACGTTGGCCACATTTATTGGCACCCCTAGAATATTTTACGAGTAAAACATCTCTGAAGTATATTCCCATTAATATTGACCTTTTTTTAGCACACCAGGGTGACTAGGAACATATGACTTCTTGTTTCACAGGAGTCTAAATATGTGGAAACACAAAGGCCAAATTCCCTTAATCATCCATTACAATGAGTAAAACCAAAGAATATAGTTCTGATATGCATCAAAAAATTGTTGAGCATCACAAAATAGAAATGGCTGTAAGAAAATTGCTAAAGAATTGAAAATCAACTCAAGTCAAGAAGTTCCAATCAACTAAAGATGTTACGAATCTGCCAGGAAGAGGACGTGTGTCTATTGTCTTAATGCATGGTGAAGAGGAGAGTTTGAGTAGCCAAAGACTCTCCAAGGATCACAGATGGAGAATTGCAGAGATTAGTTGAGTCTTGGGGTCAGAAGCCTAAAAAAAATCAATTACCCCTACATCCCCACATGTTGTTTGAGAGGGTTTCAAGAAAAATCCTCCTCGCTCATCCAAAAACAAACTCCAGCAAATTCAGTTGTCAGACACGACTGGAACTTCAAACGGCACAGGGTTCTGTGGTCAGATGAAACTAAAAAATGACTTTTTGGCAGCAAACACGCTAGATGGGTTTGGTGCACACAAGGATAAAAAAAGTACCCCATCTGTACAATTTAATATATCGTTGGATCTTTAATTTTTCTGCTGGAGGTCCTGGACATCTTGTTCAGATACATGGCATTGTGGATTCTATAAAATATCAACAGATAAAAACTCAAAAGCTGACAGCTTCTGCTAGAAATCTTATAATGGGCCGTGGTTGGATCTTCCATCAGGATAACGGTCCAAAACAAACATCAAAATCAACACAAAAATGTGTTACGGAGCACAAAATGAAGCTTCTGCCATGACCGTCCCAGTTCCCTGAACTGATGAGTGGAGTGAACTGAAGAGAAGAAGCAGCAACATGGATCTGGGAATCTGAAGGATCTGGAGAGATTCTGTATGGAGGAATGGTCTCTGATGTCTTGTCAGGTGTTCTCCAAACTCATCAGGCATTATAGGAGAAAACTCAGAGCTGTTATCTTGGCAGAAGGAGATTGCAAAAAGTATTTAATAAAAGGGTGGCTTTATTTGTGGCCAACGTGTTTTGGAGAAAAACATTTATTTCATAATATGATTTCCCCTCACTTTCAATTATTTTACTTCAAGGTTAGATTTTTGCAAAATATTTGAATGAAAGATCAAAAGGATAAACAATGCAGATTTATTTTTTACAGCCATTGTTGATCATATTTACCAGGGGTGCCATTAATTCTGACCACAACTGTATAAGTAAGAAGAAATACTTGCTGTACTTGTAATTATAAAGTACAATGCAACAATAAAGTGCAAAAATAATACATTCATTTTGATCAGTCAAGCAGAACTCATGGAATGTGAAGCATGATTGCTTTTATTAACACATTAGTGGTTAAGACGTGTGACATTACAAGAGAGTATTCATATGCTTCATCAGCTACACAAGCAAAAATAAAATAAAAAAGCTAAGATGCTTAAAATAAAAAAGCTAAGATGCTTATAGAAGAAGTTCTGCAGTACGCAATTACTGAAATGATACAATCTGAGCAATTAAGAGAATGAAGGTAACATCTGAGAAATGATTGTGCTCTCTAAGTAATAGCAGTGATTCATAATCATATGCATTTAATTGAAGATCAGGAGGTGCTGATGACATTAGCTGTAGCTTTTTGCAGTTCATACCTATTTTTACTTAATAGTATTTACTTAATAATATGTTTGTGCTCATAGGTCTACAAATGAGGAAGGGTTCATCGCTCGTTGACCTATTATAACATTACCACACATGTCCACCAGGGGACGTGCAAATGTTACACAAACAGTATTGCAGTTCATGACATTCTGAAACCAAGATCATTTTATAGACCTTTATACTTCATCTATAGTCAATGTATTTTGATAGTTTCCAGCAAACCAATGCAAAATATTATGAGGATAAAAATTTATTCATATAATTTTTTCTTGGTGTTTCAATGGTTTCATCTTCTTTTTGTGTGATTTTTCACATTGGGACAAACAAACAAAAAAACAAAACAAAAAAAAACAGTGTAACAGTTTGACTATGACAGCCTGTTTTAAGGAAATGTAAAATTATTCATTAAGCTATATAAAAGATATGTAAAAATGAGCACTTAGAAGCAATACTTCAGGTTTTCTTATCTTGGTTTGTTCTTCCACCTTCTATGAAAAGTGAAGAACAGTCTGTAGCTCTGAGACTAGAACAAGAAGAAAAATAATCAGTCACACTTTATATTAGGTGGCCTTAACTCCTAAACCTAACCATACCTCAAAGTCATTAGCAGGAAATGTGGGAATTTTCCAAAACAACATTTGGCTATACAGTGAATCTATATAGTCTTGTGGGTATTTAATGTTAGTGCATAGTAGTTAAGGCCACCTAATATAAAGTGTGACCAAATAATCTTCTAGTACAACAGAACTACCTGTCCAAGAAGTCTGTTGTTCATTTGATCAAGCCTATCTATTTCATATAGTTAAAAATGTCAGTTCATTCTTTCCAACTAGCATAAAAATGTTTCCAGAAACCGTATTTCATCTTATTGGTCAGCATGCCTAGTCCCTGCCCCTTACCCTTATCAAACAAGGTGAATTCAAGGAACTAAGTTACTTGGACTAGTACAGTAAATCTCTCAGTCGCACATACATCAGGTGAACGGAGTCACCTTATATTTGAAACATTTTACTGCTAGAAAAGACGTAAATACACACATGCAAACGGATACATTCACATTCTCCTGCAATATCCAACATCTGGATCAGCAGTACAGCACACATGTTCAGGGCGCCTACACAATAGAGGTTATGCTATGTCAAGGAACGCTGCAACACTTTAATGGGCGCAAAGGCTGAGAGGACAAAAATCTTTTTTTCAATTACAATCTTAGAGAGTTGTGCTTTCAGAAATCATATTTGCTGCATTGACATTTGATATCAAACTGAGCCGGCTCATCAACATGGTTAAAAACTTATTTGATGCATTCCCACCCATCAAATGTTCTAATGTGTAAGCGCCAAACACACACATACACATGCATACACACAAACACACACACACACTAATCGCTGTCTCTGTCATGGTCTTCCACCAACACCAGCTCGTCTCCCCTCTCCAGTAGCGCCCTTATCTCAGGGCTGTCTTCTGTCTCGTCGTCTTCCTCAACCATGTCTCCTTCTTCCATCTCCATCTCCTCATCTTCTCCTCCCTCCATCACTGCGTTCTCCACCTCCTCTGTGTCCCCGCCGACTTCCACCATCTCGGTTCCCTGGATCTCCAATTCTCCCTCACGGATCTTCTTCACGTGGAAGGTGAACGGTGGAACCTTGTAGACAGCCGTTTTGGAGCGGGCATAGATGACGTGGTCAGGAGTGAAAGACTTCATCACCTTCTTCTGCGAGTTCTTCATCTTCTCCTTGCGCTCGGGGTTCACAGACATGCGATTGGTGAGTTTGCCCATCTTTTTCTCTATGTTGTGACGTGTTTTCTCCAGGTTCTCTCGGGTCTTCTGTTTGGTCTTCTCGAGGTTCTCCTTGGTCTTCTGCCTGGATTTTTCAAAGTTCTCTTTGGTCTTCATGCGAGTTTTCTCCAAGTTCTCTTTGGTCTTCTGTTTGGTCTTCTCCAAGTTATCCTTGGTCTTTTGCTTGGTTTTCTCCATACTTCCCTTGGAGAAAGCGGTTTTGATGCTCTGGACGCGTTGCAGGCTGCTCCGTTTGATGCGCTCTGCTCGAGACTCCCCAATGGTCTCCTCGATCTCCACCTCCTCTTCATCAGAGGACAGGTCCAGATGGACTTTCTCTCTGTCCTCACCTTCATCCTCTGCGACGGCTTTGAGTTCACCTTCAGCTTCTCCTTCCACAGGCTCTGGAAACTTCATAGACTTGGCCACATTGACTTTTGAAGGTATTTTCACCTCGTCCTGCAGAGAGACACCAAAATAGTCATATAATTTACTGCCATGAGGGCAAGCACACATACACAATTCTCAAAACAATTGTCTTTCTTTATCAAGGTATACAAGCAGAGAGAATCTGTGATGGGCTCCGGGCCTCAAGCCATAACCTAATAAAGGACCTAACTACCGCCTACCAACATGCTACCATTATTCAGGCACCACTATCTATTTTCCCCAGAGTTGTATCTTTCTCCTTAAGGAAATGAGAAAATAATAAGCATCCTTTGCCAAAAGCATGTAACAGATCCCCAAACTAAGCACCACCAAAAACAATCAATGTCCTGTCTTTATTTAACCCATTTAATGGCCCTATTGTTCAGCATCCGTTCTAGCATTGATGGTGACCTTAGTCCCCAAAGCACACCCACCCATATGCTGAATTTACAACAAGACCATTATTAGGGAGAGCATTTGATTTCACTGAGGTCCTGTTATTATTTTATGGGTCACTACAAACACTTTATCATGCACTTGTATGGTAGATATCATTTAAAAGGTAATTCCAAGAGTCACCTTCTATTTGGCATTATAATTTTTATTCCTTCCTTACTTCTTTCTGTATTAGTAAATATGTTCATAAAATGGTTAAATAAAAGATAGTCTTGTGTCTTTTCAATATATATTTTACATTTTTATTTGAGATGATCTAATTTGGCACAATGTAATTTATATGCCTTCCTTATGTAATAAACTGTATAACATGTCACAGAACTTCAACTTAAAAGTTACTTTCAAAATCGAACAGGTCCCCATTTCACAGATAGCCCTTTTAAATTATGTCAAATGTCAAATAAGCACGTGCAGATAATGCATATGAAAGAGCTATTTTTTAAAAATGACAAATTAATACTTCAGAGGTCGACACAGGGAGAATATGCACAATGTACTGCTGTTCCTCTTATGTTCCTCAACAGTGTTTTTGTTTTCTTTCTTTTGTTGTTCCTCCATTCTTTCATCGCCCTTCCCTTCCGACCTGTCTCCCACCCTCCTGCCCGACCCTAATTCCCTGCATTCCATCCCGCGAAGCCCCTCGTTCCCAAGCGCACTCTTTTCTACAGCACAATGCTCTGACTTGTTTGTAAAGGAGACATATTTTCCATCCGTGTGATACATTGAGTCATCCCGTTTTGCTCCGGTAATGTCTTTGCCAATATTCCCAGGCCAAACTAACTAATACAAGGATGTCTTTTCTTATTGTTTGATTTATTATTTCCTCTGCATCAAGCAGGGACAAAGGATCTACACAGAAAACAACAAACATGGAATCAACAAACAAGTAAACAAAGTGTTGGTGTAAATGTCTGTATTTGGATTAATCTACTGTAATACCCCCAACCACATATCAAAACAGATGTGTCATACTGGGACAACAGGTATTCATCCCACTTGTTCATACTGCATGGGGATGGACGTATTTCAAATTAATATATTAATGTCATAATATTTGGGTTGTACCATGAGGATGATGTACAGTACACCTGATTTATTTAAGTTCAAGAGTTTATTTTGTGTCAAATAGAGAGAGAAATATTAGAGTAAACCAATTATTAAGACCAATAAGAGCTCTGTCAAAGTTTCGGAAAAGTTTCATTCTAATGGCCTTGTGTGGCTCCTCCCCCTAAAGGTGTGGTCACATTAGCGAAATTTTAGTGAAATTTCACAGCCAATAAAAGGTCTACTGTCCATTGTCAATAGTGTAGCAATGTATGAAGCACAACTAACACAGAAGTCACCTTTAAACAAAGCAGCTTACACGAATCTGTGTGATCTGGATAGCTCTGAATCTGTATAACTTGAACATGAGGAAAATCTAACACTATCTAATGACCAATTCGTACGAATTCGCATGAGTTGGCGTATGAATCGGGCAACTCGTAAAATATGTATGAATTGCAGTGAGATCGGGTTGGGAAAATCTGCCTGGGCCATCTCACAAAACTTTTAATTGTGCAGATTCCAATATAAATGACTAGATTTCTCCTGCGAAAATCGAAAACCGCACCTGACTACACGCTAAAAAAAATTGGGGTTGTGTGGACAAACCCATGGACAAAAATGGACAAACCCAACCGTTGGTTAATTTAAACCAACGGTTGGGTTGGTCCATATATTTGACCCAAACATGGGTTGAAGCAACCCAGCATTTTTTTTTTTTTTTAAGTGTAGCGATATCAAGTTTAGCAAACTTTCTGTTCAATAGTAAGTACATCAGCAATGTTTAGAAAACTGTGCTTGTCGAACTATTTCTTGGGGTCAAAGTAAAGCCTATCGGTTTATTTATGGTCTTTTAGCATGTATCAGATAAAACAGTGGAGATCTGACAGGAAAATGAAGGGAGAAGAGGTCATGTCACAGGCCAGATTTAAATCCAAGTCCCCTCAAGCAAAATACCTTCTTATGGTGTATGACGAACAACACACTACCCTAAAGAATAATGAACTTTGCTAGATGCTAATGCTTGCAGGCTAACACAAACAGTACTGAAAAGTCTCAAGACATTTTTATTACACAATCAAAAGAATGGACTAGAATATAAGAAGGGCATCTAATCTAAGCACTAAAGCCCCAAAGGTCAGAAGGTCGCTGATCTTGTGTAAACAACATTCTGTAAAAGCAGCTGTAATGGAAGAAACAGTAAGATGGAACATGTTAGAGGAAGTTAGGCAGTCACCTTGGTGAGCCCACATCCCAAAGTGCCTCTCTCAAGTTAATGTTGCATTGTTCTGCTGAGCGGAGAGGAAGGGAAACACGCACTTCACCACTAGAAACCATTGGAAAATGTGAGTAAATGTGAGTATGAAGGGAACGATAAGAGCTGGGGAGTTACTTTTCACATTCCCAAGAAAAATTCCCTTTGAAATTGTTCCCTTTTGAAAGGCTAGATCCTTTCAAACCATGAGAGAGAACTCACTTTATACGTTATTAGGTTCATATTTAGTGTAATCTGTGTAAAATGCATGGCTATTTTGTTGTTTGCACTGTGGATTTGAGCATAGTTTGAGCATATAGCATAACAATATATTAATTTTGACTTCATGTGTGCATGACATGGTTTTTACAGAGATCTATAAATCTAACCACAAAATTTGACATTCATTTGTAATGGTATGCTTTAGCATACTTTAAAAAAAAAACAGTACTTATGGTAATAATACAATTTAAAAGAATATACTTAAGTGTGAACTGAATGTAATGTTTTTGGGCACTTAACTGCATATTAATTGCAATTAAATGAAAATGTATTATAGTTTAAATTGTTTTAAATGCAATGCAATTCCTTTATATGTAATTTCATAATTAATTTGTCTTTAAATATGGTTAAAGTGTAATCCCACCATCTCACCCTTCACACACACAACACAGTTGCCTTAGAAACAAGTAACACAGTATCTGAGTCAGTGTAGCAACACGTTTTAAGGAATGAGAAATGAATTCTTCCACTTTCTTTCTCATTCTGTTTCTCATCGTGGTCAGGAAAGAAAGATGGTGTCATGCAACCGCTTTCTCCTTTTTTTCCTCTTAAACACAAGGTGTTCTACACGTACACACACACACACACACACACACGTATGAATTACTTTCAGAGACTTGGACTTTTCCATGAGCCAACCACAGAAGCATGGAGGGCCGTGGGCTACAGAGATTGACATAATATATGAGCACAGGAACAGAAGAGTTGTTTGTGTGTCTCTGAGACAGTGTGAACAAACACAAAATGAAACAACAAGAGATCTGTTGACTGTGTGTGCGTCACATGGTGTGTGGTTTGGTTAACTGTCTCTTTATCTGCTGTCTGTCTGTCTGTCTCTCTCATGTGTTTGCAGGTAGGTTTGTCATATGCTGATATCAGCTGGCTTCAATCCCAGGTGGGGTTTCCTTTCTTTTATACTTTCAGTTTTTTTCCTCACATACCACAACTTTATATCTCCACAAATGAGATGAAAAAGTGAAAATGTCATAAAGTGTTTCATTATGGTTCACCACAGAGTAATTGACCAAAAATGGAAATTTTGTCATTATTTATTCTTCTTCTTTCCAAACACATATGCTGGAAAATAATAGCAGAATTGTTAAGACCCTAATTCTTAATGTTTAACTTTAACTTTAGGTCCAGATTAGTGAACCGAACAATCTATCCAAAAATCAAGATTGATTCTTGAGTTCACCTCACTGACTCTGATTATACTGTATACATTTCAGTCTATTTCTCACAGTTGCCATCACATGGATTCAGAAGATTTGGAATATTCTTGACTGCATTTATGGTGCTTGTATTCTTTTGGAGATTGATGAAGAACAGCCACTGAATGTTAAAAACCTGCTCAAAGTTGTCTTCAAAATATAAAAGTTTTGTTCCAAAGAAGAAAGAATGCCATACGGGGTTGAAAGAACATGGTTGAGTTTAATGACAGAATTCTCATTTTTGGGTGAACTAATCCTCATTAGAACAAGAAACCGAGCTGAAAATGTTTGCACATGTCAGCAGACTGATAAATGAAAACACTGTGTGTTCATGGTGGAATATTTCCACTGCCTCACAGAAGCGTCTCTTTTCAGCCACATGTGAAGAGCTCTTTCACATCTGCCTGCCTCCAGCCTGACGTGTCTCTATGGCGACGAGGGATTCCCTCCCAAAACACCCTCCGCCCCACCTTTCCATTCAAAGCCACAAACTACAGCACAGGGTCAGGGAAGAGGGAAAATGAGTGGGTGTGGGGTTTTCCCAAGAATATAGCACTGGATGTGTGGAAGGGAATCCTCCGGACATGTTGCATAACTTCATCATGGAAGGAAATGAAAACGTGGAACACCAGGATAAGGGAGTACGTGTGGAATGTGAATGTGTTTGTCGAGCACAGATGGCTTTGGAAAGATTTAGTTTCACACACACACACACACACACACACACACACACACACACACACAAACACACACACACAAAACTAAAACATAAAAACACACAACATTGGTACAAAAGTTATTTAAAATTATTTAGCAAAAAGAAAAATTATCCTCCATCAGAGCTCACAAATATCATTCAGGCTTCCAAATCCTGCTTCTGGAGGTCCATCTTCCTGCAGATTTCATCTCCGTCCTGCTTCGAATCATGAGCCTGGAAGTTTCTTGTAATCCTAAAGACCTGATTAGCTGGTTCAGGGGTTTAATAAGGGTTGGAGCTAAACTCAGGGTCAGGATTTTTAACCACCCTTCCAATACAAAAGGATCCTGGATGCAGTAACAAGAAAGTTGGGAAAGAGTATTATTATGCTATAAATATTAATTAATAAATGTACTAATAACAGTGCTGTCAATCGCTTAAAAAAATGTACTAAATAATCACACCTTTTTTTTTTTGTTAATTTACGATTAATCACACCAAACATTAAAGTTTTTAATATATTTTTATGTTGTAATACTGTCACATTGAATCTACAAAATAATGTAGATTCAACTTAAGACGGTATATTTTAAATATTTGTTTAATGTCATATTTTTACTAAGCACTATGAATCACTGATGCCAGTACTAAGTTATTCAGTTAAGAGCAGTGAGTGATTTTCTCTTTGTCTTTTGTTCTTTGATTAACAATAATGTCAGACAGCAGCAGGTTTATTAGGCTGCTGTCACTTTAAGAGCTGACACACATTACATAGGTCAGACACACATCCTATTTTCTTACAACTTTTTACGTTTATTTAACACTTTTTAAATGTAAGACTGTGCTTCCGATGATACTCGAAAAAAAAGGGAATTTTGACATAATTTTGTTTGTTTTTGTCCATTCTTTAAGCACGAAAAAGAGCCAAATGCGGCGCTGGCGCGTGTTTGAGTTCTTTTTTCGTATCTTATTGCTCTTGAAAGGTTTAATAGCACTAGAAAGAATGATAGTGTGGTCATATACTGTAGCGCAGCCAAAGGATGACAGAAAATAGATGCTGCGTTAACTGTTAAATATTTTTAACGCGTTATACTGAAAACAAATGATCACAAAATGAACACGTTAATACCTAATAATAAAAAGGAAGGTTTAGATAGATTTAAAAAATGGGGAAGTCTACATCACAACTATAACGACACATAGAAACAATATCATTGGAATCACAAGTTTATTTCCAGCTGGTGAACAATAAAAACACTGAGAGCAGAATCCACCCGACTTGAAAGTGCCAATACAGTGGTTTGACTATTTTCTGTGGCAATACCACACATATACGCAGATGCCACATTCCCTTCTCCACTGTTAACGTGCTCTTGAGTGTTCAAGGACCAGCTTTGACCTTTCCAATATGGCAGACGGCTTACTTTAGCAGCCCATTGAAACAGCTGCTAATGAGGCATCTATGTATTTATTTCTATGCTGCCACCTACCAAATTAGATGACTTAAAATAGTGGAACTAAGGCAGTATTTGCACCAAATATTGATGACTTCACTATTTCACTACTTCATTGATGAGTTCACCTTGGATGCTAAGAGGTTAGGGTTAGAGTCACATTCAACACTTACACAAACTTCATTGACAGTCCTTGGACTGCGGCCCTGAAACTGTAACCTTCGCCGCTGAGGTGTCATGCTTCTCGAAAGACAGAACACAGTATTGGTGTTGTTTGAATTCAAAGTCTGAACTATCTGTTCTTTTATCATGATAATCCTCATCATGTTAATGGGGGAACAGAAGGAGAGAGAAATTGGAAAACATTGTGTGGACATACTCTAGAGAAAAGTCTATTCTTTTCAGCTGTTCTTTTGCGGAGTTATTTTCTCTGCAAAAGAGAGAGAGAGGGAGAGAAAGAGAGAGAGAGAGAGAGATATTTGACTATATAAAGTGATGGTATGCTGGCTTTCCCTGCAGGGAATATTTGATGAATCAGAGGCTGTTGTTGAGATAGAGAGAGCAAGGCTGTTCAACTGTTACAACACCAAATTAAACTCTTTGATGCCATAAACACTGGCAGTTTACATGGCAACCGCACAACAATATCCTTATGGTGACCATCAAGACAACTGTGGCAACTGTGTGTGCTTAGCGATTGCGGCTGTCCTCGATCATTCACATCCATGTGGAGTTCTGTGTAAACTTTAGGAAATCAATGTGCTATATGCTATAAAATGGCAGAGTCCATTGGAACACGCTGCACTGAGAAAGTGAACATTGGCATACATCATCTGGAACTCACAAAGCAATTCTTTATTTTCATATTCATCAACAACAGACTGTTTAAAAATGTTTCCTAAAGGTTTAAGGCATGGCGCATGGAGCAACTCATGCGTTTGTTGCCATGTTGAGTTTTATAAGCAAAGCAGGCAGTTTCCAGTCTGTGGTAAACTGCAACCCATTTCTTAAACTGACGTTTTCCTATATGCAGTACAGTGAAAAAATATTTAGCTTGTTATTCAGAACATGCCATTGACGTTGGTTGGTTCTGCCCACTGATTTAGAGCGCTGTCTGGCACCACGATCACGGTTGCCATGGTGCTGCTGAGTTACTCTTTCCAATAACAATGGAGGAGAGAGGTTAGTGTTTACACAGAGATTTATGACTGTGTGGAACATCAGTACATCCTCTTTGTACAGCCGTAGTAATGTACCAAATGCTCCCCACAGCAAAATACTGATTCAGACTTCTGTTTCTTATTTTTACACTTTTTATTTTTTGCTCTGCACCAAACGCTTAACAGCTCAGAAAAGGAATACGGAGGCTTTCAAATTTCAAACACAAAAGGATTGCCTTTGTTAAAATATCATACTATTGGCAAATAATAATACATATCCAATCGTTAATATTTCTTTGGTAAAAAAAAAAAAAAAAAAAAAAAATAGCCAATCCCAAATGGTTTACAGATGTGAGAAGGCAAAGTGAGATATAACTAGCAACCATTGTGAAAAACTGCCATGTTCAGGATTTAAATGCATTTTTTGACTCCCAAAACTTAAAGGGATAGTTCACCCAAAAATGAAAATTTTGTTATTAATTACTCACCCTGATGTCGTTTCAAAACCCATAAAACTTTCGTTCATCTTCAGACCTCAAATGAAGATATTTTTGATGAAATCTGAGAGCTTTCTGTCCCTCCATTGACAGCTACGCAACAGACACTTTGACGCTTCAAAAGGTTCATAAATCAGTTGTGGTAAACGGGAGCTCAAGAATGCATGCTTAACGTGCGAGAACCAATGATATTCATTATCTTGTGTTACGCACGTTTGAGCTTCCACAAGAACCAATGAGGTTTGTTCGCGCACGTCAAGCAGGTTCAGTTGAGATTCTGTTTATGTTCGCTGATCAATTTTTAAATGTCAATAAAAGCCTAAATTCAATCTGTTCATCATATAAAGTGACGAGTCTCTTCAGAAAATGTGGGCTAAACCGCTCAATTCATATGGATTAGTTTTACAATCTCTTTATGAACTTTTTGAAGCTTCAAAGTGGTAGTTGCGTAGACTGTCAATGAAGAGGACAGAAAGCTCTCAGATTTAATCAAAAAGATCTTCACTTGTGTTTTAAAGATGGTCTTTAAACGAAAGTCTTACGGGTTTGGAACAACATCAGGGTGAGTAAATTATGACAGAATTACATTTTTTGGGTGAACTAACACTTTAACAGTGTGTATATACTCCAATCCACAAATGGCCGGAGATCAGTCTCTTTCGTCTTTATTATTGTTGTTGCTGTTTATACAAAGGGAGTAGTTTCTTGTAAAATAAAGAAGAATGCTACCTCTGTGTAGGCCCACTGTGACCATCATTCCTCTCAGACAAGAACCACTGCTGGGGAGTAGCTACCTAAAAGTAGCAATAGGCAACTACTGAATTACTTTTTTTCCAGTACAGTGTCAGGAGCTATGTTTTTTTTTTCCTCCAACGAGTAGCTGTACAGTCTGTCTTCCTAGAATATCCACAAGTAGTAGTGGGAAGTCTGATTCTTTTTTGTTTGTTTATTTTTCATTTTAGTGATTCAGTTCATTCGGATTAAGTATGCGCGACATTTTACATGTACTTTGTATGGAGTGGTTTATACTTTTAGTTAAATGTAGCATAAATGTTTTTGGTCATTTTTATACTGTAACCGCGATTAAATACTTTAATAAAATAAAAGGCCACTTAAAGAGAGAACAATTTAATTGACTATATTTCTTAAAGGGGTCATGATATGAGAAATTAAATTTCCCTTGATCTTTTGACATATAAGAGGATTTTGTACCATTGAAACATCCTGTATTTCATAGCTTAAAACAGGGTTCACCAATCTCGGTCCTGGAGGGCCGCTGTCCTGCAGAGTTTAGCTCCAACCCCAATTAAACACACCTGAACCAGCTAATCAAGGTCTCAATAGGCATACTAGAAACTTTCAAACAGGTGTGTTGGAGCTGGTTGGAGCTAAACTCTGCAGGGACAGCGGCCCTCCAGGACCGAGATTGGTGAACCCTGGCTTAAAACATTCTCCTGATTATAAACCAAGCATTTATTTAATCAAGCTCCATAAATGGCTTGTTTTGATATTGTGGGATTTGTGACCTCATATGGGCAAATACATTTGCATATGACTGCCTCAAGAGCAAGATATCGTCAAATAGTTTTATATCATCGCATCATAGCCCCCGCCCACTGGCGTTAAGTCGCTTAACGGTTGACACTTGCCTACACCTGATGTGAGTGTTGAATTACATCAAAAGCAAATTGACCCCATTATAATCACTGATGCTGTCTACACTGGATACAGTATACAGATGTGCATTCGCTTTCTGACGAACACCTCTCACTTAAATCTGTTGTCAAGAGGACGATTGTGTTCCCAGGGGTGGATTGGGTGGAGTGGGATAGGGTTATGGCTATTGTGCCTGCTAGTGTGTTCCCTGAATGCCCATCCACAAGCTACGCCACTAAACAAGGAACAGTTTAATGGAGAGTTCGCAAAGACGCCTTTTTTGACAGATGAAGCAGTCAGCTGTATTGGATCTGACAGCAGCTACATCGCAAACCGCAAGTAAACGATTTCATAAAGCTTTGTCTGGAAACTACAGATTTATATGGATAACGTAAGCGGGCGTTTATTATGTTTGTGATGTTAGTCACTTACTGGGAAGACTTAAAGGAGACACCCCTTAAAACTGATCATTTCAGACATAGGTTCAGAATGAGCCTTTTTTGTGCAAAAAGTGAACAATACAAGTGAACCTCAATGAACATATTAAAATAATACAATAAATCCATGTCATGACCCCTTTAACACACTTAATTAATTACTCTGAATTAACATGCAATTTAGAGCATGAAAGTATATTCTTTTAAAGTACATTATTTCTGTACCAATAATAAGTTAGAGTTTACTGAAGTGTACTGTTTTTACTGTTTTTTTATGTCGCTTTTTTATTATTAAGTTAACAAAGGGTATCTAAACTGTAGTTTAACTTCTTTAAATTACAAGTAGCTTGTAGCTCATACACAGTTTCAAAGAATCCTGAAAAGAAGGAGAAAATGAAAGATGGAGGGTAGGAGATAGAGAGCAAACGAGATAATGCCAATGCCAAACTGAGAAACATGGGCCAAAAGCCAGAGTCATGCTGTTCTGCCTCATGCCCGTCTGAAGATTAACTGCACAGAAAGAAATCAAAAAAGACACACAGCACTGGGCCGTGCCAGTGGTGGATATAGCCATCCATTCTGCTATTCCCTTCAGCTGGACATGATGCTTCTGATCAATTACAGAGAATAACCCAACTTCATCTATGAGCCTTCTCCCCCTCTCATAATCAAACAACTATGCAGCGGATCCTATTTATAGCAACCACTAGTGCCGTTCCTTCCCTTCTCACAGATGTGTGTGTGCTAGCTGTTTTAGAAGCCCAGATGTCGCTCTGTTCTCATAGCGTCACCCTGCATGCTTCTTACTGTCTGTTTCACAAACTTTTTCTCTAATGCTCTTGTTTTCCAGGTCTCATGCGCTGTCTCTCTCTCTTCGGTCAGTGGAGAAAGCCCCTGCCTCGCTGAAATTGCTTCCAAAGTGACACAAGGCAAATGGGCTTTTCTACATGACGCAGACAACGGGAGTATTTCTGTGACTTTGCCATATATGGTCTACCAGTGTAACGGGCAGTTAAAATACATTAGTTATCAACTTACTCCAGTATGTGAGCAGTCTTCATTATGTAAGTTATATGATACACTTAAGCATTCCAGTCTCTATAAGGTGGACAAGATCCAAGTTTGTCCTTCTAATCTTACCTCTACTCTTATCTCACTTATCTCTACTTAAATTAAATCATCTTAATCTATTGCTACAGATTTCTCACCATAATCAAAATATTTTAGATTTTAGCTCATGGACTTTTGAGGATTGACTTTCATATTGCAGCCTATTCTGAACAAGATCCACTTAGAGAGGAAGAGATTGAAACTAACTAACAACTAACAAAGGTGTGCTGAAGGATCTATTTTATACACTATAAACAGCTCCAAAAATCGTAAAAGTTTTAATTATGCAATTTATTCTATATTTATATTATTTCTATTTGAAACAAATGATGTTTTATTCATCAGATAATTCTGAAGAAAAACATTTATCATGATTTCCACAAAAATATTTAGCAGCACAACTTTTTCAACATTGATAATAATAATAAATGCTTCCTGAGCAGCAAATCAGCCTATTAGAATGATTTCTAATACACAGAGTGTGTGTGTGTGTGTGTGTGTGTGTGTGTGTGTGTGTGTGTGTGTGTGTGTGTGTGTGTGTGTGTGTGTGTGTGTGTGTGGGTGTGTGTGTGTGTGTGTGTGTGGGTGTGTGTGTGTGGTGTGTGTTTCTTTTTTACGTTTATTGTGAAATTAATTAGCTTGCATACCTTATTATTATTATATTATTAAACTGCTCACATAACAGCCAGTGACAGTCATAGCAAATGTATTCAACAGTTTGAGGTAAAGTTCAGGCCATTGAGCTGTCAGGATTTGGGAGGCAGGGAGTATCAGGGTGTGAAAGGTACTGGCAGGTTGATAAATGTGTGATATACTGGCAGGGTAGAACAGAGTGGTTGCAAAATGGGATGAGAAGCAAAAGAGCTGGATGGAGACGGGGGAGTTCTAGGAGTCAGGATGCCTAAAGAATGAATCACCACGGTAAATATGAGCTCCACTTTGTTAAAACACCACACCCTACCACAAAACCCTCCTCTCTTATTCCCTTTCCTGCTTTCACTGAATAGAAGAATAAGAACTGGAATACACCTTTAAATCCATGCCCAGAGGGCCCAAAAAGCAACAATGAATGTTACTAAAGTGTTAGGAGTATGGAGTAAATCACTCCGCAGAAGTAGCAGTGCTTCGCCTTCTGAGAATATAGTTCCCAGTATACGGTTAGAAGATGGCCGTATCTCATGTGACCTTGTTATTTGTACACGCTGTGCCTATACAAACCACAACATGTAAATAGGAAAGTGTTGGCATTATTTTGTCACTTATTGGGAGCAGTATGCTAGATAGAGCAGTTTACCTCCAGTATTTGTGCTAAGCTAGGCTAGCAGTGGGTGCATCAGACAGAGTTATGGCACGCACGGAGATGAGAAAGGTATGTATGGACTTATCTAACTCTGGGGGATACGGTGAATAAGCTAAAGTCCCAAAAAGTCGGCGTGTTCCTTTAATAAATTAATAGGCTATAGGCCTATTTCTTGAAGAGTTGAAGGTGAAGAGTTCTTCATTCATTGTCAGTGTAATTAACACAATTATTATTGTTTAATTAGCTCATAGTAAAGGAATTGTTTATTGGTTATTAGAAGTAAATAGTTCTCACTTTAGGTCACGGAAAATGGGAAATTTCATAAATTAAGTGCTTTAAACCAATCTTTATTAGACATTAATTGCATTCATATTCAGTGTTCCTTTAAAATGTTTACAAATACATTAAGCACAATTAAGTGGTGCACTTTATTAATGACATTTTTCCATTTTCCATGACCTAATCTGAAGTGAGAAATATTTACAGTTAATTTGTTAAGTTAAGTTAAGTTGTTAAAAAAAGCATAAAAAACATTATCTTACTCTTTACATGTGAGCTAATTAAACAATAATAATTGTGTTATAAAAGTGTTATCCAAGCATTTATTTTTTCTGTTCATTTTTAGGAAGGGAATAAACCTATGAATCTTAGTGATGCCGTTTATATTTATAAATGTCTACCTACTTTCCTAATACATGTTCAAAGTTTTTAATAATTCTATGCATGTTATCCCAACAAAGATTTTTTATTTTTTTTTTGTCTTTGTAATGTTTTCTCAAATTGTAATAGATTGCTGTGTTTTTTCCTGCATTAGAAAGGTTTCAAAAATAAAGACCAAAATAGTATATTTGAAAAAAGAAAATTCTAAATCACATATGCTGACATGAGATGAAGACTCCACCAGCAATCAAATAAATGCAACTTTTTTCTATGTTAAGCAGTTCACCTCATGGAGGCTGTGAAATACATACTACGTGCTATTTCTTAGTAACCTCTATTGTTTTTGGACTCTTTTGCTAACAGAAAAAACTATCACAACTGACTGCAGAACATTTCTACAATGGGATCAGTAATTGAAAATATTTGTATAATGCTGCATCCACGCCATTAGGTGTCAGTATAAGTCCAAGACAACTGACATATCGGCCAGGGCTACATAAACAAACAAAAATTTCAGAGGTCACTTTTAAGTCCCACCTAAATATCAAGTTTCACTCATAATATTAAGTCAAATGTGTTCCACACATAGCTTACTGTTGACATTAAATAAAGAGAACGTAAAAATTTAATAATTGCAAAAATCCAAACCATTATGACAACGTGCTGCAAGACATTTGTACTTTTACTATTACCTGAAACACATTACACACAACTATGATGCTTAGCTGATGCCAACTGATCTAAAAAAAAACAAACAAAAAAAACCTTTTGTCCCACTTAATTGAATATCAAACACATAATGAAAAGAGAGAATGAATTATGTCAAAAGCATGTTAGCACAAGATGTAGTTGAGTGAGAGACAGTCAGTTGTAGCAGCAGCAGATGACGGGATGAATGCTTGTGATGATATAGAGGGTTCAGAAAGGCAAAGACTCAGCAGTAAACAAGTTTCTAGGACTACGATTACAGCTTCTATCTCCTTGAAAGAGAAAAGACCAAAGTTGCAATATTGACCATTTTGATTGATCCTATTGCTTTTTCTACAAGTGTCCCATCTCCTCTTACTACTGTCTCTGCTGTAGTCTAACTACATTACATTATGACTAGCTTCCAGTAGCTTGTCAACTAGCTTGTGAAGAGAGGGGCGTCTCCCTTGGGCAGGCACACAAAAACTCTCCTAAACACATTCTAACTCGTGACCCTGGAGTGTCTGTCAGACACATTTCACAAATTATGAAATATGGAAAGTTGGCCTACTGTGCTAAAGGAGACAAACGATTAGTTTGCTCTTTGTCCTTTAAACCATTTCAACACACCAGTGGAACATGCAAATCAGATGTGTGTGTAATTATCTAATGGTTAGATTTGCATGCCATTGCTGAAACGTCTTGGCTCTGATGAGTTCAGCACTCTCCATATGAAATGCATTAGGCCTGAAACATATGCAAGTTTTTGAATGTAAACGCTTCTACCTACTGAAGCTTGATTTCAAGGAACGTTGTGTGCTCTAAAATGCACCAGAATGCAATTTACAACACAACACAAGCATTGCTACACAAAGGGTGCTATAGCAGACATTAGCATAAACTATTTTCTACTGTCAGTTGTCCAAAACAACATCAAAGAACTAGTGCCATCAACTGTTTTTTCACCTCATGTCGTCTGCATCTGAGCCAAAATGTTACATTTTAACGCACCACAAAGACTGACGTCTAATAGCCAACTACCATGAACATTCGCGCATGCATTAGAGGAAATAACTCTCCGTACCAGCAGGTGGCAGTAGTTTGTATCTGTCTTTCAAAGAGATAAACCAGAAAAGCATGGACAGCGGATATACAATGGCTGTCCAAATTCAAAGGCTGCATCCGTTTCTCTCCAAAAAATCCTGTCGTCACTTGCATTCAATGAATTCTGGGATACGCAAGGCCGCGAAGGTCCATCTGTTGTATCCTTCATTACCCACGAAACGAAGGGTGCATTTGAAGGAGCCAACGAATTGGGATAGCCTTTGTTGCGTTGTGGTGATGCAATCGGCCTTCAAAGGATGCAGCCTTTGAATTGGGACACAGCAAATGACAGAAGCTATCTGTGTGTGTCCTCTCGACTTCCGTTTTCTTTCATCATTTACAATTTTCTACTTGTGCACGTGTTTCGCTAAGCTGAACAGCCAATCAGAGTAATTTCTTGTCACTGATGGGCTCCACTGCCAATTCAGCATGCTTAATCAGCCAAAAAGTCACAGACGGGGATTAGACTAGTTGTGCCACCACAAAAACTAGGCCAACAGATGCTCAGCGATTGCTAAACATTTGCCAGCGGCTGACCGTCACTATCAACAACTGTTATGATGGAAGAACTAGTCACTTTGATTTGGTTTGTGCCATCAAATCTTTGAAAGATATAACAGTTTTAGTTTTAAAATCCCCCTGTGGTGAAAATCAAGCTTTTAATGTTGTTTATATGTCTATGTGGTGTTTTTAATATGCTTTAAGACAAACCATGTGCAAATTCAAAGTCATTTTCTGCAGTGAACCAAAGACAGTCTCAAAATCACGGTTTTAAATCGCTGGTGTTTCTGACGTCACAAACTGCCTAATCAATCACGTCAACGTGTGATTGTCAACGAGTGGATCTCTGAGCTGGTGTGAGTGAGAGGAGGCGGGGCTAATTTGTATATTCATAGAATACTACAGTATACTAAATGAGGCAAGGGTGTAGAGTTACATTCAAGCTATTTTAAGGCATGAAGAATTTATTTTCAAGGAAAAAAAGTTTAAATATGTTATTTTGGTGATTAAAGATGAGTTTTAAAGGAACACGCCGACTTTTTAGGACTTTAGCTTATTCATTATATATATGCTAGCTGGAGCCGTTTACCTCCAGTCTTTGTGCTAAGCTAGGCTAGCGGTGAGTGCGTCAGACAGAGTTACGGCACGCACGGAGATGAAAAAGGGTATGTATGGACTTATCTAACTCTGGGGGATACAGTGAATAAGCTAAAGTCCCAAAAAGTCGCCGTGTTCCTTTGAGGGATACAATTATTGACCACAGGGGGACTTTAATTTTAATTAAACTTGAATTAATTCAACTGTAATATCACTGTAGTGCCATTTAATTAATGTAAACCATTTATTTAATGTTTTATATTTAATTTAATATAAAAATAAATAAATAAACACCAGTTGGCTGTTTGCATGTCAGTCAGAAGGTCTATTCCTCAAGTGGGCCGGTTGCTCCTGGCCAAAATAAGCTGCAGACCATGGCAAAGTCAAGTCTGACAACTCAAGACAATAAAGCGAGAATGCATGTTGTATAATGTGATGCTCACAATACATCGACCAAGTATTCACATCTATTTGCATATTTGACTTTGTTTCTCTATAGAAGAAAAAGAAGAGGGATTAAGTAAGTAAATGAAGGAACAAATGAATGAAAAGAGTGGAATTTGATCTTCCTAAACTTGCAAAATAACAGGGTGGAACTGTGAGCGACCCACCCTCCTTCTCTGATGAGCGAAGGAAGGATTTTGGGAAGAGTAATTAGTGGAGTGTGTGTGCGTGGGGCGGGCAGCTCCAGCCTCTTCTGACTCACTGTGTGGAAACTCTGAATGTTCTTGCGCCACTGTGCAAAGCTGCAAGCTATTACACATCGCATTATACGGCCGAAAAAACCTCTAACTACAGACAGACTGTCTGAGTAAATCTCTCTGACTATTTTTGCATGAGGCTACCATTTTTTAGCTTTTCCCACTCCCCTCTACTCTGTCCTTACCCTCTGTTCATGTCTTTCCCTAACAAACCACTCCCACCCTTTTTAAAATAGTCTCTGGATTTTGTTTGTGGTATTTTCCATCTCTGAGAAAAAGAAAGAGACCTTCTCTACATTAATCCAGCATGACTGCCGTGTTGGGGAGAGAATGCATGTAAAAACATGTCAGCGTTCGTTTATTCTGCGGCCATCAAACAGAATCCTGCTTTTATAAGGCAGCAGGTAGCCCAGCTCCGAACACACACAGTATGTGTGGCCGTCAGTTCACACTAACACAGTTTTTTTCCTTCAGAAATCAGAATACATAAAAAATACATTTAAAATGCATTCTTTTTTTTACTTAAAGGGATAATTCACCCAAAAATTTTAATTCTGTCATCATTTACTCACCCTCATGTTGTTCCAAACCTGTATGAGTTTCTTTCTTTTGTTGAACACCTAAAAATAAATTCTGAAGAATGTTGGTAACCAGACAGTTGATGGTAGCCATTGACATCCGTAGTATTTATTTATTTATTTATTTACTATGGAAGTTAGTGGCTACTATCAACTGTCTAGTTACCAACATTCTTCTAAATATCTTCTTTTGTGTTCAACAGAAGAAAGAAACTCAAACAGATTTGGGACAACTTGAGGGTGAGTCAATGATGACAAAATTTTCATTTTTGGGTGAACTATCCCTTTAAGCCACACCTTAATGTCTGAATATCAGATAACAAAATGTCACGAATAAAAGATGCTGCTTCTTCTAAGAAGTCATTTCTTCATTATTTTTTGCCCAATGGCTTTTGATCATGTGGCGATTTTTAGTATGAGGTCAGTTCACACAGTTGTCCTAGAGTAACCAGGTGTTGTTTTATGCATTAACTACCAACATTTCACAATAAACATGACCAAATATCTCTATAATCTTAAATTTACACTCAATTTTTACACTTAATTTTAAACAAGAAAAGTCTGTAAAAAGAGTGTACTGCACTAATAGGACGATTTTTAAACAGATAAACAAATAAACAGATTTTTCACAAGTGTTTTACTCGTATTGTGAAACACATTATGTTTAAATGAAATGTCTGTAAACTTAATGAAAAGGGTATTGGTAATAATAAAATACACAGATTGCTTTCTTACAGTGTAACCGTATATGTGACTTAAACTTCTTGTTATATGTTGTGCTTGAAAAGTGTGCTTATACTTTTATTCTGTAAAACAAGTGACATTTGGTTTGATATTTTGTTGTAATGCAATGGCATTAATGCATTTTAAGTATGCAAACACTTTTTAGTGCCACTATAAAAATGGTTCTATTAATAGTAAGATATCCTGGTCACACTTTAGTTTAGGGTCCAGTTCTCACTATTAACTAACAACTATGACGTTTTCCTCAATAAACTCCTAATTACTGCTTATTAATAGTTAGTAAGGTAGAATATGGTCGTGCAGAATAAGGCATTAATACGTGCTTAAAGTACTAATAAACAGCCAATATCCTAGTAATATGCATGCTAATAATCAACTATAGTTAATGGTGAGAATTGGACCCTAAACTAAAGTGTTACCCATATACTCGTTACCCAAAGCCACACCCTACATGTGATGTACCCTGCATTTTTCATTACACGGGTAGGCCTATACAAATGTATAATGCAAATCACATTTACAAAACACAGTTGTGATGTCTTCTACAAAATATCTTTGGAAATTATGGAAAGAAAAAACACAAGCGAGATCTCGTCAATATCCCAATCGTTTCTCCCAGACACCAATAACTTTTACAAAGACTTTTACTTTGTTCCTCTTTTAAAAAAAAAACACACAACAGGAATCTCGCGTCTAATTTGAGAAGAGATCTCAACAATGAAGAGATAACAATAACGTTTCTTATCAATTTCCTCCAAGATCTGAGCTATGAGCTATCTGTTGTGCATTCATTAGATCTATACTCTTACTGCATGTCAACAATTGTCATTTGTCTCCACTTTTATTTATCATAAAAAATTTCAAGACAAACATTTAAGACAATGTTGATGCTTCATTGAAATGTAACTGAGAACTCATGAACCTGAGCAATCCTAAGTGTCGTCTGTGTGCACACCCCTCACCTGGTAGATCATGACTTTGAAGTTTCTTCTCTTCAGAAGTTCGTTCTCGTTGCTCTCCAGGCGTTTGATCTGCCCGGCCTGTTTCTCCATGTTCCCCCGCACCGACTTCACGTTCACGCTCACCTTACGCACCTTCTCCAGCATCTTATTGACCGTGTTTGCCGTGGTGGTGTGGCTCTTGGACAGTTTGGTGAGTTCCCCCTGGATGCCCATCACTGATCTCTCCATTTCCTTTTGACGGGCTTCCAGCCCAGCCTGCGTCTGCTGGATCTGGTCCACGGCTCCGATGATTTTGTCCAGCAGCGCCAGGACCATGACTCCATTCATCTCACCTTTCTCTCCCTCACCTACCTCTACTTTCTCAGCGGCATCTTTTGCTTTGTACTCAGTGTTGGCTTCATCTTCATCATCAGAGCCTGGAAGGTTCATTTCATCTTCTGAGATCTCAGTAAGGGATTTGTGCAGCTCAGGCACCTCCAGGTGCAGATGGCTGTCTTGAATCACTTCCATGTTTAAAAGCTAGTATCTAGTAAAATCAATGGAATGTGAAAGGATAAAAGCAGTGGAAAGTTCTGTGTCCTTACTCGCCTTTCTTTCTGCTCTCAGGATTCCCTTCTAGAGTTCACCTAACTGTTCCCTCCTCTGTCACACTAACCACATCTGCTCTCCTCTTTCTCTCTCTCTCTCTCTCTCTCTCTCTCTCTCTCTCTCTCTCTCTCTCTCACACACTCACTTTCTCTCTCTCTCTGTGTGTGTTTGGGATCTGGCCAGAGCAGCAGAGGCTGGCAAGTAGGCTGTGGACGGTCTGTACTGCATGAGCGCTGGGTCGTGAATGCCACACTTTCCTGTGAAACCCTCCAGACAAATCAGCTGCGTGCCAGCTGCCTTCCTCTTACCCACTGACACTCCCCCTGCACCGTGTGTAGCTCTACATGTGTGTGTGTGTGTGTGTGTTGGAAAGCAGTGCTCCACCCTGTGGCCTGCACTGGGACCCTATAGTAAAAATAATAATAATAAAAAAAAAATCTTAAATAAGATCTTAACTTTTTCTAATGTTTAAATAGTCTACATTTAGAGTCCATGAAGAGTCCATGATCTACTCTAGAAAAAGTTGTTTTATTCTATGCTCACTGTGGTTTTGCCAAGTAAGACATGCACAACATTGATCCTGGAACATCATTCCAATCCAAAAATTTAGTCCTAACCCTATCCCTACAACTAAACCTAACCCTTCCCATAACTTATCCCTAAAATCACAGGGGAATATACTGATGTAGAAGCACCTAACCCTGGTTGTACTGGTAACTTGACATAAACTGTTAACTTGTCCCTCAAATCTGATTTGATTGATTGTTGACTGGAATGTTGGTCCAAGAACATGTTGTACTTGGTGAAATCATGTTCACCTTTATTCTACATAAGGATGGTCCACCTTGTGGCTGTCATGATCACATGACCATGACAAATACTACACCCCTGAAATAATGGGACATAACCTTGTACAGCAAAGGTTATTAAAACATTTAAAATGTACTTTAAAGGTGTAAATTAATGTTAAGAAACATCCTTGAAAGCGTACTCTCTTTACTGGCCTTATTTTATTCATATTATATAACTTCTGAGTACAGTTTTTTAAAATAATATACTTTTTTAGATTTGAAGTTTACAATTAAGTGCAATTCTTTACAAATTTCATCAGAAACGACATACAGCATCAGTACATGTGGCAGTACACTAATTTTTAAAGGCAGTTCTGAAATAATTCTGAAATTCCTACTTAAGGGTCAAAAATTCACTCTAAAATTCAACTTTAGAATTGTATTTAATATCAATTTAAACTATAATACATTTTCATTTAACTGTAAATAACATGCAATTAAGTGTCTGAAAACATCAGTTTGCACTTTCCTTTTTAACTCGTTGCACAATCCTTTTTAAGTATATTATTTCTGTAATAAGTACTATTTCTAAATGTACGTCTTTTTCACAAGGGTGAACTCAAATATTTCTTATCAAATTCTGCCAAATCAAATCGCTATTTGATATATATCTAAATATATCTAATCACAATAATTGTAAACTGTAGCTGTAAATTATACTGTATATCAACAATTGTCTAATCTGTGTCTATTTTATACCTCCTGATGAATTAGGAAAAAGGTAATACTTATATGAAACAATTCCAAACTCGTAATATCTTTTAGCAAACTCTTGAGTAATAAAATTTCCCTCTGGGACAGTGCTGTATATGTGTGAAGATAACATGAGGTTCTGGAGAGTGTAACAGTATTAGACAGGCACAGACACAGCGAGAGCTGGAATGTCATCCAGACCTGCAGGGTTTTTCAGTCGCCTAAAGGCCAATTTTTCCCATACAGCACATTAAAAAAAAACCTATCCAAAGGAAGTTTACAAAAATAACTTGAGCTCTTACTGTATGCGTGTGGGCCCTGCGTGTGTATGCATGTGCTAGTGGGTGTACTATTCCATCTCATCCCTCACTGATGGTCACAAATCGGTATGATAATCACATGCACAACAAGGAAGAGGAAAGTTCAACACAGTCTTTAAATCACAGGAATACACCCAGTGACTGGCAGGGAAACACAAACGACCATAGTAGTCAATATCCGACATCCAAAGAATGAAACACAAAAACTTATGTACACAGGATAATGAGGGGAACACAGCTGAATGAGATGATGAAATCAAATTAGTAACTATGACAACAAACAAGGCAGGGAGAAATTTAGAGAGAACAATGTAATATTCAGTGAAGATTTATTGATGATAGCATTACTGTATTTCCTTTCCAGTGGAATGGAAAAATGGTTTTGTGGATTTGGAGTGTCTCCAAAAATGAGCTCAGTGAAACTTTAAACATCAGAGGCCCTGTTTACAACTGGTAGTAAGATGCGTTTTGAAGTATTAAAACGTATTAAAACGTTTTGAGCTTGTCCACTTTCTACCATTTCCAGAGTTAGTCGAAAACGCATTAGACCGGATTGCTTTCGTAGTGTAAACGCTCATGTAGTCGAATGTGTTCGAACAGCCACAGAAGACACATTATGTAAACATTATGGGAAGACTGGATTTTAAATTTGTTGGCTGAAGACCCAAGTTTGGTTTGAAGACGGAAAACGTACCAAGCACCAAGTATCAACTTCGTTGTGTGGTCTTGCGGCTGTCAGAGCAGAAACAAAAGCTGCTGCTCTCTGCATGATTTTCCGGAGTCTCCTTTAGCGTTCATATATTGCGCAAGCTTATTTTATCCATTAGATCGAAATATCTGGGAAAAAAACACAAATTTACCCGCCCATAGACCCTCCCCTCAAAGAAATCAGGACAGAAGTGGCTGAAAGTGGACAAAAGAGACTGATTAAAACACCAGGTGCAAACAGGAATGTGTTTCCCTCGTCCATTTGCAATCCGATCGACCAAAACGCATCTTAATACCAGGTGTAAACAGGGCCAGAGAAGGTATTCATTATCTTCAGAGCTTTGATTGTCCAGGTGCTAAATAAAATTCTAAAATATCAAAGCTTTGACATTATAAGTTAACAGGTGTACGTAATGAAATTCATAATACTTTTAAATGGCCTTATTTAGTTACCATGCCACGCAAAGGAAAGACTTGCAGCTTGCTTCAGCTGGTCAGTGTGAATTGTCAGGCGTTTGTATGTTTCTCACCTCTGGTTCTTCAGTAGTTTCTGACTCTAAATATATAGAGGTTCATTACAGAGTCTGTGCTACATTCTTCTGAGGTCTGCCCTCTCACCTTTCGCTGTTTCACACAAACCTGCATCATTCAGTCTTTATCAAATCTCACAGAGGAAAGGTCTGTTCCCGTAAACACTATATCATATGGCTAAATAATTAAATAGTCAGAGAGCTAACTATTGAACTTTTAGACACATATTGTCATAAGTGTCAAAAGGAGAATACTCAGAAATTCTATCTCTCTTTTGCTCCATGAAGCAGTATATGTAAAGAAAAGTATGAATTTTTTGGCTACAAAGCACCTTTAAATGTTAATATGAAACGAAAAAGAACCCGATTTTCTTATACATATTTCTGGTTACAGTACAACCATAATTTCTGGATGTGCATTAACCATCAGTATTGGTTATTCTAAATATAAAATACCTTTAATTATACTTTCCTTTTCAATTGTTCAAATTATGTATATTATTATATTATATTAATTTATATTTAGATTAATATTTAAATCACAAATATTACATTATAGTAGATGTTTTACCAATGGTCAACATTCTGTTTTGGAGGGCTCAATGATTATTATCCCTGTCTGCATTGTCATGACATGGAAAAAAAAAGCAGACTTCAGATACTGTATTTATGTGTGTGTCCCGTGATGAATGCGGATGCTAATGAATAGCTTTGCCCAGGTCGTAGATCTATCTAACAAATGTTGTATAGCCTACATATATTTTAAATGTTTATACATTTTGTCTTTTTTTATGGAATGTCATGTCAGATATCCAAAAGAAAACATATGCTAGTATAAAAATCTTTGTCTTTCTAAGATATCAAATCATGTTCCCTAAATAATTTCAGTAATGGTGATTCATCTTATACACTTAACCTCTTATTTTATCAATACAATGTACTACAGAAGGCTATACCAACTCTTATTCCCAAGGGTTGGTTTTAATAGCAGAAGCACACGTTAATAAGAACAACCAACATTTAAAATATAATAATAATAAACCAATGTATAAACATTGTTCATAACCAAAAGGGACAATACATAAATGTACACAGAAAAGGAAATCACGTGACCCTGACAGCAGCAGCAGGCGTGACGTCACGTAGCACGTCTGATCATCATCGCAGACGCAGAGGTGAAGTGATCTCTGAAGACATCGAGGACGGTGAGAGCGTTTATCTTTTACATATTTGTGATTTTTTTTTTCCTCTACACACTTTTAACACTTCCACTATATGTATATAAGACATAAAAGCCATTTAATTTGTGGTCGCTGGAATGAGAAGGTGATGCTTGAATCTAATCTGTCTGTCAAAGCATTGGTAAATATATTAATATTTGCTCTGATTGTGATTATGGTTACACTGTTATGTTATATTCGTGTGAAAGAATACATAGATAACAGCATTTAGTTATTATAGTGAATTGTAAAATCTGCGTTCCAGAGCATATTAACTTACTGTTTAATTCTTGCGTTCATTTGTACAATTAGGAATTAATGTTTTACTTAATTTTGCTGAAAATGCGACTACATGAGTGTTATTTCTCTAACTGGTCTATTTAAATAATACATTTTGGGATGATGGCAAAATTATTCACTGTAGCCTTATTAAACAAAAATGAACATCTTACAAATGAAGCATGTATTAGACATTTCACAAGTGCCGGAATCTGTTAGTATATTATATGATGTGACAAAACTCTGATAAAAATGAGTGTTAGCAATAGATAGAGGAGCGCGTAATGGCGTCCTTCAGAGCTGAAGGACAGTGCGGTAGAGATGTGAGAGATGTTGAGGCATCAGCCAATCAGCTCGCAGAGATGCGAGCGTTGTTGAGGCTCTTAGCCAATCACCTCTTAGAGATGCGAGGGGTGTTGAGTTCATCAGCCATTCAGAAAGGATGCTGAGCTTTCAGCCAATCGGCTCTTTGAGATGCGAGAGATGCTGTGCCCAGCCCAGAGTTTCTCTTACGAGAAGAGAAGCAGCCTCGGTTTTTGAATCATTCGAGAAAGTGTAATGGTCATTACTTTCATTGCTTTATTTCAGTCCGCTAAACAATTTGTGGATATCAAAATAAATGTCAAATGTTCAGTTAATTTTGTGAAAGCCTGCATTTGAATCTATTAAGGTAGAATTATAATAAAATTGAATTTAAATAATTCATATAATTAATTCATTATAACTGCCAATGACTGGTCAAAAGTTTGGAATAATTAATTTGGATTTTTTAAAATGTTTTTGAAAGAAGTCTCTTATGCTCTCCATTGCTGCAGTTATAAAATTAATTCATTTATTCAGCATTAAATTGTTCAAAAGTGATAATAAAGACATTTATAATGCTACAAAAGATTATTTATTTATTAACCACTCTAACTCTGCGGCCAACCGCGGACCCACCGGTGGGTCCAAAATTGCATCATCATAATCATTTTAAAAAATCTCTAAGTTGTGCATCACAAACATAAATATATATGGTATTGTTTGAAAGCTTAGAACCTCAGCTTTCAGGAAATCCCCATCACTTTTGCATTTATGTTACATAGAAGAAGATAATAAGGTCTAAATTCGACCCCCCCGCAACGACCCCCCCTTGAAAAAATGGTATGAGCGATATTAAATTTAATATTTCTATCACATAAACTCACCAATAATAGACAAGTCATATATCAAATGAAAGCTCTCACTCTCAAGAATATCACTGTGTAGTTTATTTCATCGATCCAACAATTTACAGTAACATTATTATCAAAAGATTCACAAAAACTGAATCGATTCTTTTGAACAAGTAAACACATGAGTCATTTTCCTGCTCGGATCACTTACTCCGTGTGGAGTTACTAGCCACAAACGCTATATCAGCTCGTTCCTTAGGTTGTTTTCTTCAAAATGAGAGTATTTTCACATGTCTGTGAGCATGCATGGCCAACTGACACTGTAATATGTCACCGATGTCCAGATCAAAACATGCGATGCAGATAAATCCTTTTAGTGGATCGTCTCTATCAGGCGCGATGTCTGATGACGTCATCACGTATTGCGTCATACGTCAAAAAAGGTGAGCTTTTTAGTGACCGATAGACATGTCGATCATGATTGTAGACCAATCAGAGCCCGAGATCTCCCTTTGCAAAGTTTAGGAGGCGGGTCGTCTTTATGAATTTCCAGCGGCTGACAGCAATCAGAGCAGATGAGTTTGGCGTGGTTAGTGACAGGTTGGATATTGGTTTTTCGAGTTATTGCGTGCTTTTTAGGACTGATTGGAGTGTTTGTTTTTGAACAATGGCTTCAAGAAAGTTTTTTGTCGGTGTGGAGGCTGTTTTGGCAGAGCTTGATCGAGAGAGTGATACTGAAACTTGCAGTGATGGAAGTTTTGACTCCGTTAGACAAGCAGCCTACAATGCGGGCGAAGATCCTGAATTTGAGTAAGTACCCATTTCGAACTTATAAACGTTGTATTTGTGTATTTCATGAACAAATGCATGCAACAATACAAAATATGCATGCAACAGTATAAAATATGTATGCAACAGACATCGAGAAATATTATAACCCATGCACGCGATGATTCAGAATCGCATGGGTGGTTTAGTTAGCAAGCACATGCAGATTTTTTTTTAGTGTGTCGCGTGTTTGTGCATGAGTATTTGAGAATTTTTCACCTAAAAACATATGCATGCATTGCGTAAGTACCCATTTCGAACTTCTAAACATTGTATTTGTGTATTTCATGAACAAATGCATGCAACAATACAAAATATGCATGCAAAAGATATCGAGAAATATTATAACCCATGCACGCGCTAATTCAGAATAGCATGGGTGGTTTTGCTAACTAAGCACGTGCGGATTTTTTTGTGTGTGTCGCATACATGTTTGTGCATGAGTATTTGAGCATTTTTTTCACCTAAAAACATATGCATGCAATGATAAAATAAGCTTGGGAGCTTTTGCAAGCATTTTGTGCTTTTTTGCAGTTGCACCCACATGTGCTAAAATAATTTGACATGCATATTTTTAGTTTTGCACGCGTTTGTTCATCACTTGCATTGATGCATGTGTGTATGTCAAAAGCAAATACTCCCAAGCTTATTTGAACTATGGCATGCATATGTGCAGCTTTTTTTATTTACATTTTTTTTGTAATCTATACATAAAATGCGTTCTACATGTTTCTGTTGCATTCATATTTGAATGCACATTTATTTGTGTATCTTATGTGGATATGCAAGTTATATTCTTGTATCTGTCATGTGCATATGTGAATTATTTTTGTGCATGTAATATCAGCATGCATTTCTAAATAGCAATGCGGATTTATAAATGTATTTTGTTTTGCAGTCTGGACAGTGAGGAAGAGTGGCAGCCAGATTTGCCATGCACCAGCAGCAAGGAGGTTGTTTCCCGACCTCATACCTCCAAGACGCCCACATCCTCTGTTGGTGATTCTGTGAGGCCACAAAGAGCTGGAACTGCCAGCAAGCAAACCAGAGGGAGGTCTCATGTACAGGGGACAAAAAGGTCAGCAAGTGCGATGTCTGAGGATGATGGCACAGAAAGGTGGAATGACTGCAGTGTGGAGGATGAGGTTCCAGCGCTGCCAAATTTCCTCCCAAAAAGAAACCCAGGAGCGCAGCTTGTAATGGACAGGATCTATTCCCCTCTGCAGCTCTTTCAGCTCTTCTTTACAGGCTCTGTGGTGGAAACCATTGTGAAGAACACCAACACCTTTGCACAAATGCGGGCGGAGGCTGGAAAACGTTTCCTTTGGTTGCCTTTGAATGCACACGAACTGTATCAGTACATCGCACTTGTCATCTACATGGGGCTCCTCGGTGCAAAAAACATCGTTGATTACTGGTCTGGTAAAGAAATTTATCGCCTACCATTCCCAAAATCGGTCATGTCAAGGTCCAGATTTCAGGCCATTTCTTGGAACCTGCATCTTAGCAATCCTGAGGATGATCGAGACAACTCAAGAAAAGTGGGAACTGAAGCCTACGACAGACTTCACAAGATCAAGCCCCTGTACAATGACATCGTCTTGGCATGCAAAACCTATTTCCATCCAGACAGACAGCTAGCAGTGGATGAGAGGATGGTGGCTTCAAGGGCGCGAATCGGCATCAAGCAGTACATGAAAGACAAGCCGACCAAGTGGGGCTACAAACTCTTCGTGCTGGCTGATTCTGCCTGTGGTTACACATGGAACTTCTTCGTTTATGAAGGCAAATCTTCCCTGGCCACTGGAAAAGGGCTCAGTTATGATTCTGTAATGCAGCTTCTGGATCTGTCACTTCTCGGCAAAGGCTACCAGCTTTTTATGGACAATTTCTATACGAGCCCATGCCTTTTTACGGACTTGCTTGCCAAGAAGACTCTGGCGTGTGGCACTATACGGACCAACCGGCGGGGCTTCCCCAAAACCAAGGCGAATGACATCAGCCGCAGAGCCCAAAGGGGAACCATTCGATGGCTTCGAGACGGGAAGCTTCTCTTTGTAAAGTGGATGGACACAAGAGAGGTGACTATGTGTTCAACAATGCACAAGGCATATGATGGTGATGAGGTCCTCAGGCGTGTCAAGAGTCCCGAAGGTGTATGGGAAAGGCACAGTGTCCCGATTCCAGCAGCAGTGAAGGACTACAATAAACACATGGGAGGTGTGGATCTGTCGGATGCCCTCATCGGGTACTATAATGTCCTGCACAAAACGAAGAAATGGTACAAGACTTTTTTTTTCCATTTTGTCGACATTGCAGTAGTAAACTGTTTCATTCTGCACCAGCACCACTGCAAATCCCAGAACAAAAGTCCACTCAGCCAGAAGGAATTTAGGGAGAGGCTTGTGTCTGAGCTGGCTACACAATCCAGCACCTCAGATGCCCCGGAGCCGTCCACATCGCATGCCCCGGAGCCGTCCACATCGCATGCCCCGGAGCCGTCCACATCTGCCGCAGCAGGTGAGCAATGTTGTCCGGAGTACTTTGGGTCAGATGCCGCAAGTGGGAGGAGAATTTGTGCTTTGTGCAAACTTTCAGGCCTCAAAGTAAAGACTCCATTGTACTGTACAAAGTGCAATGTACCATTGTGCTTGGTGCCATCTAGAAACTGTTTTAGAAAATGGCACACTGATGGACACTCGTCTGGATAATGTGCAGTTCCGTCAACTATTGCAATATTTCAACGTTTGCAAAAAACAAAAACTTGTGTCCTTTTTTCTTTTTCTTCTATAGTAACTTGTTGACTCTTTATAGTTACTATGTGCTGTATATAGTTATTTTATATCTTAGATTAGTATATTGTGTTTTTGCACTGTTTTTTGCACATTTTTCTCTAAAACATTTAATTTATTTTCTTGGAGTTTATTATCTTTATGTATAATAAAATACAAGAACTGCTACTTTCTGCTACTTTTCATTATTTTGTTAATATATTACATGACATGGGTTAAGTTAGGTGATAAAGTGTTTATTCTCTTGTCAAATGTAACATGGTAAAAATAGTATTTTACAGGTAATAAGCCTGTTTTTGCACTTTGAATAATTTGGGTTTATGGAGTAAACGTGGAGACTTCAGAGAAGACATTGCCTTTCTTCAATTAAAGCTAAATAACTTTTGTTAAGAAGATGATAGAAAGATCATTCTTTTTTTGTCTATTCACTGCCACCTAGATGATTCAAAAGAAACCTTCCGCAGGGAAATACACCAAACGGGTCCTAAATTACAGACTCTCAAATAAAAACTTTTTTTTAAAAATTAATCAATATCTGACTTTTCATCCTTGTTTATCATAGAATTGTGAATAAATACAATAAAATATATGACATTATCCACCACTGGGTTAAAATGTAGAGTGTTTTCTGTAAAATGAGACCATTTTTATCCATTTACTCCAATGTATGTGGGTAGGACGCTCTTTTAAATTCAGGTATTCCCAATTCTTTTAACAATCAAAAATGGAGACTGTAAATGTAGACTTGGAGACGCTAGTGACTCCTTTCAGTTAAATCTCAATAACTTTTGTTAAGAAGGGGATAGAAAGATCATTCTTTTTTTGTCTATTCACTGCCACCTAGATGATTCAAAAGAAACCTTCCGCAGGGAAATACACCAAACGGGTCCTAAATTACAGACTCTCAAATAAAAACTTTTTTTTAAAAATTAATCAATATCTGACTTTTCATCCTTGTTTATCATAGAATTGTGAATAAATACAATAAAATATATGACATTATCCACCACTGGGTTAAAATGTAGAGTGTTTTCTGTAAAATGAGACCATTTTTATCCATTTACTCCAATGTATGTGGGTAGGACGCTCTTTTAAATTCAGGTATTCACAATTCTTTTAGCAATCAAAAATGGAGACTGTAAATGTAGACTTGGAGACGCTAGTGACTCCTTTCAGTTAAATCTCAATAACTTTTGTTAAGAAGGGGATAGAAAGATCATTCTTTTTTTGTCTATTCACTGCCACCTAGATGATTCAAAAGAAACCTTCTGCAGGGAAATACACCAAACAGGTCCTAAATTACAGACTCAAATAAAAACTTTTTTTTTTAAATTAATCAAAATCTGACTTTTTATCCTTGTTTATCATAAAATTTTTAATAAATACAATAAATATATATGCAATATTCCACCACTGTGTTAAAATTTAGAGTGTTTCCTGTAAAATGAGACCATTTTTTTCCATTTACTCCAATGTATGTGGGTAGGACGCTCTTTTAAATTCAGGTATGCTCTTTTGTTTCAGAAATAAAAAATGTACACCGTAAAAGTAGACTTGGAGACACCAGTGACTCCTTTCAGATAAATCTCAATAACTTTTTTTTAGAAGGTGATATCAAGAAAAATCTTTTTTCCCCTGTTTACTGCCACCTAGTGGAATCAAAAGAAACTTTTTAAAGGGACATAGAAAAAAAAGGTCAAAAATTTTTTTTTATATATATAAAATATTAATTAAAAACAGTATCAAAAAATGACTTTTTATATGTGTTTATCATACAATTGTGAATTTATACAATATAATATATGCAATATTCCACCACTGTGTTAAAATTCAGAGTGTTTTCTGTAAAATGAGACCATTTTTATCTATTTACTCCAATGTATGTGGGAAGGACACTCTTTTAAATTCAGATATGCCAAATCCTCTAAAAAATTCAAAATATGCTGCAGAGTTTAAGTGGTTAAATAAGTGCTGGTCATGGAGCTTTATTCATGAATATTGGGGGGAAATGTATCACGATTTCCACAAAAATGTTAAATTTGATAATAATAAGAATCATTATTAAACATTAGGCACCAATATTAATTGATCATATAAAAAAGAAAAATCTTTAGCACCAAATCAGAATATTAAAATGATTTCTGAAGGATCATGTGACACTGAAGACTGGAGTAATGATGTCTATCTATCTATCTATCTATCTATCTATCTATCTATCTATCTATCTATCTATCTATCTATCTATCTATCTATCTATCATTGCTTTCTGTATGTCTGTGTCATTCATAAAATGTCCTCCTGTTCTCCTGACAGGAAGTATCCAGTGGGATTGATTTCTGATCCGTGTGTGAGTTCCTGTGGTCTACAGCATCATGGGGGAGTTGTTCCGCAGTGAGGAGATGACTCTGGCCCAGCTCTTCCTCCAGTCTGAAGCGGCCTATTGCTGTGTCAGTGAACTGGGAGAGCTGGGAATGGTCCAGTTCAGAGATGTGAGTAGAGACAGTTTGCTTTCTCTCTCTCTTTCTGCTCTCTCCTCTGTCATATTTTGTCCTCTATCATATCTGTTGATAATGAGTGCAAACCTCTTTCTTTCAGCTCAACCCTGATGTGAACGTGTTTCAGAGGAAGTTTGTGAATGAAGTGAGACGTTGTGAGGAGATGGACAGGAAGCTCAGTGAGTGGATCAACACATGGACACTGTATACACCTAGACTAGTAACGGTCCAGAGTCCTCAGAATGTTTAATAGCTGCAGAGCGTTTCTGATTGGCTAAAATGGTGGACAAAGTCAGGTGTGACAGAAAGAACACATATTCCTTTATGTGTACTACGCTAAACCATCACTAACAGAACCTTTAAGATAAATACCAAAATATAAAAAAATGGTAGAAAAAATTAACATATCAAATTATAAATGTTTAGTTAAACGCTGTTACATTATATGATATGGGGCTAAAAGGCACACACTGTGCTTTTCACTCAATCTCATAGTGTATGACTGCAGAAAAAATATTTATATCTTTTTATTGAACATTGATGGAGAATTTAAAGGGGAAGAAATCTTAAAAGTTGTTTTGTGTAAAAATCATATAAATGTATGAAATGGTGAGGGGGGCCTTATACCATTCTCGTCATCTCATACATTTATGTTACAATTTGGTAAAAGCACCGCAGTATTGATACAAATACTTTAGCTAAAGTAATATGTTTTGCGTAATATCTAAAATACAGTCACTTCAGCAAAGTTTTTACCATATTCTGTTTATTTTGATAAATACTTTTTATTTTATTTACTTTATTCAAATAAATAATTTTATTTAAAATATTAAAAAATATATTCATAAAGATTCTTGCACTGCTTTAAAAATGAATTATAAACAAAAATGAAAAACAAAATGTACTGTATGTGGTTATTTTAATGATTATCATTTGCTACATAAATCTAAAGAAAAAAAACACTAAATAGTAGATCATGTCCAAAATTTCCACATAGTGCAACGTGGATGAAAGTGGAAAGTGGTGCAATGATTTTTTTATTCCATCTAGTGGATTATATTAGAGGAAAATAAAATAAAACCTGCCCTTTAACTCTGCACACTTTAACTTTTAGCTCTGTTTTACCCTACTTTGTATACAATTTTTTCGGTGGGGAAGGGGTCAGCCATAAACGCTGCTGCTTAAGGCCTAGATTGCTTATGGCAAGATCCACCACTAAACAAGACAAAAAAATTCACCCTTCACCCTCTGAAAAATAGTAAAAGAGAAGGAATTATTAAATATTATTATACATCACTGCTGGTGTCATGTTCTGCAGGGTTTGTTGAGAAGGAGATTAAGAAAGCCAACATTCCAACTATGGACACTGGTGAGAATCCTGAAGTTCCATTCCCACGAGACATGATTGACCTTGAGGTAATTTTACTCTTGGTTATGTTAGACTTTGGGTATATATTAATATTAATATTTTCGATTGATGTTTTTAACTTATATTTTTGATCGCCAGGCAACCTTTGAGAAGCTGGAGAATGAGCTGAAGGAGATCAACACTAATCAAGAGGCCCTGAAGAAGAACTTTCTAGAACTGACCGAACTCAAGCATATCCTCAGACGTACCCAGCAGTTTTTTGATGAGGTAAGCCTGTCCTCTCTGGCAATGTGAAAGCAATCCACTGAGAGTAACTAAAAAAACTCAAGACCCTTTGAGGTGTTAGTCAACCCTTTGTTCCACTACAGTGGAAAGGTCTTTCAAATCCACTTTAAAATTTTACATCTAAACCACCTCTGATCCTAACATATAATTCTGCCGGACTCTTTTTAGATGGAGGATCCTAATCTGTTGGAAGAATCGTCATCTCTGCTGGACCCCAGTGAGGCTGGCCGAGGTGCCCCACTGCGACTGGGGTGAGTTCTAGTGCAATTCACAATTCTTGATATCAATTTTGATACCATTGCAACAACTTATATTTTAATAACAAAACAAAAAAATGCATACAAGTAAGCAGGGATGCGCCATTTCGGTCCTTGGAGTGCCACTGTCCAACCCTAATCAAACACACCTGAACAAGCTAAACAAGGTCTTCAGGGTTACTAGAAAGTTACAGGCAGTTGAGTTTTTATCAGGGTTGGTTGAGCTAAACTCTGCAGGACCTCTAGAACGAAATAGCCCATCCCTGATATTAAGTATATAAGTTTTATTACAATATAATTATTGTATATAATAATACATTATTATTAAATTAAGCCAATAACATAATAAACGACATATGTGGTAAAGGCAGGTGGAAATACAATAGCTTACAAGACTCGCTCGTCAACTGCCTGAAAAAATGTGTCTTCTATGTATCATGTTATGTTATGTGGACTTTAATTTGAGATACTCTGTGCTGTTTCCGTTTGTCGCTGACTGCGTCTCAATCAGCTCCCTAGTTCAGTAGTCAGGGCACTGATCAGGGAGTCACAAAAATGTACCAGTGCACTGAAACGTTCGCTCACTAAAAAGTCCCACAATGCAATGTGAAAACCAGTGAGCATTGATAGTCACTATGTTTCCTTAACGGAATTTCTGATGCGCGAAACATAAATCACGTCAACCCACTCCCTACACATAATGACACACGATAGATGTTTTTTTAATTATAAAAAATTGAATTATATTTCAGAATAAAGATACACCACTAGACAGTTAACGAACAAAATCTAGCTAACATTTATAATGCATTTATGGGTAAAATGTTGCATGTATATGTAACTAGAAAATTATGTATCATAATGTACTTTAAATAACATTAAAAAGTAATATCAGAAATATATCAGTTCTGCTGTTGTTCATAAAAACCAGTTGTGATGTTGTACAATGAGGATGTTGTCATGTCGCCGGAAGCTTGGGAATTGATTGAGAGAGACGAACCCCCTGTTTCTCCTAGTTTCTGTTTCCTAGGTTATTGATTATGTCCCTTAGTTTCTATGGTTACCTATGATTTGCACCTGTGTCTCGTTTAGTTTCTTTTGTTTGTTCCCTGTATAGCTAGCCCTTAGTTTGCACTCTGAGTTTGTTGGTTATCATCTGTTTAATGTGGTTGTTTTCTATGATTATCTTTACTCCTGCATGCTCCTACTGTAGTTGTGTTGTTGAGAAATATTGTTCTGATTTTTGATTCTCCTTTGTCATGCGATCTTTACAACAGCCACCCTAGTGTGACAATTTAGATGTTTTCTGGAATTTCATCATTCCATTCATCATTCAATTATTAATTATTTTTTTGACAGCACCAGCTCTCTAGAAAAAATGATATTTTTATTTTTATATATTAATAATATTTAGTGTTTTACTATTTATAATAGAATTTGAGAATTTTGGGGGTGAGATTATCAGTGAATAATTTAATTTTCTTTCTGTTCACTGTTTTCTGTTGCTGTTTAAGAATTTGGTCACTGCAGAGTTCATAAGAATTAACTTTTATTGTTTGGAATTAAGATTTAATTTTTTAGAACATATTTAAAAAAAAATGATGATAGTGGGTTTAGGATTTAAAAAAGTGATTTTCACTGGAATTACTGTAAAAGAAAAAAATGGAATTGGTGCATAAGCTACCTACTGATGTAAGTACTCTTGTACAGTTGTGGGCAAGCCTTTTTGTTTATCAGAGCTTTTATCTATTCAAAGAGATCACAATATGCGCACAATATGTGTCTTTCGTAATGTATTATTAGAAGAGAATTCAGAATCAGAGTTTTCTTAAACAGATTTGCATTGATTTTAGTAAGTACTCTGTTGATAATACAGGTTTGTTTACCCTGTAGGTTTGTGGCTGGGGTTATAAACCGTGAGAGAATCCCCACGTTTGAAAGGATGCTGTGGAGAGTCTGCCGTGGAAATGTCTTTTTACGTCAGGCAGAGATTGAGGACCCTCTTGAGGACCCCACAACAGTCAGTCTCTATTCTTATTCTGAATTATTTAGTGATTAAGTCAGTTGGGATGTCTGAATTTGACATTTTATTTACAAGTGTGATAAAATATTGATCAAATGGGTCTTTGTTTGTCACAGGGTGATCAGGTGCACAAATCCGTGTTTATCATCTTCTTCCAAGGAGACCAGCTGAAGAACAGAGTGAAGAAGATCTGTGAAGGGTATGTAGCAGGGTCTTTTCTGAATTATTCTTATCATTTTATCCAATGGTAATCAAACATTTTAAACTGGTCGCCAGGTTCCGTGCATCTCTGTACCCGTGCCCTGAAACCCCTCAGGAGAGGAAAGAAATGGCAGCGGGTGTCAACACCCGCATTGATGACCTCCAGATGGTATGCCACAGTCCAACTGTGGTTCTCTTTGTCTCAACTCAATTTTGTTGATTACCTTTAAATTCATGCAAAAATAGCATTAAATGCCCTAATCATACAGTGTTTGCTGTGTTCAATCATATAGGTACTGAATCAAACAGAAGACCACCGGCAGAGGGTTTTGCAGGCCGCTGCGAAAACCATACGTGTGTGGTTCATCAAAGTGAGGAAGATGAAGGCCATTTATCACACTTTGAACCTCTGTAATATCGATGTTACTCAGAAATGTTTGATCGCTGAGGTCTGGTGCCCCGTTTCTGACCTCGATTCCATTCAATTCGCTCTGCGGAGGGGAACGGTGAGTATTATTCATTCATGATGATTTCGACCACTGAGATATGATTTATTTTAGTCGTTCAATCCACAAATGAAAGCAAGAAAACAATATGCTTTGCATATTCACTTCAAGTCAAAAGCTCGGACAGCATACATACTTTTCTTATGATATTAAAAACCTGTAAATCTACAGGCTTATGCTAAAACAAGTCATGATCATGACACTCATGAAGTTGATTGTATTTCCATTTGTGTTATTTCATAGTTTACATCACTTTTTTACTATTATACTTAAATGTGAAAATATTGCTAATACAGAATGAGTTGATGTTATTGGCAGTGTACAATGAAAAGGTAATACCTCAGTAATAAAACTGTCAATTTAATCACAATTTTATTCATGTAGGAACGGAGTGGCTCCACAGTTCCCTCCATCTTAAACCGAATGCAGACCAAACAGACTCCACCAACTTTCAACAAGACCAACAAGTTCACCTCAGGGTTCCAAAACATTGTGGATGCTTACGGCATCGGAACCTACCGAGAGATCAACCCAGGTAATTCTTATGCATTTATGAAAAAAAATATTTTGTATTATATTATGTAAATAACCATAGCTTTACCATTTAGTTAAGCAATCTGCAGTCCAATTTTTCTCAATCAATAAATTATAGGGTTTTTTTAACAGTTGTATGATTGGATTGTTTCTGTTTGTTTCTTGCAGCGCCATACACAATCATTACATTCCCGTTCCTGTTTGCTGTCATGTTTGGGGACATGGGTCATGGCGTGCTGATGACATGTGCAGCTCTTTACCTTGTCATCAGAGAGACCCGTCTGCTTGCTCAGAAGAGTGACAATGAGGTCTCAGCTTCTCAGTAATTCTTACATTAAAGATGGATTATATCAAGTCGAAATCAAATATGGAGTTGTTAGTGTATGTTAATAATGATCTTTTAATGGATTTAAAATTTACATTTTTACATTCACATTTTAAAAAGACAAGCCTTTCAATATATCCAGAACTAACTTTCTGTTTCAATGTATTTAACATACAATTATATAATATAACAATATATCATAGTGTAATCATAAAGCCATATTCAAGTTATTTTGGTAACACGTTACAATAAGGTTAATTAGTTAACATTATATATGTACCTTTGTAACAAATATAACCTTTGATTTTAATAACGTATTAGTAAATGTTGAAATTAATATTAACTAATATTAATAAATGCTGAAGAAGTATTGTTCATTCTTAGTTCATGTTAACTAAGGTAGTTACTAATTAGTCATATACTAATATTATAAATCTCTTTCTTTCATCTCACGTCTTTGTGTGTGTGTGTGTGTGTGTGTGTGTGTGTGTGTGCGCATGTGAGTAGATGTTTAACATGATATTTGCAGGTCGTTATATCGTTCTTCTGATGGGGATATTCTCAGTCTACACCGGGTTGATTTATAATGACTGCTTTTCCAAGTCCATCAACATGTTCGGCTCTGGCTGGAGTGTGCGGCCCATGTTTTTCCCTAAGGGAAACTGGACGTAAGTTTACAGCATTAAATTGGTGAAACAGTTTAAAAATAATATATTTTGAATTTAGAATGAAACTAATGACAAAATTCAAAAATTTGAGATTCTTCTGTTTCTGTCTGTACGGTGTGTGTTTGTTTGTAGGTTTGAGACTCTGGATAGTAACTCAGTTCTTCAGTTAAACCCTACTGTTCCTGGTGTGTTTGGTGGCCCGTATCCTCTGGGCATTGACCCGGTATGTGCCTCATCACACAAAAACACATACAATAGACACAGATATTAAGGCTGCACAATATTGGAAAAACCTGACACTACGATATTTACTTTTTCTGCAAAATATACAGTATTTCGAATCGCAATATGAAGAAATACAGGAGTGTTCACCAGGAGTGTTCATTTGAAAAGTCATATGTGGAAATAATGAATAAATCAGTGGGTGATTTTGTTTGTGAGTGCAAAATATAAACTTAAAAAGCTGGAGAATATTTTTTTTACATGTGCATGTAACGATCAATAAATCAAATAGCACAAACGAGACCTTCTCTTCCTGTGTACTTTTACCCTGCAGTTTATCTGTAGTATTAAAAATGCCAAAAATGCAGTTCCCTAATAGCTATCTTTAAAACTCAATTGAAAAATGAAGCATTTATCTTCAACAAATTGTGTGTGAACTACATAGATGCTGGTATAATGCTGTTCTACTAATGTCCCTCTCTTAGATCTGGAATATTGCCTCAAATAAGCTGACGTTCCTGAACTCGTTTAAGATGAAGATGTCTATAATCCTGGGTGTAATTCACATGTTGTTTGGAGTCTCGCTGTCTCTCTTCAATCACCTGTAAGTGTGTGTCCAAATGTATGTGTGTGTGTGTGTGTGTGTGTGTGTGCCAATGCAGCACCAGGCGCAACGCAAGTGTTTTTTGCTAGTTTCAGCCCGACAGTTATCATTTTCACGTCCTGCTATATTGTTTAAATAGTAAATGCATTTGCACCCATTTGTGCGCCCATGGGCGTGCTGGTCTGAAAACGAGGTGTGTGTTCAGGCACATTGTTGGCACGTTGGTATTTTGAGGTAACTGAAATAGACTGCAACATTGACCAACTTAAACCTGGTCTAAAGTCAATGGAGCAATATTTTGAGCGCGCCTATAGGCGGGTCCACAACGCACGTACACTTTTTCCCATAGATGGTCTACTTGCGCGCTTTAACCTCGCGCACGAGCAGATCCGTTTCCTCGCTAGAGAAGCATTCAGTTTTTCCGCTTGCAAATTCCCCCATGTAAATAGCAATCCGCCATGGCGCGAGCGCAACTGGTGTTTAAAGGGAATGGGAGATGAGACTCTGACTGTTTTTTTGCATGTTACGACCAAAACACACCCATCACTCATTAAGAGAATAGGTCCTTTTAGACCATTTTTCCCGTCGTTTAACTAGTAAAAGTGGATTCGGACACACTCTCGCTTGCCCCGTGCGCTTTAGACCATGCGCTTAGAGCGTTAAAATAGGGCCACTAGAGTTTTATCTTCTGCTCTAACTGCAGCTTTTTTTCCCCATGTGTCTCACAGGTACTTTAAGAAACCTCTGAACATTTTCCTGGGTTTCATCCCTGAGATTGTGTTCATGAGCAGTCTGTTCGGTTATCTTGCCCTGCTCATCTTTTACAAGTGGATTGCTTACGATGCAGCAATCTCTAAAGATGCTCCCAGTCTACTGATAGCCTTCATCAATATGTTTCTTTTCAACTACAATGACCCCACCAACAAACCTCTGTACAGAGGGCAGGTAACGCCCACATTTACACAAAACAATGGTTGTAGATAGATAGAATTGTGGTTAGAACAGGATAGAGTTCTGGTTGAATAATTGGGGGATCTCTTTCTATGTGTGCATAGGCGGGGATTCAGTCTCTGTTGGTGGTGATAGCGTTGGCGTGTGTGCCATGCATGCTGGTGGTGAAGACTTTGGTCCTGCGCCGTCAGTACCTGTGGAGGAAGCACCTGGTATGTTTATTTTCTCTAACCAAAACCAGCCAAAATTCCTTTTTCTCGTTTATTTTATATCATTAAATCAGAGGACATGATGTGCATACCTTGCCATTAGAATCGCCATTGGCTATTACATTTTTACTTGCCAGACTTTATATAAATACACATGAATGATGAATGATTTATGTATAAATGACTTGAAATATGCTTCTCTTCACAAAATAGCACATCTTTTTACAAAGATGCAATATTATTTGATATATTATTTTATTTTTTATGGTAGAAATGATGGGCTGGGAGTGATGATTAACACATAATTTGTCATTAGGTGTTTCTATAAAAACTAACAATACTACAAATAAAATACTACTACTAATTCGGTAACACTTTATTTTACAGTGTCCTTCTTACACGTTACATGTAGTTACTTATAATAACTATAAATTCAACCAAGCCTAAACCTAATCCTATAGTAAGCACATGTATTTAATTAATATTACACAGTACTTAAATATATAATTACACTGTAACAAAGACACCTTAAAAAAGTGTCAAATATAGAGCATATCCACTGATATCAAGACTCTAAACTGCACTGTAAAGACTATAAACGTTCAGCTGTAGGCACATGAAAATATATCTGTACTTCGCTTATTCTTAGCCTCTAACTTTTATTATTTATTTGCCTAGCTCAAAATGTACTCCCATATGCAAGTGATTTGCTTGCAATGTAGAGGGTTAAGTGGAATGTTGAAAGGAATGCTTGTTATTTTCTTGTCTATGACAAATATATGAACACACAGTCCTCTGGTACTGGGGTTTGGAGTTTTATAGACTGTGAGCTTTGTGTTTCCTCAGATGTTTTTTAACAGCATGCCATGGGACAAAGCCAAGTACAACACCTTTCCTTAATTTCTTCATAGATGAATGTTAGTGTGTACATTCACTGCCGTAAAGTTCGGGATTTGTACGATTTTTTAAAAGAAGTATCTTCTGCTCACCAAGGCTGCATTTATTTGATACAAAATTCAGTAAAAACAGTAATATAGTGACATATTATCTATATTTTCTATTTGAATATATTTTAAAATCTAATTTATTCCAGGGATGCAAAGTTGAATTTTCAGCATCATTACTCCAGTCTTCAGTGTCACATGATCCTTCAGAACTCATTCTAGTATCCTGATTTGCTGCTCAGGAAACATTTCTGATTATTATCATTGGTGAAAACAGTTTTTCTTTTTCAGGATTCTTTGATGAATAGAAAGTTAAAAAGAACAGCATTTATTTGAAAAATAATCTTTTGTAACATTGTAAATGTCTTTACTGTTGCTTTTGATTCATTTTAATGCTGAATAAACATTAATTTATTTCCACAAAAAAAATACATTTGTACTGATCCCAAACTTTTGAACAGTAGTGTATGTTACAAAATATTTCTATTTCAGAAAAATGCATTTTTTTTCTATGCATCTAAGAATCCTGAAAAAAAATTACACAACTGTTTTCAACATTGATAATAATAATAAATGTTTCTTGAGCAGCAAATCATCATATTAGAATTATTTCTGAAGGATTATGTGAGTAATGATGATGCTGAAAATTCAGCTTTCATCACAGGAATACATTACATTTTATAATATATTCATAGAAATAGAAAACAGTTATTTAAAATTGTAATAATATTTCACAATATTACTGTTTTTTTTGCATCATTAATCAAATGAATGCAGCCTTGGTGAGCATAAAAGAACATTAAAAACATTTAAAAAGTCGTACGATCCCAAACTTTTGAACGACAGTGTATGTCTGTTTGATAGAGTGGAATTGTGCATGTTTTTTTCATCTGTAGATAGGATCACATGAGATTGTGAAGGAAGGGTCAACTCTGGTTTGGCCCAATGGGGCACCTACCATGCTTGAAGAATTGACAGCAGGTGGAAGATTGTTTAGGATAGCCAACAAAAAGAAAACAGGTCACAGATAATTTCCATTCAAAGAACCGTTTTAGCAATGAGAGTACAGGTTTTTTCAAAATGATAAAATACTTGATTATTGATGATGATGTTATTATTTTAGCAAAATAGCTATATTTGTAGGATTAATGTGGAAGGACGCCCTGAACAACAAAGATATTTATCTCTTTACCATAATGCACAGAGACATTTCTACAGATTTTTAGTAAAACTCAATAAGGCTTAAATTTATCCATCATAATGTTGAACTAGAATCCGCTCTTGTTCTAATGGGGGGAAATCTATTGAATTCAGCAGGATTGATATATTGTATTCCATCCAAATATTGAAAATCCACCCTAAAAGTACAAAAAATACCCCAGAGATTTCAAATGTGGCAGCCAAAAGTGTGGATTTCTTGTTTTACCAGTCAACTTTTGATATCATTTATGATGTTCTGTTTTATTCTATTCTATTTCGGGCTTTTCAGTGTGAGTTAAATTTTTTCTTTTGGCCCATTTTACCCGTAAAAGAAAACCTGCTAACTAACCAACTGAAAATAAGGTGTTTTTTTTCCTTCAATTCCAGCCCGTTTACAATTATATATCACTTATAAATTATTATATACTAAATTAACAGTAGTTATTAAGATTGAAGTGGTTTGGAATTAGTCAAATGTGCTTGGAAAAAAACATGATCAGAACATCGACTTGCCTAATAATTATGCATGCACTTTATATTTTAAAAGAATATGCTTAAAGGTTCACCCAAAACCCTCAAGTTAATCGAAACCTGAATGAATTTCTTTCTTCTTCTGAACACAAAAGAAGATATTTTGAAGAATGTCGGTTACCAAACAGTTGATGGGCCGCATTGATTTCCATAATTTTTTTTTTTTTTTTTATAACTATGTACGTCAATGGGGCCCATCAACTGTTTGGTAACCGACATTCTTCAAAATAGCTTATTTTGTGTTCAGCAGAAGACAGAAACTCATACAGGTTTAAAACAACTTGAGGGTGAGTAAATGATGACAGAATTAAACTTTTTGGGTGAACTATCCCTTTAAGTGTGAACTGTATGTAATGTTTTCAGACACTAAAATGCATGTTAATTTGAATTAAAAGAACAAAGGATTCTAGTTTAAATGTATGTGAAATGCAATTAGCTGAACCTTAGGCTAACCTGCTTTTTTGAACCTTTTGTGAGGGCCGGCTGCTGTATGATTGACAGGTATAGCTCCATCGTGTTTGGTAGGTGCCCCAAACAGCCGTACCAGACACAGCAAACACTCTGGCGGCCCATGGCATGCTGATAGCCACACAGACCTTGTTTGTATTTAGTCCCAGATGAGGGAGGCAAGACCTGCAGAGAATCTAGAAACTTTAGAGCAGACAGGCACCAGCTCACCCACCGGACTCACCCAACAGGGCACGCAGAAATTCGGTGGCGTCCGGGTCGGGAACGGGCCTACGGAGGACGAGGCGGAGATCATTGACCACGACCAGCTCTCACAGCACTCAGAGGAAGGAGATGAGGTGGGTGGAGCCTGTGATGTCAGCCAGCTCTACATTGTGTTTATTCCTTATTGCATATACATAAAAATACAATCTAATCACAACCTAGTCACAGCTGAGAGACGTTTTGGTGGCACACAGAAAAACTTTACTAGAGTGACGTTTACTTGTTAGATGTTGTAGGTGGAGTGCAGTGAAATCAAGATTAATGGAAAAGTAACTATAGTTTATAAACTACCAATTAAACTTACTACTTAAATGAAAGATGGTTAAGCAATTTGTTATCCCACAGTTATTTGAGAAACTCGCTCATGTAAACAGAGGAGTAACTTCTCACGGAGACTCTGTTAGCCTGACTCATCCATTCCAAACATACCCACCACTGGAATGTGCTAAATATTTTCATCTCCTGTCTTAACTTTTGACCGTATGTTCTATCATGTGCTGAGCAGATTAAAAACAACAAATAATGAAAATACACTTGAATGAACGAAAAGCTGCTTTCTTGGTGCCATGATGTTTTAGATACTGTGAATAAAACCTGTCACAAACATTTCCAGGTCATATATATATGAAATTATATGCATAAAGACAATGAAGCCTGCTTTTAAGACCAGTATAATTTACCATGGTAGCAAATGTTGTAAGACCTTTCATTAATGATGATTCAGATAAAAAAATTATTGTATTTAATACTTTTTTACTGTAATGCAGTAAAAATGACTAAATTACAGTGATGAGAATCTAATGATAATCATTTCTGAGAACAATGGAAATTATAAGAAACTCCAAAAATAAAACCAAATGCATTACAGTTGAAATAATAAATGTGCTTAATTGTTATGAAAATGTCACAAAACAAACAAATCCTAATACTTATATAACTATAATGATACTTCTGATTTCAAATATTCAAATATATTCTAATGCTTAATGAAAATAAACAAAATGGCAAAAGTTAATTTGAGTGCAAGATTTTGGGGGTGTTTTATTTGAGATTAAGGGGCCGTTTACATGACACCACTTTTTAAAAAAAACACTTAAAAAAAAATGCATTTCTTATGCATTTTGCCATTCATGTTTTGGGGGCCTGAAAACGCAAACTTGTGAAATCTGGTTTCAAACAGAATTTAAACTATATAGTTATCGTCTATGTGTAAGCAACAAAAACGTGAATTAGTGAAACCTGTGACGTCATGCGCATGAGTATTACGTGTTCAGTCAATAGGTGCGTGGTGTTTCTTTACAAAGTGACATCGCCAACTACTGGCCTCACATGCATAATACAGCGTTTTTAGTCGTTTTTGCGGATCCGCGTGAACGTGGATCGTTTTGACTCAGTTGCCATCTGAATGCGAAAAACACAAAGAAAAAACGTTTCTGTTTTTAGTACATAGTTGTCGTGTAAACAAACCCTTAGCCTACTAGATTTTATTTGTGGGCAAGATAAAGGGCGATAACTTGTTATTTTGAACAACACATTAAAATAAATTTTTATGGATTTTAAAAAAAAAAAAATTATGAATAACCCATCTTGTTAGCAGAGGCTATTTACACTAACTTCACCCACCATTGTCTGATTGAGCAAGACAAAATTACAAAAAATAACATATGATAACAGAAGAAGTGGTGTGGAGAGATCGGTGGTTGGCATTCGTTTTTGACGTGACTGACCTTTTTCTGAACTCATTCTTCTCACTTTTCCCATCGCATATCAGCTTGGAGAGGTGTTTATTTTACATAAAAAAAGAAGATATTCGAAAAATGGAAATATATTTCGACAAGTGGAAATAAAATGCCTTATGGGCATTCGATAGTGGGAAATAACGGCTTTAAAGGGTATTTAATTGGCCTAGAATTGAAATTGGATGTGGTGTCCACATCAACCGTGACAAGTACAGCTCATTTTATCATGCTCAAAACCATGACTTTTTTGGACCTTCGAGGACACCTTTACTGATTAGCAAATTCAATATGGTTAGGGGTAGGTGTATGGGGAGGGCTTTAGGGAGAGGGGCAAGTAATAGCCAAATAAGGCAGTACTGAATACACTGAATATGTTGTTATTATTGCATAATGTTTTATAATATACTACAATACACTGAGGTGAAAATGGTATCTGCCTTTATTTGCACTAAGTATAAATTGCATCTAACTACTATTTACATCTATTTACACTTATTCTAAAACAGCATTTCTAAAATCTAAAATAGCCTTCTATTTACACTTAGTGCTAAGAAAATACTTTTTGTTGCTATGTACACCTGTCACTATGTAAATAGCAACTACTGTTATTTGCACTTAGTGACACTTAGCTGCCTTTTTTATTATTAAATGTTAGTCATCACTTGATGTGTGGTCTGTTTTAGACACAGTGGAACAGAAAGTTAGCCATATGGGGATTCAATCATTTTGGAATGCACTGTAGTTTTGAAACTGTTTTGAAACAGTAATTATTTATGGCCATCGTAATTGAATCTTTCTGTAATTTATGATTATGATGAACATTATGAGTTATGACTGAGTCTCGGGTATTATCCACACATGGCATTGATTGTTTGTGGTGTAAGATAATTGCGTAGATCCTCATCTACTGAGTTGGAAAAATGAGTGCAAACACAAGGGCATGATCCTGCATGCACATATCTGAATATTTCTATAATAGCAGTATAGGTGCAGTATAGAATGCTATGCACATACATCACACACACCTGTGAGTAGTGTTTCCACTTAAGTTTCCTAACAGATTGCAGTTTTTATTTGTCTGATCTGTAACCTTTGATCTGCCTTTCCTATCATTCTCAGTGGTATGCATTAGAATTTATCACCGTTAATTCCACAGTAATTGAATTAGAAACATTCATACTATTCTTGCTGATTTGTTTATCTAAAATTATGTTCTCTTCTTTTCAAGCATTCGGAGGAAGAACCGGTAAGAGACATTTCTGTACTGTTACATTTGCATACAATCTTTCTCATATATAATTTATTCATAAAAAGGATTTATAATAAATATTAATTCAAACAAAATTGTAATGATTTATTAAAACGAACAGCTTCTCGTAATTTTAGACGCACTTTAAATATAAAATATACTCAAAGAATTTAAGTAATTTTCTCAAAATATAAATCTCTTTCAAAAACGTGTCCAATCAAACGGTGAAAACATTGTTTCTGTTTAAGCAATTAAATCAAATAGACTAAAAACTGAGAAGGGTCTGTCTGCATCCCGCAGTACTACAATACACACATCCCTACAAGTTACGCTTCCCGCAAAGAATAAATTATGTAATGGATGTGGATGTCATGAAACCTAACCTCAATCAAATTTACTCTAGAGTTCATTTAAATTCTTTAAAAAATTGGGAAAACAAGCTAAATGATTTCCGCCGTCTGTGATCTAGAGGATGTGATCGAATGCCTTATCAGTGGGTGGCGATAGTGAAGAGAAAAAAATGTTAGATGAATAGAAAGATCATTCTTGGATACACTTACCTGCTGTTTCTTAGTGAGACAGTTATTTCTACACTCAATTGTTAGAATTATGTAGTCCGCTTGATATCGTGTTAATACAAACTATGAGTCACTCAGTAGCCTTGGACTTCAGGTTCCTTAGATATCCTGATAACACACCTCTGTTATAGAACAATGAGAGTGTTACGTCAGGTTTTCCATGATGGCTTTTGTGCCATTCGGCATGCTTGACAAAAGAGTCAAGTGGAAAAGGGAAACCAGCTCCTGCCAAATCAAACTTTACAAGTAGGAATGATCAGTCCTGTGTTTTCCTTCGTGATAAACACACCTGACATCAATGTTCCCTCAATTGTATTGCTAACTTTGCAGAGTAAGACCTATTTCTATTGGACAGAAACTTTGACCACCTGAGCAGGAACATCCTGGACATATTGATGGACTTCAGCTGAAGTGCTGTCCATACATTTAGGCTATGTTCGGATTCCAGTTTGTCATACATATTCAAGCATGCATAAGTATGTATATAGTATATAGTACTCTGAATTTCCATCCATCTTGTCTCCAAAGTCCAAACTGCTTGTCAGGGTCTTGGGATGCAGGTCCATTTCAGCCTTCTACTTTTATTATGAAATAAACTTTATCAAAGACTCTTCATAGAACAGTGTTTGTGTAAATACACTGCTCATATCTTGACAAAAGAGGATCTGTGAACTTTAGACAGAATGTGGAAGAAAAAAGACAGGAAACAGATCACTGACATCACAATCATCGCAGCTCTATTGTTCTCAACACTAATGACTCCATGCAACTTAAGCAATATGAAAATATTATGATGGAAAGTGAAGATGAATTACGGAGCCAGTGTTCCTTCTAATGCTCATTTATCATTTTAGAATCTGATAACACTTCACTAGCCAAGTATGCTCACATTCGCAAAAAACATTTACTTCAGTTAAGAAGCTTCCAGTACTTGCAGAAGTACAAGAGTAGAATATTAAAATAATATATGCACCGAAAAACACACAAAAAATGTTCAGCTGTGTGCAAATGGAAGTGGGTGGATAATCAGTATTTGAATAACAAATATAGCCCGTAAAAATATTTCATTACGTTCCTGTAGCTCAAACAGTATAGCATTGCACTAGCAACGTAATGAGTCTGGTTCCCAGGGAATGTATGAACTGATAAAAAAATAGTGTACTATCAGTGCAGTGTAAGTCGCTTTTTTTAAATGCATAAACATAAATGTAAATGAGACCTGATTATTTCTGAAAAGAATACTAGCTTACTACTCTCTGAATTCTGCATAGTATACACTTCATACTGCTTATTGTAAGTAGGCATTATACAACTACAAAGATTTAAAAAAAATAATAATAATGTTTCTACATATTGTTAATGTAGGGAGGACTGCTAAATATTGGTATTATCTTGGAAAGAAAACTATTTATGTATTTTTAATAAAAATTTGATATAAATTTGGCAGTCGGATCCAATAATGAGTCACCTGTAGGTATTTCAGGTTTATTAATCACAAATGGGCAGTTTAAAGGCAACTTTAAAGGAATAGTTCACCCAAAAATGAAAGTTCTGTTCCCTTTCGTGGTCACTCCGAGTTACGTCGGATGACGACGAATGGGGTTTCGCTTAGAAAGCCTATCACTAGGGATGTCCCGATCCGATCACGTGATCGGAAATCGGGCCCGATCGCGTGTTTTCAGACTCGATCGGAATCGGACGTTACCTCCCGATCAGGACTCGGATATATATGTATATATATTCTCATTATTATTTAACACATCTATAGTTATGCGGTGGCACAGAGTTACGCCGGTTTCACACTGCACGCGTTAGCAGAGCGTAAGCAGCGCAGGAGCAGTGCGTATGGTGAGCAGGAGCAGGACACGCGCGTTTTGCTTTCATACTGGCAGCGTTTGTCACGCGCGGCTGAACCGCGGGTTGTGTACAGACAGAGTCTATAATGGATAAGTTGGCATTGCTTTTTTTCGTTTTCAAATACATTTAAGAGAAAAGACTTGTCAAGAAGCTTATTTTATTAATAATTTCATTTATATAACTTTTGGTTCATCTTTGTTTTTATTGTTATGGCAACAAGTTTGTTTTTGGACATTTGTTTTCTTTTTAAATTGATGTTGGTCATTTGATTGACTGTTTAAAACACAATAGATATCATCAATGCACTTTTTGGATAAAACTGCGGTGTATTTTGGCCATGATCAATGTATTGTCACTTTAATTCAGCAAAAGCGGCGCAGCAAAAATAGACTCGGCGCCGAAACGATCGCGGCACTGCTGCTCTGCTCTGCTACGCACTGCCACGCCGCCTCTGCGTGCGGTGTGAATGCTCTAAAGCCTGGTTTAATCTGTTAACATGGGCGGCGAAAAAAATACGCGCTGCACGCTCTGCTAACAGTGCAGTGTGAAACCGGCGTAAGAGTTAGGAGTGCAGTTCCTAAAAGCACATTACTGGCTTTGCAAACACTGTGGCACTTTTATTTTTTATTTGTTTACATGCCTACCGGATATTTTAAGTTGAGGTGCTATTTGTTTATATATTAGACTTTTTTTAATATTTACTGTTGCACTAAAGTCCAAAAGTGAAGAATTTATTTATTACTTGATTGTTCAAGCTACCTCACAGAAGTGCTCTGTTTGTTAACAGAGTTGTTGAATGTTAAAATAAGGTGAATTAAATAAAAAATAAGGAACATCCTGGATCTGTTTTTTTCGCTCTTCTTTATTCTTTTTTTTTTGCATTATAGAAGTATCGGATCGGGACTCGGTATCGGCAGATACTTAAAATCAAATGACTCGGACTCGGACTCGAGGGCAAAAAAACCTGATCGGGACATCCCTACCTATCACCTTCGAGTATATAAAACGAGCCAATGGCAATGAAATGCCATGGATCTGCGGAATTTGCATAGCGTAGGTCCACCCCCCCCCCCCCCCCCGTGGAGGTATATAAGGAAGTACGCTGGCAACATGCAGATATGTTTTCGCTTCGGAGCCGAGAGCTATTTCTTCACTCCACAAGAAGCCTAAAATCCTGAGTTACTCTTTTTCTCTACATCCTTCAAGACGAGCGAACTCTCCGGTGTTGGTGTGACGGCGATCTCCAGCGAGTGCACATTACCCTGCTGATCTGTCAGTGATCTGTCAGATAGTGTGTTTTCTCCCTGGTCGCTTCAACATCCGCAGAGTTTTTCCTCTCACAAAAGAGCTTGCACGCGGCACGTCTTTTTAAAGATGCCTCGCCCGTGCACTTCTGGTTGCGGTCGCAATGTTTCTTCTTCTGATGGGCACAATCGCTGCTTTGTGTGTTTGGGCATTGATCACGCTAAAGCAGCGCTTGTGGATGACTCATGTTCTCACTGTGGGAACATGACTATCTCCGCGCTGAGGTCGAGACTCAATGAGCTCACTCGAGTGAGAGTCCCCCCACCCACACCCCGATCTACGGTCTCCCCGAGAGGCTGACTGAGACTGAGACCGCTGGTCCCTCTACGGAGGCCCCGCAAATCTCGTTTGACGCTCCAGAGGAGGATGCAATGTCGATCGCTGCATCACAAGGTGGGCAGGAGTCCTCGGGAAGTGAGGATTCGGCTGTGCTGCCACCTTCGGGTGTGCCAGCATTGTCCGAGTCTGATCCCGAGATGATGGCCATGCTTTCCCGGGCAGGCGCGGTCATTGGGCTTGAGTGGTCCCCGCCACCCGATCCAGTGCGCTCGCGGCTGGACGATTGGTTTTTGGGTGCGGCCGCCGATCCCCGTCGGCGCCCAACCCCAATACCTTTCTTCCCGGATGTGCATGAGGAGGTCACGCGGTCCTGGAAGACACCATTGTCTTCCCGTGATCGTTCGTCGACCTTCTCCGCCTTCCCTCCCCTCGATAGAGCTACTGCTTGTGGGTACACTGGGGTTCCCCCGGTGGAGCGTTCTGTCGCGATGCAGCTGTGTCCGGCAAGCGCTTCCTTTCGGGGCGACCCTAAGCACCCGTCCAAAGCCTGTAGATTTTCGTCTACCCTGGTGGCGAAGTCTTACAGAGCGGCAGGACAGGCAGCTGCCTCTCTGCATGCCATGGCCATCTTGCAGGTCTACCAGGCCCAGATGCTCAGGGACATGCACGAGGGCAGGGCTGACCCAGGGCTCTTTGATGAGCTGCGTGCCGCCACCGACCTTGCTCTCCGAGCGACGAAGGTGACCGCACGCTCCCTGGGTCAGGTGATGTCCACAGCTGTGGTCCAGGAGAGACACCTGTGGCTGAACCTGGCTGATATGCGGGAGGCCGAGTGGACTCGTCTGCTCGACACCGCCGAAGAGGCCATCCTGGGATATGGGGGTGTCGAGCAGACGAGGACTGTCGAGGACTTCGGCCAACAGTTCTCGACCGCTCAGAAGCAGACTGAGGCGATAAAGCACATTCTGCCCCGACGGCCCGCTGCTGCCTCCACCCAGCCGTCGGCACAGAATCCTCAGCCTGCTCGCCGCCGAGGGCGTCCTCCTGCGGCTCCCGCCCCTCCCGCACGGCCCCAGCAGCAGTCTCCACCCGGGCCGCGTCGTGGAGGAAACCGCAGGAAGGCGCCACAGCCCTCTCCGGCCCCGCGCCCCGCTAAACGCCAGGCTAAGCGGCGCCCCTGAGACGGGCTGCTCAGGATTGGCCATCAGTTCTCAGGAGATGGTAGCAGGGCCACTCCTTCCCCCGGTGGAGGGCCGGGGGAGAATCTTTTGTTCTCCACTCCCCGCTGCTCGTCCAACGACGAGCAGTACCCTAATGTGGTTAAAGAAAGAACTGATTCCCCCAATCCTGAGCACACAGAGTTCTCGGACCATAGTGCGCGCCGCCCACGGGTCCTGCCACTATCGTCCCCCTCTGTCACAGAGTTCTCGGATGACAGCACGCGCCGCCCACGGGCCACGCTCCTCTCATCCCCCTCTGTCGCCAGACCCCTGCCAGAGCACGCCCCAGTGGGACGCTGGTCCTCCCCTGGCCTCCTCTGGCAGGATGCGGCTAATGACCGTGCCCCTGCACAGGGCCGCTATGCCACCCTCGCCTGGGCCGGTCATTCCGACTCGCTGCACCACCGATGGTACGTCTGTGGTTCGTATGACCCCGCTGGTGCACTTTCTGGAGGCCTGGCTAGAGCTTCCCAGACTGTCCCGCTGGGTCGCGAGAACCATCAGGCTCGGCTACGCGATTCAGTTCGCGGTCTCCTCCCCGCTTCAGGGGAGTCCGCTTCACTATGGTCGGTGGCAATGCCCCTGTCATGAGAGCGGAGGTCGCCACCCTACTGGCGAAGGGTGCGATCGAGACTGTCCCTCCAGCCTAAATGAAGTCCGGTTTCTACAGCCCTTACTTCATTGTACCGAAGAAATCCGGTGGGTTACGGCCAATCCTCGACCTTGAACCGTTCCCTTCACAGGCTACCGTTCAAGATGCTCACGGCCAAACGCATCCTCCAGTGCGTGCGGCCGCAGGATTGGTTTGCAGCGATCGACCTGAAGGACGCCTACTTCCATGTCTCCATCTTACCTCGACACAGACCGTTCCTACGGTTTGCTTTCGAGGGGCGGGCATACCAGTATGCGGTTCTCTCATTCGGGCTAGCCCTGTCTCCTCACGTCTTCACGAAAGTCGTCGAGGCAGCCCTTGTTCCCCTCCGGGAACAGGGGGTTCGCATCCTGAACTACCTCGACGACTGGCTGATCCTAGCTCACTCTCGAGATCAGGTTTGCGAACACAGGGACCTAGTGCTCCGGCACCTAGCTCGCCTGGGCCTTCGGGTCAACTGGGAGAAGAGCAAACTCTGCCCCGTGCAGAGGATCTCTTTTCTCGGTATGGAGATCGACTCGGTCGCCATGTGCGCGCAGCTTACGAGCGAGTGCGCGCAGTCACTGCTGACTTGTTTTCCCCCATATCGAGGACAAGAGTGCGGTTCCACTGAAATTATTTCAGAGGCTCCTGTGGCATATGGCATCCGCAGCCGCAGTAACGCCGCTCGGATTGCTTCATATGAGACCGCTTCAGCTTTGGCTTCGCGATCGAGTCCCGAGGTGGGCATGGCAACACGGCACGCTCCAAGTCCCAGTGACTCCAGCCTGCCGTCAGACCTTCACCCCGTGGTCGAACCTCAGTTTTCTACGGGCCGGAGTGCCCTTAGAACGAGTTTCCCGGCATGTTGTTGTATCAACAGATGCCTCCACCATGGGCTGGGGCGCCATGTGCAATGGACATGCTGCCGCGGGCTCCTGGACAGGACCCCAGCGCCTTTGGCATGTCAATTGCCTCGAGTTGCTGGCTGTACGTCTCGCCCTGCACCGCTTCCGTGCGCTGCTCAAGGGTCAGCACGTACTAGTCCGATCAGACAATAACGCAACAGTAGCGTACATCAACCATCAAGGTGGTCTACGCTCCCGCCGTATGTTGCAACTCGCTCGCCACCTCCTCATATGGAGTCAGAAGCATCTGAGGTCGCTTCGAGCCATTTATATCCCGGGAGACCTGAACCAGGCGGCCGACGAGCTGTCTCGGCTTCGGCCTCTCGCTGGAGAATGGAGACTCCATCCCCAGTCGGTCCAGCTGATTTGGGATCAGTTCGGGGACGCACAGGTAGACCTGTTTGCCTCCCACGACTCGTCCCACTGCGACCTGTATTATTCCCTGACCGAGGGCACTCTCGGCACGGATGCACTGGCGCACAGCTGGCCGCGGGGCCTACGCAAGTATGCGTTTCCCCCAGTGAGCCTCATTGCGCAGACTTTGCGCATGATCAGGGAGGACGAGGTTGTGCCCCGTATTGGCACAACCGGACCTGGTTCTCAGAACTAGTACTCCTCGCGACAGCACCTCCCTGGCCAATTCCCCTGAGGAAGGACCTGCTTTCTCAGGGACGGGGCACCCTTTGGCACCCTCGTCCCGATCTTTGGAACCTCCACGTGTGGCTCCTGGACGGGACAAGGCAGGTTTGAGTACCCTACCACCAGCGGTGGTGGCTACCATCACTTCCGCTAGAGCATCGTCCATGAGACATGCCTATGCGTTGAAGTGGAACCTCTTCATCAGCTGGTGTTCTTCTAAACATCAAGAACCCACGAAATGCCCGATCAGTGTCGTGCTTTCCTTCCTGCAAGAAGGGTTGGAGAGAAGGCTGTCTCCCTCCACCCTGAAAGTGTATGTTGCCACTATTGCCGCACATCACGACGCAGTTGATGGTAAGTCTCTGGGAAAGCACGACCTGATCATCAGGTTCCTGAGGGGAGCGAGGAGACTGAATCCTCCTCGTTCTCCCCTCGTACCCTCTTGGGACCTCTCAGTGGTTCTAACTGCCCTGCAGAGTGCTCCCTTTGAGCCTCTGCAATCAGTGGAGCTTAAGTTCCTGTCAATTAAGACAGCGCTCCTGGTTGCATTGGCCTCCATCAAGAGGGTAGGGGACCTGCAGGCATTTTCGGTTGACGAAGCGTGCCTGGAATTCGGGCCGGCTAAATCTCACGTGATCCTGAGACCCCGGCCTGGATATGTGCCCAAGGTTCCCACCACACCTTTTCGAGACCAGGTGGTGAACCTGCAAGCGCTGCCCTTGGAGGAGGCAGACCCAGCCTTGGCACTGCTCTGTCCAGTACGCGCCCTCTGTGCTTACGTAGACAGAACGCGGTGTTTCAGGACCTCAGACCAGCTCTTTGTCTGTTATGGTGGGAAGCTGAAGGGAAAGGCTCTCTCCAAGCAAAGGTTGTCCCACTAGATAGTGGACGCCATTGCTTTGGCATACCAGCAGCAAGGTCGACCATGTCCCCTTGGTGTGACGGCGCACTCCACTCGGAGTGTGGCATCCTCTTGGGCTTTAGCACATGGCGCCTCGCTAACAGACATTTGTAGAGCTGCAGGCTGGGCGACACCTAACACATTCGCGAGATTCTATAATCTCTGAGTGGAGCCAGTTTCTGCTCATGTACTCGCTTCAAATAGCCGGTACTAGATTCTGCTCAGGTGTCTTCGCTTGCTCACCATTCCTCTCCACGGACGGGATACGTGCGATATTTCCTCAGGTGAGCCTAATAAGCCCTGAGTCTCCTCCAGCACTGTTGACGTCAACGCCAGAGTTGCCACTGGCAGCTTTCGCGCTTGGCTAGGTGCCTCCATGTGCATGGTTCCCCCTCTGGGCGACCCCCACATGTGTATTTCCACTGTAAGCCTCTCGGAGCATTTGTCTTTCCCTCGGCAAGCCACCTTGCCACCCCTGGGGTTGAAATATTCCACCTGCGGCTGGACACCCCAGTGATACTCCATATGCAGCCCTCTGGGTCATATGTGTATTCCAAGTCCCCCCCTTCGGGCTGGGCATAATTGCATATTTCCTCTGAGATATGCTTCCCAGTGTACCTTGGTATTCCTGTGTTAAGTAGGACTCCTTCGTCCGTGCTAGTCTCATGACAGGGAGCTCAGACTTACGCAGGGCACTGGAAGACAGCCGAGGTGGCGTGATTAGACTGGGGACCCCATTCGTCGCCATCCGACGTAACTCGGAGTGACCACGAAAGGGAACGTCTCCCTGCCACTTCCGCTGTACCGCTGGGAACGCCTGAGTTCAGTCTCGGCTCCTCAGCGAAGACATATCTGCATGTTGCCAGCGTACTTCCTTATATACCCCCACGGGGGGGCGGATCTACGCTATGCAAATTCCGCAGACCCATGGCATTTCATTGCCATTGGCTCGTTTTATATACTCGAAGGTGATAGGCTTTCTAAGCGAAACCCCATTCGTCGTCATCCGACGTAACGTCTCCGTTCCCTACTCAGGGAACGAAGGTTACATACGTAACCGAGACGTTATCCTTTACCCTTGTGTCGTTCCAAACCCATTAGACTTTCGTTCATCTTCAGCCTGGGAGATTTCTTACCCTCCATTGAAAGTCCATGCAAGCAAAACTTTGATGCTTCAAAAAGTTCATAAAGAGATTTTAAAAGAAGTCTATATGAATTGAGTGGTTTAATCCAAGTCTTCAGAGGCTACGTCTACACTAATCCAGACACATTTGAAAAAGCATATTTTTCTCTTCATTTTGGCCTTCTATCCACACTGAGACAGGACATTTTTGTCCTTTTTGAAAATGCTCTCTCAAGTGGATAAAACGCTGTTTTCGTGTTGTAGTGTGAACTGTGAAAACAGTGGTACCTGTATGTGCTATTCACTTTCACAGTTTGCTAAAGATACGTTACTTTGTAAAATCTTTGTATTATATTCCTGCAAAGATGAACTGTAAATGAAAAATGTACTCTCAATTGCTGTCCTGTGGCAATTGAGTTTTAGACCATATAATGAGTGGCGATTGAGAAGGACCTGAATGCACCAGTAAGTGATGAGATATTTTGCTAATAAAGGGATACTGCCAGAAGAATAGCATGAGAATTGTATTATGTCTGGTCTCTCAGTATCATCTCAGTGAGCTTTTATTACATTTTACGCATTCACAGTAAGATGATTTATTTTAAGCATCTTCCAATGTTTCAGTGTGGACGAGAAACTTTTGGAAAATGCAGACAGAGAGCATTTTGAAACGAAACAGGTTTCAAATGTATCCGGATTAATGTAGAAGTAGTCTGAAGAGACATGATGGCTTTATAGGATAAACATTGCATGTACATAGAGCATGGTAAACTAAAGCACAAAGTACAAGTTAAATAACAGAATTTTCTTTTTTGTTTTTTTTGGCTCCTACATTCAAAGATCATTATTGACCCAATTCTGGTTTTCTCTTTTTGTCTGCAGTTTAACTTTGGAGATATGGCTGTTCATCAGGCCATTCACACTATAGAGTACTGCTTGGGCTGCATCTCCAACACGGCCTCGTACCTGCGGCTCTGGGCCCTTAGTTTGGCTCATGCTCGTAAGTGCACACACACACACACACACAAATATCCACAGCATATCCACTGACTTGTTGAAATATAACTTTCTCTTTTTCTGTATATCAGAGTTATCTGAGGTTCTTTGGGGAATGGTGATGCGTATTGGGCTGTCCTCTCGGAGTGGTGGCGGATTCTTTGCCTTGTCGATCATTTTCTCTGCCTTTGCTACACTAACAGTGTGCATCTTACTCATCATGGAGGGACTGTCTGCATTCCTGCATGCTCTGCGCTTGCATTGGTGAGATACACAAACCAACACACAGGACAGTGATTTGGGCAGTGTGACCACACACAAATGAAATACTGAATTCATTTTAAATTTAAACAATTGATCTTTAACATTTTTGTTGATTTTATGAAGACTTCACTCTTAAATACCACCTGAGCTATATGTCTTGTTCAGTCATGAAACTCTAGATGACACAGACTGATAGGTCCTTTACATTAGCAAACACATCATTTCCCAGCAAGCAATAGCCGTCATTTCACCGTCTAGGTTAACTATAGACCCGATATAGGTTACTTGGCGTTTTTTTTTTGTTTTTTTTTCATTTCTTCACTAATTTCATTTCTTTGTTATCTAATTGATGGCTAGTCTATTCTTGGGCAATGGTTTACACGTCTATTAAATCTTTCACTGACAGCCCAAATTTTGCCTTGTTTTAGCCTAGACGTTTGGGCTGTGTTTGGACGGCTGTTAGACATCTTTTAAACGCAAAATTTCTTGCTGGGTTACTACATGGCACAAGCTGCTTGGCCTTCTGCAGCCAATGACATTGCTTGCTGAACATTTAAATATTCTGGTTCAGAATAGAGTTTAGAATTGCTCTAAAACCCTCCACCTCCCCCAGCTCAACCTGTCTAGATCTGCCTATTCATGCAGCAGCAGCATGTCTTACATGCTCACAGCAGCATGTTTGTGTATCTATTGCCAGTAGCAAGTCCATATTTGCTTTGCAGCAGCGAGAGAAGCGTGCGTACCAGATCTAGTCAAAGTCCCTTTCAAGAAAAGTCTGTTCACAAGTCTGTTCGCCATATTTGCCATTTGCCTCCAGGCACTATTCCTGGCATCCAAGACCAAGTCCGATCTACTTGAATGGAGGAATCTTGAAATCCCAAAAACTGCTTGTCGAACTCACAGTTAAATCAGCAACAAAATCTTACATGAACTGTCCCATAAATGTTATCAAATACTGTTAAAAAAGCATATTTTTTCAGGCTGGAGCAGCCATTGCATATGCGCAGTCATAAGCGCGCATCACAGAACACACACTGTTTCAGTAGTAACTGGAGTTTATAACGGCAGTTGCAGTGACACGATGACTTTATCAATCAGCGACTGGCTCTCTTATTTAGAAAGTTGGACTTATTCCACCATATTGCCCGTTGCACATTCTCCCATTCATAAGTAATATGAATGCACCGTCTTTCTATATATAAAGTCTAATCTAGTCCACCAAGACCAAATACATTAACATTGTCATATCCATTAACATGCCAAATCTATCTATGTTGTCATGATTGAAATGATGTTAGAAAAAAAATCTATGAATGAATGGAGCAGAACAGCTAAGAGGATTAGTCTCTTCTATAACTGTTTTTTTATCTATCTATCCTCGCCACACTTTTCTGTTAATATTTAAAAGTCTAGTTTATGTCATCCTTCTGAAATGTGCAACAGAGGTACAGAGTGTGAAGAGGAAACATATCACTGCCTCTTAAGAATAACTTTATGTCCTGATAACTGATAAATTCCTGGATAAATTACAGGAATAACACATACCTAAATCTGAAGGCATTGTTTCACCCAGTGCAATATATATAGTAAATATACTACATTGATCATTATCAGCAAACTGTTTCTGCAGCTAAAATATAATGTACATTTATTGTTGATACTGTAACACTAGAAGACAATACACATAACACCTGGTGAAACATGAAATGGTTGAAAGTGCGGTGTTCTGCTGTATTTCAATGGAGCAAAATTGTATTTCATGACATCTGCTTGTTATTTTATCTTATATTTAATTTGTTTCATTCATTGCCTTGCGAGGTGATTTATTGAAGTACGCAGCTTTCTGAATGCTATAGTCACGGTAAGAATGACTTTTAGAGAGAGGCTCTAATTGTGGCATTTAATATCATTCCAGCATTTTCAAAGCTTTCCACTTCTAATGATTACACATGCATGTTGGAGGCAAATAAAGTTCTGCACTCTTGGTGCTTTTATTTGTTCCATGTGCGGAAAGATGGAAGAGTCTTTTCTCTCTTGACTTAAATATTTATCACAGCAGTGAGAAATTCCTCCACTCTTAAATGTTCCCTTCTCTTTTGTATTTTCTAACACACACAAACAGGATGAACATCTGAAATAAGGAGGCAATGTTTCCTTTCTGTTGTTATTTATTTTTTCCAATGTAAAATCATTTTCCAGTTCCATTTGATGTTTAAAAGCTTCCCCCAGTTTGTGTCTGGACAACACCTTTCTCAAAATCTCAACCTTCAGTTCAAAAATATGTTCTCTACACTGCAAATCTAAACACTCTTATCTATGAGCTGCTGATAGTGACGGAATGTGTGAATACAGCTTTTCACTCCTTATCTTCGGATAAACCTGTAGAAATTGAAAAATGTTCCCACTATAGACGAAGTATGAGAAATAGCCCAAAAAAACAATTTATCCACAGAGCTTAATGATATGAAACTTTTAAAAAGGCAAAAATGCTTATATGAAAAGAAAGTCGATATGATCTTTGCACAGAACTTTCTGAGGATGTCAAAAGAGCGCTTTGTGCATTTGTTTTACAGTCTAACTATAATGTATAATGTTTTTTATATAGGATTTAAACTGATACACTGTAAATCCAACAGTTGTTCTAACTAACACTTTTTAGTTAACTTTACTTTATGTCGTAACTTAATTGTAAAAATCTAGTAATCTGTACTATTCACATACTATGCCTTGGTTAGTCAGAGAACACAAGTTATAGATTAATTGATTGGTTTGAGTGCCTTTTTGTCAAGTAAAAAAAGGGTGAAATTCTTAATAGACTTTTCCCCCATTTCCTCCACTTCTGCAGTTATCTTTCTCTAGTTGCATTCACTCATTTACCAAAGTCATCTTGAATGTTGAATTGTCAATACAAGTGAAAAATGTGAGAGAACATCACATAAGATGACTTCATAAATTGATGTTGATTTTCCTAAAATGTTTTTGCTACACTTAATGCTGCACTTGATTCAGTGCTCTGGGAACACTTTTGTGTGAAATATGTGTGTAACACGTCAATGGAATTGACTTCCAACTTTTATAGCCTCGAACAGTGACGTCATCGGAATGGGCGCTCGTCATAGGCTATAATTAGATGTCTTTTGTCTTCAGACCATACTGTGTGTGTGTGTGTGTGTGTGTGTGATGCTAGGAGTTAGTTTTCACTAGGCAGTGCACAGAAAATTATCTCTTTATCCTCTCATTCTGTCAAACAAGTGAAAAGGAGAAAAAATTGTGATGTGCAAAGCAAACACCAGTATTACACCAGTATTGCTTTGTTTGTTTGGGGGAGGAGCACGCTGCCCTTGCATTGGAGACTTGCATCATCCTTCGGATGAAACGTAAAACCGACGTCCTGACTCTCTGTGGTCATTAAAAATCCCATGGCACTTATTGTAAAAGAGTAGGGGTGTAACCCCGGTGCCCTGGCCATATTCCACCCATTGGCCCTTGCCAATCATGACCTCCTAATAATCCCCATCCACTGAACTGGCTCTATCACTCTCTCTCATCTACACCTATAGCTGGTGTGTGGTGAGTGCACTGGCGCCATTGTACTGTGGCTGCCGTCGCATCATCCAAGTGGATGCTGCACACTGGTGGTGGTTGAGGAGAGATTCCCTGATATGATTGTAAAGCGCTTTGGGTGTACAGTAGTACATATTAAAGCGCTACATAAATGCCAAAAAAAAGAAGAAAAAAAAGAAAAGAAAAAAATATCTGAATGCGACACACACCAGTATTGCTTTGTTTGTTTGGGGGAGGAGCACGCTGCCCTTGCATTGGAGAAGGGCAAGTGCGAGCATTGTGAATTGTGAACGGTTAAGATGCTACGCACTCGCCTTGCTTTCTTTCAAGGGCCAACACCCGCTTTGCCATCATGGGGCTCCCATATGGATCAGGCTGAGGGGCGAGAGACAGGTCCGCCCCTATCGCTCGCACTCTCCCTATATCCGGATGTCCTCTTGCTCGACCCCGGTGCCTCTTCGGCTCAGGTGGAGGACAACCAATCTCTTGAATCTGATATGGATTACGAGTTGCCTCCGATATGCATTTGTCCCTCCGTGCGATCAAGCAAATGGTCTGCGCCATTGGTCGTTCAATGGGTGCTTTGGTCAGCACTGAGAGGTATCTGTGGCTGAATAATGGCACAAATACCAGTAAATTGACTAGCGCAAACCTTAGTAAATCACCTTGCATGATTCATTTAAATACATTTCTCCCATAAATTTTGCGTCTGAAAGGGAAACTCCTACAAATGCATATGCAATAGACCTTATGCGCCAGAGAAACGAGGGCGGCGCCATCTTTAGAATATTGTCTTTTAACTTCCGTTTTTGCGGTCGCTCTGTATATTTCTATGGCGCTGCTGTCCAGAAGTAATTAGCTTTTAAAGTGGATTTACTTAATGTAAAGTTAACGAAAGTTATCATGAGGACTGTGATGTTTAAAGCAGATGACTTAACATATCTCAGTCGACCGGGAAGATTTTAAAACGAGCCGTTCATTAATAAACACGCAGAATCGCTGTGAAAATACAGACCGGAAGTCAAAAGACAATGAACGCAGCGCTGAAAAGGGGCGGGGCTACATAAGGTCTATAACGTCAGCCACAAAAATAACCCTGTCCACGCCTTTTCAGCGCTAATTTTTCACTGCGTGTCTTCAGTAAACCCTGACAATAGTTTTTTAATGCCAAAAAGAGCTAGTGCAAGCTGTTAGTAACTCTGGCCCTTGGTTTGGTTTTAAGAAAACAATACTTTCTATTCATCAAAGAATTTCGGGGAAAAAACTGTTTTCAGAAAAATATTAAGAATCAAATGTTTTTTAAGCACCAAATCAGCAAATTAGAATGATTTCTGAATGATCATGTGACACTGAAGACTGGAGTAATGATGCTGAAAATTCAGCTTTGCCCAAACAAGGAATAATTTACATTTTTAAATATATTACAAAACCATTATTATAAATTAAAATTATATTTCACAATATTACTGTTTTTACTGTATTTTTAAACAAATATATTTTTAAACTATACAAATATTTTTAAACTATGCTGCCTTAGTGAGCATAGGAGACTTTTTATGTTTTCCAAGTGTATGTGTGTTTTAGCGCTGCCAGTGCGTGTATGACTGAGAGGACATGAGAGACATTTTGGCCACTGATAGCTGCCACAGTATAGCAGACTCCCCACCGGCTGACACATTCCACATATGGTCTTACAACCCAACCCCAATTCTCACTCTTTTACTTCAACACCCTTTCTCTTTTGAGGAAATTACCACAAACATACTTTAAATAAATAAAGATGCAAGTACAATGTTGTCAACAGGAATCCACAGGTGTTTTTTGTATTAAATGTCCTGCTCTGACACTGTGTTCTTTTGTCCTGTTCTTCCTGTCATTTAGGGTGGAGTTCCAGAACAAATTCTACATAGGACAGGGCTTCAAGTTTGTCCCGTTTTCCTTCGAGAGTATCCTGGAGGGTCGATTTGATGAATGAGCTACTACAACTCCATCAAATATCATCAATTCCCACTTCTGCATGGATCTTCTCTCACCCTGTCATCTTCAGGAGCAGTGCTGTCTGGTGAAGTGTTTGTAAAATGTGACCCCTGACCTCTAAATGCACATTTTCTGGGGTGTTTTTGAGATGTGGTGTTCTGTAAGCCTTTCTCCCAGATTTATTGCCCAACTTTCTGTAAACAGTCCCTCAAAACAGTCTATCAACTATAATGGATGTAATGGTTGCATTAGATGGATATAAATCAACCAACGTGTAAAAAGTCTTATGCTCATAGTGACCGAAATTAAAATCTGTAATGAATCATGATTGGAAATCTAGATTGAACAGCTTAATTAATTATTTTGAATAATTTTACTGACTGCACTCAAAAGAGTCACATCTAGCTAGAGCAGAGCATAACTGGAATAAAACGTATGTTCACTATAGAAGTTTTCATGACTTTCACAGCTAACCATGAAAACCTGCATTTACATCTAAAACAATCAGTAAGCCTAGCCTTTATGGTTAAAGACATGTTGGATCTATAGATAAACACTAATGAATGTTGTGGTTTCCCTGCTGATGTAATTCTGCACTTGTTGTGTCTTTCCACAAAATATTCTACTGTATTTGTGTTATTTTGAAGGGACAGATGAAATTGATGGTTTCAGGGATATCTCAAACTTGAGTCAAACTCGTTCTCAGTTGATCCCACATTGCAGCTAGTCATAAAAAAACAACATTTAACAGAGTAAGGGTTAACATCCTTTTACTGAATTAAAGACCCCCTGTAGTGAAAATCAAGTATGGAGTTTGTGGTCATGTGGTGTTTTTAATATGCTTTAAGACAAACCATGTGCAAAGTCATAAGTCAACACCATTCCTGAGTATTTTCTCCTTAAAAATCCAGTGAACCAAAGACAGTCTCGAAAATGCGAACTGAAATCGCTACCTTGTAACCAATCATGTCAATGTGCCAGCGGTCTTTTGCATATCATTAACTGTGGTCTTGAGAGAAGCCAGGTTATACAGTATATATTTTTCTGTTGATATGAAAAATCAGGCACATTTAGCAATATAGCTAAAAGCCTTTCTCCACTGACACCCTAAGTTGTTCAAAAAAATCATATTAATTACCGTTATGTGTTCGATGTTTTAGAGAGCGATACATAAAACGCATTACCATTCTGAACCATTCTGAGTTGGAGTGAGTGAGTGGAGGTGGGGCTAATTTGCATATTCATGGATCTGCATATATTAAATGAAGCAAGGGTGTAGAGTTACATTCAAACTATTTTAAGGCGTTAAAAAAATATGTTAATGTTTGGTGGACAACTTTGTCTTGCTTAAAAGTGAAACATATCAATGTGGAAATAATATGTAAAAGATTCAATTCATTATCTATTTATTTGTTGCAGTGTTTTATTGTTTTGCTGTGGTGATGTGGCAGGTCTTTCACTTGCAGAAAAGAGTGTTTGTGCATGAATGAACATTTCAGTAAGGCTTATACAGTTAAAACAGTCAAAGATGTTTGTTGTTCAGTGTGAAACCCTGTTCCTCCTAAATTCGACAATTAAATATCTGGGGACAATAAACTCATGTCAGTGTTTATTTTAGATCTAAGACTCTTTGTTCTCTTCAAATACACATTTGATCGTTGGTATTAAAGTGTTAGTTCACACAAAAATGAAAAATGGAATGTCATCATTTACTCACCCTGTCCTTCCAAACCCGTAAGACTTTCGTTCAAAAGAAGATATTTTTAATGAAATCTGAGAGACTTCTGTTCCTCCATTGAGAGTCCAAGCGAGTAATTCATATCAAACGGTTTAGTCCTACATTTCTGAAGAGACTCAATCGCTTCACATGATGAATAGATTGTATTTAGACTTTTATATATAAACATTGATCAGCAAACATAAAATCAACCCTACAGATTGATGCTTGATGCGCAAGAACAAACCTCATTGGTTCTTGCTGAAGCTCAAACGTGCTGCGTAACATGAGAATGAACCTCATTGGTTCTTGCTGAAGCTCAAACGTGCTGCGTAACATGAGAATGAACTTCATTGGTTCTTGCTGAAGCTCAAACGTGCTGCATAACATGAGAATGAACATCAGTGGTTCTTGCTAAAGCTCAAACGTGCTGCGTAACACGAGAATGAACCTCATTGGTTCTTGCTGAAACAAACGTGCTGCGTAACACGAGAATGAACCTCATTGGTTCTTGCTGAAACAAACGTGCTGCGTAACACGAGAATGAACCTCATTGGTTCTTGCTAAAGCTCAAACGTGCTGCGTAACACGAGAATGAACCTCATTGGTTCTTGCTGAAGCTCAAACGTGCTGCGTAACACGAGAATGAACCTCATTGGTTCTTGCTGAAACTCAAACGTGCTGCGTAACACGAGAATGAACCTCATTGGTTCTTGCTAAAGCTCAAACGTGCTGCGTAACACGAGAATGAACCTCATTGGTTCTTGCTAAAGCTCAAACGTGCTGCGTAACACGAGAATGAACCTCATTGGTTCTTGCTAAAGCTCAAACGTGCTGCGTAACACGAGAATGAACCTCATTGGTTCTTGCTGAAACTCAAACGTGCTGCGTAACACGAGAATGAACCTCATTGGTTCTTGCTAAAGCTCAAACGTGCTGCGTAACACGAGAATGAACCTCATTGGTTCTTGCTAAAGCTCAAACGTGCTGCGTAACACGAGAATGAACATCAGTGGTTCTTGCACTTCAAGCATGCTTGAGCTTTCCGTTTACCACAACTGATGTGTTGATGAATGTTTATGTGAATAAAACCCTACATTGAATCTGTTCATCATATACTGTAAAGTGTTTGTCTCTCTTCAGAAAATTTGGACTAAACCACTCGATTCATATGGATTCGTTTTATGGTCTCTTTATGAACTTTTTGAAAGCAAAGTGATAGTTGCGTAGCTGTAAATGGAGGGACAGAAAGCTCTCAGATATCATTTCAAATATCTTAATTCGTGTTTTGAAGATGAATGAAAGTCTTACAGGTAAGGGACGACATGAGGGTGAGTAAATGACACAATTTTAATTTTTGGGTAAACTAACCCTTTAAAGGGTCATTTGGTGTTGTGAGACTGGTATATTATATTTGTTAAACAGATGGCAGATAAAGATCTGATTTAATTTTAATAAATAAAAAGAAAACATGGAAAGTTCTCTTGTTTCTTGAACCTGTGGCCATGGAAGGTACAGATAGAAACGCCTCATAAGACAATGAATAACTTAATGAATGCACCAGGCTTTAGAGCTCTAGTGGCTCCAGATTTCCTTCTTATTTGTGTCCAACTTCCTGTGCATGCAGATGGAGGAAGAGAGGCAAGCATGGATGGAAAAATGGAATCTTTTCTCTGTGAACCCTTTACTATTTAATTACTCTCAGTTGTAAAATTCCCTACACTGCATTCCGATTTATGCTACTATTTTTGTCAAGCAATTTGGCAAGTAAATCTCAGAGCTCTTTTTTTTTTTAGGAAACTATTCTTTTTTTCTTCAGTGTCAAAATGCAAGTAACGACCAATAGTACATCATAATTACTTTTAAAATAATGGAAAGATGAGGGATTATTCTATTGTTCAAACACGTGATCCATTTTTTATTGTAATTTTCACCAATTTACAGGTAACTACCATTAACGTACAATTTGCCATTCATTTGGCACTCCCTGCTGGATAGTCAGGGTAGTGCTTTGCTTTTCCTTAATACAGTTTTGACTGCTCAGAAGCCAAAGAAACCATACTGTAAAAATAATTTGTAGTCTTTTTCCAACGTGAATACTGCTATGTTTTTAATCTAATCCGGTTCCTGACTAATACTGAAAGTGCTGAGACAACATGTTTAAATTTTTCATTCAGGCATTCTATTTTAATTTCAGCCTGTTACAGGGTTGCATGGACAAAAATAACTTAAACACCTGGGAAAACCAAAATTTACCTTTAAGATTACATTTTGAACAATTTCAGCTCTTTCATCGATGTTGGCTTTGTGAAGTTTTCTGTGGTCAGTTTTTGTGGAAACGTGGTGGGTGAATATTGAGGTTTGCTGTCATTTTGCTGCAGTTGTTCTGTGTTGTTTGGACACAATCCTTAGTGTTTGACGGTCCCTATCATGCACTTTCGGTTTTTGCCCTCTATTCTTCCTTGCTGATGAAGTCTTGCCATGCTTTGTACACAGTCATGAGACTGGCGTTCTTAAAACACACAATTGGGTGGTTAAGGTTACAAATGCTAAACGGTCTCTGATGATTTGCCCTTTTTGGACGTCTAAGTTGCCCATTTCACACACGGCTTGTACTAAACACTGCAAACCACTTATACTGCACAGATATACAAACTTAAAGGGACACTCCACCCATTAGCATTAAGCTTTGCATTGTTAGAAACCCAGTCATACTGTTGAATGGTCGTGCAACACTCTCTCATTTTCCCCTGAGACGGGAGAAATCCGTTATTTACCTCTTACACTTCCTCCTACAATGACGCAAAAATCGTCATTTTGCGTCATTGTAGGAGGAAGTGTAAGAGGGGGGATTTCTGTTGAGACTACAAGCACTAGTTCCTCATCTCTCCAATCTTTCCCAGGGGCGGGACCCGCTCACGCTACAGACCTATTACAGATCAGTGGGTGGGACTTTACTCTCTGAAACTGAAAGCAATATCCTCCATCTTGTTTGAAGCTAAGCTAACAGGCACTGTGGAGACAGATGTAAAGTTATGACAATAGCAGAGGAGAGTGCTCAATATGATATAGAAGAAGAGGATTTCGGAAGTCTGATGCTTGAATCAGGTGTTTGTGGCTACCTTTACAAGCCGCATTATAGCGAAGAGCAGCCGCGGACGAGGAGCCCGGACTGGCTCGAGTTAGGGCGGACTGGTGGCGCCGGTGATCTCACTATGCAACTACGAACCGCTACGAACACAGAGATAGAGTCCGTCTGCGGCAAAGAATTTCAAAGATGACAATTTCTCCTGGACGAAATCTCTGAATCAGACGAGGACACGGACGTTTGTGTTGTGAACTATCCTAGTTTCGCACCGCATATGTTCTGACTGAACATCCAGGTAGGCTACCATGCAATAATTCACCTTTTCGAAAGAAATACAAACGAGGAGTAATGCACTAATGAGTTCGCCAACTAACTAGACATTTTGTGTGAAATGAATTTCAAGCTCTGGTGGTAGCTAGCCTTGTAGACGGAAGAGTGATTTCTCTTATAGGCAGATATGCGCTTTCTGGATTAGTGGGAGTGGCTTGCGGAGCTGTGCAATGTGGTGCATTGTGGGAGTTGTTGTCTTTCATACAAATGCGTCCTGAAGTTATTTTTTGTCTTTCCTCGGTCACGAAGGCACCAAATTCAAAATTTATTTTACATTTCGACTACATATATGACCCACTTTAAATAAAAAACAATGTTCAAATGGGTGGAATGCCCCTTTAAGAATATAAATATGAATTTGGCAACACATTATTCTGCAGCAACTAGCAATTATTTATTAAACGGTTTATTTTTTTTAATGGTTTGTAGTGCCGATACACCAAACTGTTATATCAGGACAACCACAGACTGCAGGTTTACCATTAACACTCAAAACCTCTAACAGCAAAAACATCATGGTTACTATTGTAACCTCCATTCCATGATGGAGGGAGCAAGATGTTGTGTCGACACTAGGGACCACACTTGGGAGCCCCAAACACCTCTGATACTCAGTGAGTTTTGGCAAGTGGAATTTGCATACACCACTCCCCTAAACATATGGGCATAAAAGGAGATGCCGTGCATCCACTCATTCAGGATTGTGCTGAGGAGCCGAGAGCATGTTCTGGCTATTCATCGGGTTGATGCAGTTTCTGCATCAATCCCGACTTAGAACTACCCCCGTGCAGATCTTTTAGTGGCTTGGCCTGATGGCCTGATGGATGGTTAATGGCATGCAGGGCTGAGGCAGCCTGTCTAGTGGCATTGTAAGCCTTCGCTGTCAGAGACAAAGTAAACTTGCATGCCCTGGGCTGGAGTCTGGGATGATTCCACCAGGTGGCAGCGTTTTGCGGGCATAAACTTATTGCGATCGCACTCTGCACCTGTGGAACCTCTATTGTACCCCTTGGGCCTGGCTGCCCCACCGTTGAGGGTTGTGAGGGTGGAAAAGCTTGCAAAGCGGGATGGGCAGTAAAAGGTGCCTTCCACGACTTTGTCAGCTCTCATGCACTTCCGGAAAGAAAGGCACTGGGGTTGGGAATGGCTGTGAGTTGCACTTCAGGTTTAGATACCAATCATCCAGCTGATAACGCTCAGGACAGGGTGGAGGATTCCATTCCAGCCTAGGCAAGCATGGCTGTCAACTCAAAGTCAAACTCAGACTGAGCTACTGCACCCAAAGGTGGGAGTCCAGCCAAGTCCTCAGTGTCGGAAGACATAACATAAGCCCGTCCTCCGATGCTGGGGTCGATAACTCATTCTCATCTGTAGCCCTGAATGAGAAATTCGGTTCGTCATAAGATGAACTGCCTAACTCATCCAGGAATTTGACTGGGTGCAACATGACGAGGAATAGGAGGCCCGTGGGGATTGACCATGTGGAAACGCTCTCACTGTTGCCCCCATATTGCCCTCAGTGCTTGCCACCACGGCCTTATGCATAGCAGAAGGACAAGGATGAGGAGCAACTAAAGTGACTCTCTCTCTGACCTGAAAAGAGAGTGTTCTCACTATGAAGACATGAACCATCCACAAATGCTGTCTCAGCCTGGGCACGACCCAAACACGTAAGGCAGATCATGTCCATCTGAGGACGAGAGATATTGATCGCACCCAGGAACACACAGACGGAAAGACACTCTTCGTCTGTGCTTCCTCTTATAGGGAAAATTGCTTTTTCACTGAAGTGGTCAGGGGAGCTCTCTGCACTTATAAACCAAGGATCCCTTACATAGAGGTGAATGGATTGAGTGCTTGCATTCACAACCACTCATAAAAACATAAAAAATAAAATAAGTTTGACTATATCGGAATTAATTATTCCCACTTGAAATTATAAAATACCTTGTACCTTGAATGCCATCTGAGTTGTGATGGGTCTTTCAAATTCTTAAATGTAAATGTTCTACTAATCTTCTCTTTGCCTACATTATTATAATCATTGAAGATGGGGGGGAATGATTCATGATCTCTGGAAAGTTCTACTTAATTCAGATCACTGTCAAGATTGGACAGCAGGTCAAAATTCACTCAAACTGGGAGTGTCTTTTGGTTTAGTTGGCACCTTTCATGAATATGTTACACTTGGGTGACCCTTGACTTAAAATATTAGATGCACAAATCCAATGTAATATTTAGCCTTTAATGTTCTACATTTTATGTGCAACCCTGTTGCCACATGCATTTTACAAAATGTGGAACTAATTACAGCATGACTGAAAACAAGAACAGACTAACCTTTGATTATAGCAACACATTTTAATGACCCTCTTGATATACAATTAATCTGTTTCATAAACTTTTTTGTACAGTAGGTCATATGGTAAATGTCATAATTTTGCTCTAAAACAGATTCAAAAGATTCTCTGATCTATTTTTTTTTCTTTTTCTATTGAGTGGAGATGAGCAGTCGGACACATGGTCTCTGGGAAGTTCTGCTAACAGTTCATTACACGACTGCGTTCTGTGGTAGATTTTTCCCTAAACCTAACTATCTGGGTCTCGTCTACAAATCGACGTCCCCGAACGTCTACTGTTGACGTTTAGTCTATCTGGGTCTCGTCTACAAATCGATGTCCCCATTCAATAATAGTCACCTAACTAACTTGTTCCCCTAAACTAGCTTCCTTCCTAAACTAGCTTCCTACGCAGGAATAATCGACAAACAGACTCAAGAAAATGTGCTTTAAATGCTTTAATCACGGCCAGGAGATCTTCCCGTGCAGTTCTCAGGGAATCTCTCCCAAGAAGCAAGGCCGGAGGATCTCAGACAAATTCCATTGAGAATCCCACCGTAAAACACGGATACAACAGTTTTTATAGAATCGAGAAAACAAATAAGACTAACATGTCACCTTCAATATGATTGGTTCAGTTGGTTCAAAAGCCCCAGCCTTTTTCCTCTGTCACTGGCACAAGCAAACTCTGTTTTTGTGATTACTTATCACAAGGTTTGAGAACTAGTAATCTGTCTAGTTTCACTTCCCCTATTTATTATTATTTATACACACACACAGTCTCACACACACACACACACACACACACACTCAAAGTCACAAGTTTTCCCCAAAGAGTTTGGAAACGAATGTCGTTCCTGCAAGAAAAACAAATGTTAATTAAAGAATCCATCACAGTTCACAAACAGCAGCATCCGCCTCCAAACTGCATTTGTGTTTCGTCTGCCCTTCTCCTACTTTTCTTAGTGATATTTAGCGCCAGTTTATCAGGAAGTGACGATTTTGTTCTCTTCGACTCACTGTATGGAAATGCTGCTTTATTCGCAAATGTTGTGCATCTATCTAATCTATCTATAAATTACAGTAACGTCTTTCTGTCTGTCTGTCTGTGTGCGTGTCTTTTATTCGCACATCTCTCGAACCATTAGTCCGATGGACTTCAAACTTGACAGGTGTCTTGCCACGGGCACGAGTAAGTGCAGTGCCAAGATTGACGTTGTTTGGATTAGAAATGCAAAATATATCGGTAAATATTGGTAAAAGAAGCACACATTGGCTTTTGCAGCTGTTGCCGTTGGCCACTCCCCTAGTAGCCTATGCTATTCACCAACTAAACATATCCTATTCAATGCGTTCACAGTCTCTTTCACGGCCATCATTTGTAGTAGGCTAGCCTATTCACAAACTGTTTGCTCAAGCATAGCCTGGTCTCAATGCTAAGTTATTACTGAAGTTAGCCTGTAAATGTGATGTTGAATATGCTATGTTAAATAGTTGCCCTGCCTATCAACAGGATAGCTCATGTAAGCTATGCAGGCTTAATTGAGGTTAACTTTCCTCTTACCGATCGTGACGGCAAATCCCCATATCCTTACTGTACACCATAGCCTACCACTTTATTAACTGTATACTATAGGCTATACACTGCACTGTACTGCACTACCTGTCTATACTGTTCACATTGCACTTTTCTGCATTTTTGCACTTCTGGTTAGACGCTAACTGCCTTTCATTGTCTCTATAATTGTAATCTGGACAATGACAACAAAGTTGAAACTAATGTAAATCTAATCTAATATAATCCAATCTAATGTAATCTAATCTAAACTCCTGCTACCTGTACACAGATACCCAAATACATGTCACCTAATATCACCATTATAAATTGTTTTGCAACCATGAAGTTCAATTTTCCATATTTGCTTTCTACCATGCACAAATAAAAATGTCACTGAACTTTTGCTGTGTAATTGTAACAATGAGCACTCAAACACACCAAATCAACAATTACTAAAAACACACACAAAAACTGATTTTGCACGGGTACTGCACTATTAAGTTAAACTAATGCTGAGAGAGAACGAGCAGTCAACGTTGTGCAGGTGGTGCGATAATGCTGTCCGCCAGCAGGAGGCAACAGACTCAGTCCGGCGCGGCTGCGCTGTTTCTCATCACCCGCGAGTAACGGACAGTAGCGCCGCCGCGCAGGAGGGGAATGGATCTGTGAAAGCCCACTTCATCAGCGAGTGAGTCACACTGACATTATTACCAGAAATTAAACGTCTTTGATACGATTAGATGACTGCCAGGTTGCAATACAGCAGTTTAAATAGTTTATTCGGTGCAGCTATCGAGTTAGCTCGTAGCTCGCAATGCCTGTGTCTGAAACCCCAGTGAGCTGCCTACACAGACAGCACGTTTGGGCGTCAGAGTAGGCTACAAATCCGCAGGCATTTTGGTGCGTTCCGAGTCTGTAGTATTTCGGGGCATTATCGGTGCTATTTAGACAACTCGACTGTTTTTTAACGCATGATGTGTGATAATTAAAGGTAATATCTTACCCAGAAAGGTTGTATATAGATAGCTCACTAGATAGTCAAAGCCTCAAAAACGATTCGCTGTTAAGCTTGTGGCTGAATTGTTTCATTTCTGTCTCTGTCATAACTGCTTACAGAACAGGCTTGATGTGTTTGCTTGATTATGAACTACGTGTCTTTAGTAGCCTATACACCAGCTAAATGCCTTAAAGTCCTTTACCTGAGCTTTATTAATCACATCCGAGCTGTTGCTCATTAGTTTTTAGACCAGACTGAGTCCTGTTTTGGAGAGATTAATAAACTGCATCTGGTTGTAAAATACCAAATTATACACACAATGTACTTCTGTGAATAGAAAAAAGTGCACTATACTTTTAGATTTTGGAACTGACACCTACAACTTTCCCATATCTTCTGTTATTTGGTCAACTATGCACTTTTATCAGATGATTCTGAAAATGGCCAAATATTGTCTGATTATTTGGCTTGTCCAACACATCACTCTTATCATTAGTTACATTAAACTAGCTAAAGAAAAGTACTGCAGTTCTTTTTAATGAAACTGTTTGTTATGTCAGGTGTTATGACACAGCAAGATTATTATTTAATATAGCGCACTGGCCTTTAGGACTCAACCATGAATTAAACATTCACAAGAGACCTGCTGTAATTCCATATGATCGCATCAACTGGTTTCACATTTTGGATGGGTACTCATGTTACTGTCTGAGGCTGCTGGATGTCTGGAGGGGTTTAAAGAACGACCTGTGTCGTTGCCTTCCTTTGATGCAATACTATGAGACTAAACACAACTATAAATGGATTAATTTTTTTCCAGATGTGTTGTCCGTATTACTGTTTAAAATGTTGTACAAAGTGCATGTTAATGATTGATTAAAGCATTTAAAATACCAAGGTCAGTACTCTGTTTGCCAAGCAGGCCATTTGTGCCATATAACAGCTTTCATTAGCACTGTCTCAACTTTTATTTATTATTATTTTTTGTTGCTAAGGACATCAGTGTTACTGGTGTAAGCATGTATTTAGATGAGAGTCTGGCTTGTGTCACTTGCTAGCAGGATCTCTAAAAATAACACTTGATGGTTAATGCTCAATATTGGATAATCCAGTGAATTAAATGTTTTACAAAAGAATGATACTTCATCTCATTTCATTATTGTCTCTTTTTACTTGACCTTGATGGTTGAAATAACAAGTTTAAAATCAGACTATTTATAATGAATGATGAACCCTGGTCACATTTTAGGTTAGGGTCCAATTCTCATTATTAACTAAATGTCTGGGTTGTTTGTTCACATTACTAAATGTTTCAACATTGCTCTCACATATGCATTACAGTTGTTGTTGTTTTCTTGTTTTTAAAGAAATTAATTCTTTTCATTTCATACCTTTAATTCATACAATTCGTCAAGGACACATTAAATTGATCAGAAGTGAAGACATTTATAGTGCTTCAGAAGATGCTGTTCTGTTAAACTTTATAATCATCAAAGAATCCCGCTCTCAGCTCTGATAATAAGATGAAGACTGGAGTAATGGCTGCTTAACATACAGCCTACATTTTAAAATGTATTAAGTTAATGTTACATATAAAAAAAACATATAAAAAGATCTTATTGACCCCTGACTTTGACACCATATATATATATGGCCAAACCATCTGATATCCAAACAGGATTTCACATGTTAAACCCTAAGTTCGTAACTCCTAATGTTTGTCTTTCAGGGGCCTGATAATGGCCAGCCGAGGAGGCTAGCGTTACCATGGGCAGCGTCACTCTGCGCTACTTTTGCTATGGTTGCCTCTTCACCTCCGTGACCTGGTCGATTCTTCTCTTCCTGTATTTCAACCTCAGCCAGGAAAGCAGCTTGTCTTTCAGAAATGTGCCCGTCCAGGGGCAGCGCCGTTTCCAACCTCGTTTCACCCGTGGCCCAGCGGTCCAGCATAGAGATGGCAGTCACGTGCGCAAAGGCCATGCAATGGAGGCTGTCAAACCGGACCTCTCTCCAGAGCTGGGTTAGTGGATGTTTCAAGTATAAAAATAATATACAACAGCCACAGCAAATGAACATATAGGCTATTTAATGAAGTCTGAGTAATATTTTATTTTACCTTTAGTTTTGGTCCATGAGGGCATGTCATACAACTTGTACCAAGAGTAAGATGAATTTGTGCCTAATAGAGTTTGATTGGACGCACAGCCTTGGCTTTGACACAAACAGCATAAGATGTGGAAAGAGTTTTCTTCTCTATGAGCTGTTTGTCAGCTATCCTATTTTTTGGGTTGCGACTAGTGTTAATTTCGTTAACGAAAACTATGACAAAATGTTCATCAACAAGCTTTTCTATGACAATGACGTGATGACAACAGCTTCATTAAACGATAACTGACTATATCAGCATGCAATATCGTTGATGAAAAAGACGAGACTAAAATGTAACTTAAGAATAAAAAAAATAAAAATCTTTAATGAAAAATTTTGTTTTCAAGCCTCTACTATAAGAGTTCATGCTTGCGGTTGCCAGATGTCAAAAGTTTAAATTTCCCAATCAGAGCTTTTCTGTTAAGGATACATTTTCTACCTGGTGTTTTACTTAATCTTTGCAATCTGGCAAAATGAACACTATTTGCGACGCACTGGTCTAAAGCTGCCAGCATTACTGTCAGTGGCTATGTTTACATGCAACCAAAAAATAATCCATTAGTAATTGGATTGACGGCTCAGTCGGCCCGAAAAGCCTTCATGTAAACACCTTAATCAATCCGATTGAGCTCGATCGTATTGAAAGGGGTCATTTATTCCTTTTCTAATCCGGTCGAGAGAACATAACACTTGATCAAATTGAAAACCAAAACTGGAAAGGACTGTGCATGTGCAATAACGTAGAAATGGGGTAATGACGTATGACGAGCGAAACGAGCTGTTGTTGTTGTTAAAATATCTTTCCTTCATTCCTCACTTTATACTCTCATCCACAGACACTTTATTTTGGACGCAGAAATATAAGCAGCACGGCATTACGCTTCATGTGCTCGTCGTCTCCTAATCAGAAGGAAATATTAATCCCGGAATAGATCAATATTAAGTCTGCTCTTGGGAGAATAGTATGCACAAACAGCGGGAAACTCTGTATATTCGTGAAGTGTGCGCATGTCAAAAAAATGTATTCTGATTAGAAGCTTGTGACATCACTTTATTTATCGTTCACTACGTTAACTACGTGTAAAATATGTTCAGAGTCATCAATCGGAATGCATTACAATTCCGACTGAAACAAAAAGTGCATGTAAATGTAACCAGTGAGCGAGAAAGAGAGCCAGTGCTGCTCATTTACGGTATTGAACTCTACCAGAGTGTCAAACTGACGTCTCACCATGTGCTTTCTAGAATAAATTGTGTTGACAGTTTATTTCAGTTAATTATAAAAGATGGAATGGCTTGAAAAAGGTTTCCTCAATAACGGGAATGAAAATTTGTCACCTATTACTTTTGTTTTTAGTAAATTGACTGCAATTGGCTATTCACTGCAGAAATCGCTCGGTGAAATTTTACTGCCAGATAAATGGTTAGCCTATGCAGGAATGAGCCAGTGAGAACAGATTTTGTTGCCATGACAACACATTTTCTACTGTTATGAAGTTGAATCGATTCACCGCTGTGGACTCCACTAAATCCTCTGAAAAAGCAACTTTATCTTAATGAGCAGCCACTGAGTATTAAGTTATTGTTTTTTACATTAGTGTTTTGCATTTTGGTCAGATGTGTCAGAAGACTCTTTTCTTCTCTTATTACGGGGCACCAGCCAGGAATTTCACCTTGACAGTAAAGAGCAATCTTACATCTTATAACAAAACACCTCAATCACTTAGGAGACATTCTTGTCTACAGCTGCTCCGGCATGGAAACAATGTTGGACTGTGTACAGCTCACTCAGGGCAGGTCTATGCTAATACGGCAGTGTCCGTCAACAGTCGTGGGAGGGGCTTGTGCAAAAGTATGTCACATTGCCCAGAATCTGAGAACAGGGTGTTCTGAGACAGTGCTTATGCTTTATGGGGATTTTAAAAAAACTGTCATTTAATTATTATTTGTTTTATCATTGTAGGGTGGTTGTGTAACTGCCAACACACATTTATGTTCAAACACCATGTAAAAGTGAATTTTGCATAATAGGTGCCCTTTAATAGCCTGACTACGTCAGACTTCCTACTTCTGCTCAATTTCATTTCACTTCTGTAGTCAGTCTGAGATAGCAGCTTATCTTTCAGTTTTCCAGCGGCCTTTGGACGGCCGGGCCAATCAACGAACAGAGGGCGGGCTGAGAGCCGTGACGTAGATGCTGATTGTACCGTGGATGCGTAGATTTACTTCACATAATATGCAAAAGTCGTTCACAGCCATGTTCACTCCGGTATTTCGCGCGGTGGTTTTGTTTGCAAAACACACGCCATAACCAAACGTTATGTGATTGGCTTACGGGTAACCAATGATTTTAAACTTCAGACAAGCGCCCCCCCGCGAGAAAGAAAACGCTTTTCAATTGTGCCATGCCAGACTCTGTCTACGAAGCAAAGTGAAGTAGCAGAGTCTGGTATTACCAGGCTAGCCCTTTAAGCTTTGATTTGAAAATGGAGAATGATGGCACCGATCGGATCGATACTGGTAGGCTATTCCAGTTCCTACAACAGGTTTATATTCATCAAAGGTCAATAAACATTTTAATTATCTCATAATATACATTGCACATAACAACATTTTTGAATCAGACTCTCTAAATCCCTCCTTTCCGCGAGCCTACTCTGCTCTGATTGGCCAGATGGCCCAGTCTGTTGTGATTGGTCTACCGCTTAAAGCGCTTGTCGGAAACAAATTGCTCATTACCATAAACTTCAGCTCCGTCCAGTGGCTTCCTAAAGCTCAGTGATTGTACAAACTGTATAGACAGTAACGATGACGTCGATTTTAGCATATCAATTTCAGTGTGAGTCTGATGATGAAACATTGGAAGAACTAGTTATTCAACCCGAACCCGACGTGAGCAAGACATTTCTCAGTGATACGCTGGTCAGTTTGAGGTAGCCTGCATTGTGAGATGTTGCAACTAATTCCTCACAAGCAATAACAAGTGTATGTCCATCAACACACCGATGTGTATATTTCTAATTTATTGCAGTGCACATGTGGGAACTGTATCAATAACAGCGTATACGTTAGCCAAGCTCTAATGTGAATGACGGATATTAACATAAACACACATCAGTAATTATTCATACTTACAGGTTGTGATTCTGAGGAGCAAGTTTGTCCAAATAAACTGGGTACTGACCCATCTTTCAAGAGCAAGCATTTTGCGAATCCCGCATTGAACTGCTTCTCAAAACCGAGATTTGAGAAGCAGTCGTCAGTAAAGTGATGTTTGAGGGCTGGTCAAGTTGTTTGCGGGCGGACAACGTACAACATAAGGCGGGCATTATGCAAATGTCTTTAATAGTGACGTAGAACCGTCATGCAGTAGTATTGCCTTTCTTTGTTTCGGCCACTGCTGCTGCATCCAAATGGTTCAAAGGATTTTTTCTGCCGGTCCAGGTCTAAACCTTAGGAATTAGTCTCAAAATGGGTGAAGGGCAGAAACTGCTTGTAGACTTTGAGAAGACAATGAGAAGTCCTGTCCTTCCCGGGCTTGGTACTAGGGGTCGTCTTCTTGCCTTCTAAAGCCCTATTCGGACGGGATTAACTTTACGAGGGTAGATGGAGTAATGTAATTTTACCACAGGACGTCTGTAATGTTAATGGCCAATTCTCACGGGATAAGATATCTCATTAAAACTAGCAGAAGTGGGAGGGGTAACTCGATTTGCGCATTGCCGTCACCCTCCTGTCGTCATGTGTGTATTACGTTGCTTCCTGATATCATGTGTGCAAACACATATAACCTATATTTATTTATAGAAAACAGTTATGTCCGGTCGAACGATGTATTAATTAACTTCATATTGGATTATGTTGGTAATAGGTACTTACCTAATGCTAAAAGATGTTTCGTGCCTCTAACAAGTGCTTTCAATCTTATTTTTGATCTGAATGGTATGTGGAAAACACTTGGGTTTTGCCACAGACTTGTCCCAGCGTCTAGAACGCAACTGAATTCTTTTTCATACTTGAAAACCCACGGGAAACTACTTTTAAACAGGGAATGACAGAATATTTACGTACATATTTTACAGCGGGTCTATTCGCATGGGATTAGTATTACCTGAGGTAATTTTTCCGGACCTTTTTCCAGAAGGTAAAAGTCGCCGTAATCTTTACTGACATTGTCCGTAATGATTACTGAGATGGCACATTCGGACGGGACTAAAATCACTGAGAAGCTTTGGTAATTATTACTTTACCCGACCTCTCCATGTTAAACTAGTCCCGTCCGAATAGGGCTTAAGAGGTGTCTGTCAGTTGTCCTATTATCTTTATCTGATGGTGTTGGACAACTGTTTGTGCTAGTCCACCAAAATCCAATCAAAATATAGCCAACCTTTTCACTGTGGTCAGTCAGATAGGGGCCCCGGAATGTGCTGTTTACTACATGTGTTATGATCTCTGATTTCAGGAATGATTTTTAACAAGCAGGATCAAGAGGTACGAGATATGGGATATCATAAGCACGCCTTCAATGTACTCATCAGTAACCGCCTCGGATACCACAGAAACGTCCCTGACACTAGGAATGACAAGTACGAGCATCTATCTGTGTACTAACCACCTGCTTAATCATTATCTCTCTTGAATCATTCGCTAGAAGTCACCATGAAATCAGAATTGAAGTTTCTTAATTTTTATAGCATATTGCAGTGTTTATTATATATTATTTATCCTTATCCTTATATATTAAGTCTTTTTTTTTTTTTTTTTTGCCCTCGTAATATTTAATTAAAAAACATTAACTTCCCCTCCCCTTCTTTTCTGATGATGTGTGAGCCGGCATGAGGGCTGAGCAATAATCCCACCTTTCCAGCAACCTGTTTTTCACAAGAGAGAGCAGTTAACAAATGACAACAATACAATCAATGGACAAAATCAAGTCCCACTCTGAATTTTTGTCTAGTTTGAGAAGCCGTTTCACTTGGATATGTCACAGTAGGGAAGAAATACGATCTTAATTTCCATTTCATGCTGACTTTTTAACTTGCTATAAACCTAAAACTTTAAAGTAATTGAGTTAAAGTTCAGTTAAGGGAATAGTTCACCCAAAAGTTAAAAAATAAAAATAAAACAATTATTTACTCACCCTTCATGTTGTTCTCTTGAACACAAACTTTTTGTTTAAAACAAATTTTTAAAGAATATTCATTCAGCCTTTTACACAACAAATGTATTGACCATGTGAAAACATCATTATTTTCCAAGTCATACAATAGCTTTGTGAGGGAAACGGACCAAAATTTAAGTTATCCACTGAAAAGATGTATCTTTGAAATGTCATTAGGCATTGTTACTCACAGTTGTTTACATACACAGAATGGAAATTTGAGGGCACAATTTTCAGTTGATGACTTACATTTTGTATGAAGTTTGACAGATTTGGTCACTTTAATCTGATTGTATGAAAAAGAGTAATGTAAATAAAAATATACTTCAAAAAGAATCCATTTGTGTTTCACAGAAGAAGAAGAAAATACTGTAGGTTTAGAACGATAGTGAGTAAATAATTACAAAATTTTAATGTTTAGGTGAACCATTGTTTATGGAACATTTTATGAGGTCAAGGTACACATAAGGTTTGTAAGAAAACATGCCATGTTGTGTAAATGGAGGTCAAGGAGTGCTTTTTGGCATGATTCTGCTGTAAATCATCACTGTTCCCAACAGGTGCAGAGACAGGATCTATCCCGTGGCTTTGCCTGCGGCCAGCATAGTGATCTGTTTCTTCAATGAGGCATTATCTGCCCTCCTGAGGACTGTTCACAGTGTGCTGGATCGCACACCAAACTACCTGCTCCATGAGATCATACTGGTGGACGACCACAGTGAACTGGGCAAGCTGCCTTACTTCTCTAAACATGTCTTATTTAATCTTGTTTTGGTCCACTGAAGCAAGATAATGATTGACATACCAATTCTGTCCTGAACCATAGTGAGCTACCTTGCTGTCAAGAGACTCAACTAGCTCTAGTGATCTCCTCACACAAGAGACTAGGACTCATTGACGTTTAAATGTTGCAAAGCTAAAAACTTGATTTGATGCTAAACGTAAATAAGCGTAAAAAAAGCCACATATTCTCGTTCTAAGAATCAATATTCTAGTTTGATTTTTCATATGAATGTTTTTTGGGAAAAATGTATTAACTACTGTAGGAGCATAGCAGTAGGCTAGTACTCAATTAACAGTCCAAGAAAAGAGTATAACTGTGCAAAGCACTGGAGAGAAACAACTGAGTAAAATAACTTAATATGTCACCGTTTGAATGCACTTTAAACATGACAAATCACAATATTGGCATATCATGAACCAGATATTAGGTCTGCGTGCATGTGAACTGAATCATTTGGTCAACAAATCCTCTTCTAGACATGTTATACTGTCTAAAACCCGTCAAAATTCTATAATTAGTCTTACGACAAGTGGAAATCCATGAGATGAGCTTTCAGATCTCCTGGATTTAACCATTAAAATATTTGATAGAAGACAGAGTGTTTGAGCGAAGGGTAAGAAATGGAGTAACTCTGAGCTGGCTGTCTTACTCATCAGTTGTCACTGTATGTCTGACAGATGATCTTAAGGAAGATTTGGATTCTTACATTCAGCAGCACCTGCAGAAGAATGTGAAGCTGGTTCGTAATGAGCGAAGGGAGGGGCTGATCCGTGGGAGGATGATTGGGGCATCTCATGCTACAGGTTAGACTTTAAACCCCCATTCATTTACCCTAGGTTTAGTCCATAAACTTTTTTTTTTTTTTGCATTGGAGGCTGTTCACACACTACACCAGAGGTGTCCAATCCTGCTCCAGGAGGTCCAACGTCCAGCTGAGTTTAACTCCAACACACCTGCCTGGAAGATTTTAGCTCTCCTTGATTAGCTGTTTCTGGTGGACGTTAGCGCTCCAGGAACAGGATTGGGCACCCCTTTATTACCTCTGTACTACACTCAACTCACAACCATTCAAACTGAATATTTATTTTCCTGTGAATTATTAAATGGTTACAAAATGAAACCTAGGGTCTTTTTGTTAATCTACCCAAGGCTAACTTTTGTTTAAAAGCATAATTAGAATGGAAACGCCACTTTTAAGTTTGACCGTATTTTCGTTTTCGGTCAAATTGCCTTCTGAATGGGAGTGCTTGGGGCACTTCTATGATAGCATCAAAAATGTCTATTTTTAAAACACTAAGAAGGCTCGACACAACATGAAACTTTGCTCGAAGTATCACCAGGGGCTCTACACATGAACTCGAGCATTGAGAACATTGTTTGTGTAAACAGAGTTTACTAAAAAGATAGATTTTGAACAACTCACTGTAGCTGTGTCCACCGGCATTATGACAGTCAAATTCACAGATAATTTGTTGTTTTGTCATTAGTGAAAATCAATATTACCTTGTATTTGAAAAAGGATGCTTATATAAGAAGCAATACTAAAAATCAGAGTCAGTTCATTCACTTTCGGAGATCGACTATTTTTGACTGTCATAATGCCGGTGGACACAGCTACAGTGAGTTGTTCAAAATCGTTCTTTTTAGTAAACTCTGTTTACACAAACAATGTTCTCAATGCTCGAGTTCATGTGAAGAGCCCCTGGTGATACTTCGAGCAAAGTTTCATGTTGTGTCGAGCCTTCTTAGTGTTTTAAAAATAGACATTTTTGATGCTATCATAGAAGTGCCCCAAGCACTCCCATTCAGAAGGCAATTTGACTGAAAACGAAAATACGGTCAAACCTAAAAGTGGCGTTTCCATTCTATGCTTTTAAACGAAAGTTTGCCTCGGGTAGATTAACAAAAATACCCTAGGTTGCATTTTGGCGAGAGTTACCCTTTAAAGCTGTAGTTATCTTTTCAATCCTTCCGTAAGGCTGTCTTCATCTGTCTATCTTTCAGGTGAGGTGTTGGTGTTTCTGGACAGTCACTGTGAGGTGAATGAGGCATGGCTCCAGCCTCTGCTCACACCCATTAAAGAGAACAGAAAGACTGTGGTGTGTCCTGTCATTGACATCATCAGCGCAGACACACTAGTATACAGTCCCTCTCCTATCGTGCGAGGGGGATTCAACTGGGGCTTGCACTTTAAATGGGACCCAGTACCCATGTCTGAACTCAACAGTCCTGATGGAGCCATCAGGTATTACCAGTGTGTTACATTATGCTGGAATGCAAACTCGCATGCTCGCCTTTCGGAATATTTTATAATATCAAATATATACAGTAGTCAGCATTTGAAGTGGATCAAAACCTTTCATCAGAGTTATGAATTTTGAACAATACCCGTTCTTGTCTTAGGACAGCTTTGATTAACTTTTTTGATCCACTTCATATGTTGATCACTGTATTTTATACCAAATAAAAAGAGAAAATAGCCAAATGAGATGAAGTTATAATAATATAGTTTTATTTGTATGAAAATTGTATTAATAGTTTTATTAGTATTATTTGTAATAATTATTTGCATAATTGTGATACCGTTTTGTGACGTAAAATACTTTGAAATATATGTAATTATGGTCACGCTGCGAACCTCTGTGTAATACTGCATGTCCTGTCCCTGAAGCAGCTGTTATGGATTGGGATGAGGGCTAACACTTTAACCTTCACAGACTGTCCTGTTTAAAATCAATCTCCCCAGACAGAGTTTGAACTATAGAGTTGTCTGTGTTACTCTAAGCCCTTTTTCCACTTACATTCACATTTACCAGTCAAATGTTTGGACACATCTACTCATTCTTTATTCTTATTACTATTTTGCGAATTCTAGAATAATAGAGAAGTCAAATTAAAGTATTGGAAAATATGTAGTGACCAAAATATATAAATCAAAAAAGTTTAGTTTTGTAAAAAATAAACTTGTACATAGGTAAAATGTATATTTGTCTAGCATATGTTTTTAGATCAAAAGAGGTCATGTGAAACAAATGCAGTCCAGTTTATTCACACATTTGCTGGTAGTGCACACAAGCCCACTATGGTACACTGAGATTTGACTCCAGTCATGTTTCTACAGGTCTCCCACAATGGCAGGTGGACTGTTCGCCATGGACAGGAATTATTTTTATGAGCTTGGCCAGTATGATCGTGGCATGGATATATGGGGTGGAGAGAACTTGGAAATCTCTTTTCGGGTAAATGGTTTGTGTATACTTTGACCAACAATTTATTTTATTTTTTTTTACAAACCCATGTGGGCTTACGACACCTTCATTAATGGTGACGCCATGATAGCCTTTGATTTGATGTATTGCTATTTCCATTTATTGTGCAGCCTAATTTGTTTATATTATTATTAGGAGTTGATGAAAAGCTAATAATTAAATTTAATGTAATAATAATATAAACAAAATGCCTACACTTTTGATAGTGTTTTCTCAAAGCAGTTCGTTCACAGTAAATCGCTGTGTTTAACATGCATTTTGAAATGCAATGTGCAGTAGATTTCCAACATTTTTGTAGACATAAGTTTACAAGTTTAAGAATTTAAGACATACATATTTGTATTGTAACTTGTAGTTTTTGTTGGTTCTTGTAAAAAGTGAACCTATACAGTTGTAATAAAAATTATTCAACCCCCATTGCAAATCAGGTTTATTGGCAAAATGTAGTCTTTCAGCTGTTTGTAATGAACAAATCAAACAAAAGTAATTGAAATAGCTCAACACAATAAATGTTTCAAGTAGTTTCCCCAAATTCAACTCAATATGCAACTTTTAATGACTTGTGCTTGAGCTTGAACACATGAAATATCTAAACTGGCTAGGTTTAGTGAATATCACATTTGACTGCATGTTAGAAATTCAAAGTCAAAGAATGTCAAAAGAATGTTAGAAGTCAAAAGAATGTTCCAAAAAGTTAAGAGAAGATAGCATCACCCTTCAAAAATACAAAAAGATAGTGAAGGCACTAAATGTTTCTAGAGAAACAGTTTGATGCATAGTCAATGGAAGCTATCAATGGCTGCAATCAGGCTAAACTCATGCCAAGACGTACACCATTAATATCAAGTCAAGTCACATTTATTTATATAGCGCTTTTTACAATACAGATTGTTTCAAAGCAGCTTTACAGAGATAACAGGAAAAGAATGCAAACAAGTATGTTTCCAGAAGTAAATAGCATCACAGTCCAGTTTAGGTAAGTTCAGTGATGTTTCATTTTTGTTTTAAAAAAAGTTATTAATTTAGTTATGTGCCCAACTGAGCAAGCCAAGCCAATGGCAACAAAGGTGGAAAAAGGCGACTGTGGCAAGGAACCAAAAGAATAGGTCAGAAGTCAGATTGGTTTGGAACAATCAGAATATTGTCCAGTTCCATCTGATTGAAGATCGGAGTCACGGCAGTATGATGACGGGTTTGTTGAGGATCAGTGCCGATGGCTGTCGTGTCGATGAGGCCTTCAAAGGGGAGAGTCTAGTTGGCATAATCTCTCCTCCTGACACTTCAGGGATGCGTTGTGGTCGTGTCTAGATGCAGGTCCTCCATCTGGTCTGGATCCGGCCGACTACATCATGCATTGTGGTCGTGTCTAGGCGCAGGTCCACCATCTGATCAGGATACGTCCTGGATCCAGCTGATTACAGTATCGCCAGCAGCCATATCACCCTGTAGCCCAAGACTGGTTGCCCGCTGAAGCTAAGCAGGGTTGAGCCTGGTTAGTACCTGGATGGGAGACCTCCTGAGAAAACCAGGTTGCTGCTGGAAGAGGTGTTAGTGAGGCCAGCAGGGGGCGCTCACCCTGTGGTCTGTGTGGGTCCTAACGCCCCAGTGTAGTGATGGGGACACTATACTGTCAAAGAGTACCGTCCTTCGGATGAGACGTTAAACCGAGGTCCTGACTCTCTGTAGTCATTAAAAAAATCCCAGGATGTCCTTCAAAAAAGAGTAGGGGTGTAACCCCGGCATCCTGGCCAAATTTACCCCTTGGCCTCTGTCCATCATGGCCTCCTAATCATCCCCATATACTGATTGGCTTCATCACTGTCTCCTCTCCACCAATAAGCTGGTGTGTGGTGGGCGTTCTGGCGCAATATGGCTGCCGTCGCATCATCCAGGTGATGCTGCACATTGGTGGTGGTTGAGGAAATTCCCCCCTTCCATGTAAAGCGCTTTGAGTACCTAGAAAAGCGCTATATAAATGTAACGAATTATTATTATTATTACAGTAAACCCCGGAATAAGCAGAAAGACTAACATTAGCATAGATGTCATTTTTCTTATGATTTAACGGGTACATCGGGTGTTATAGGAAGTATAATGTATAATGACCCAAAAGCACAAGAAAAGTCAGCTCCAATTTGCTCAAAATCATATAAATAAGCCACAGAGTTTTTAGTATTCTGTTCTGTGGTGCAATGAATCAAAATGGATGGAACTTTTCTGCCCTATGGATCAGCGGTATGTCTGGAGGAAGAAGAAAGAAGCATATGCTGAAAGGACACTCTGTCTGCAGTTAAGCATGGTGGGGCTCGGTGATGTTCTGGGGCTGTTTTGCATCCTCTGGCACTGGAAACCTTCAGCGTGTGGAAGGCAAGATGGATTCATTGAAGCATCAGGAAATCCTAGAAGAAAACATTATGCTGTCAATGAGGAAGCTAAATCTTAGGCGTCATTGGATCTTCCAACAGGACAATATAAATATATAAATGCTATATAAATGAAGGTGACTTGACAATGATTCCAAGCATACCTCAAATCCCACTAAGGCTTGGTTGCAAAAGAAGTCCTGGAAGATTCTACAGTGGCCATTACAGTCACTTGATTTGAACCCCATAGAAAATCTCTGGTGGGATTTAAAGACGGCGGTTGCAGCACACAGACCCAAGAATATTACTGAACTGAAGGCCGTTGCTCATGAGGAATGGGCTTAGATTCCTCAGAAACACTGCCAGAAGCTGGTGTCTGGTTATACATCTCGTTTGCAGCAAGTCATAACCGCAAAAGGGTGTTGAAATATTTTTGAGACTGCAGAAGTCATTAAAAGTTGCACTTTCAGTTGAATTTGGGGAAACCACTTGAAATATTTGTTGTGTTGAGCTATTTCAATGACTTCTGTTTGTTATTTGTTCATTGCAAACAGCTCAAAGTCTGTATATTTTGCCAATAAACCTGATTTTCAATGGGGGTTGAATGATTTTGATTACAGCTGTGTGTGTGTGTGTGTGTGTGTGTGTGTGTGTGTGTGTGTGTGTGTGTGTATATATATATATATATATATATATATATATATATATATATATATGTATATGTGTGTGTATATAAAATATGTATCTATATACATGTGTATATGTATATATTATACATAATAATACATATTTTATGATACATATTTTATCAGTTTAATTGCATATTATGTGATCATTAACCGACGTCAGAGATCTTTAAATTATTGAAAAATATTTCTGAGGGTGTTCGGAACCCCCTGGTTTAGACATTTTTATTTGATCTTGGGGACCAAAGATATACTTACTTGGTTGAAATTATTTTCTCTCATCAGATTTGGATGTGTGGAGGCCAGTTGCTAATCGTTCCCTGCTCCAGGGTGGGGCATATCTTCCGCAAGCGCCGGCCCTATGGGTCACCTGGAGGTCAGGATACAATGGCCCACAATTCTCTGCGTCTGGCCCATGTCTGGATGGATGACTATAAGGTGGAGATCAATAGCATAATACTATAATAATAAAATACTCTTTGTGATGGAAATAATACTCTAAACTATTCTAGCATTTGTAAAGAGAGATTGTGTTTTGAGAAACATGAAAGTGGCACCAGAATGTAGGAGATCAGTTTCCTTGATTTGCCTGAGTTTCCTCACATTAATAAGTGGTCATTATTCAGAAATATGACTGCTGAATGCTGCTTTAACCAGTCAGAATCCAGTATTTCAGCGAGCCGTGTAATAATGTTAGATGCACAGTGGTTTTCTTTTTTCTAATTGTAATGTGTAAATGTGCATTTGCAGAGAATTTATGAAGACTCTTCAACAAAAATTATTCAATCTAGAGTGAAATAGTTTCTGTTTTCTTCTCAATATTGTAGTTTTATTTTATTCATCGAGGCATTCCAGGTCTCTTCTCTTGACAGTTTTTCCTCAGTGTTTTTTTTTTTGTTGTTTTTTTTTCTGTTTTCCCGGGCATTTTGAGTCAAAGTTGACAGATTTCACAGAAAATCGCATAGTGCATGATGGGTACAGATTCTGTTTGGTTTTTTTAAGCTTCACATGATTCCATCCTATCGGAGAAAATCAAACATGTTTGATATTTTGTGCCAATTGTAGAACACGCATTGTTTTATTGTTTTCATTTGTCATGGATCTCCTAGCAACATGTCTGCATGAGTCGTTTAGTGTATGATGCCCTTAACTTTGGTTTTCGCACATGATCTCTTTTAGAGGATAGAGTTTGACCTCTATAAGACAGATGAGAGCAGATATCACATGGCTTTTTGCTTTACAAAAATGTTCAGCATGTCCACCCTGACCCTGATTCTTTAAGGTCACTCAATAAATTGATTGTTTTTTGTCGGGTTGGAAATCGACAGCTGTGGTGCTGAAAGTTGTTCATTGCTGTTGGCAACCTATAGCACGTACAGCATGGTTCATTACACTCCTGGTAAAAAAAATGGGCCAAGCCAAAAATGGTCAAATATGTAGTGGTTTTTTTAAATGGTCTTAATCATTAGGAAATTAGCAAGAATTGCACAAATACTGTAGATAGAGTTATTTAGCGCTGAAGAGCCTTCTGTGGCCGTGTGGGTGAACTTGCAGACAGATTTTTACAGGAAGAAAAGTCAGTCTCCCACTCAATGTTGATGGCTTCAAGCAGTTCATGAGTAGTTGAAAAATGTTTCCCAGTTCATTTGAGTTTAATGTGAGACCAAATAAGCATTATAGGGTTCAAATCTGCCAAAATCTGCCTGATGGACTCGTTCTCAAGCCACTTCTTATTTGTCTTTGCAATTTGGGCTGGAGAATTGTTGAAAAATAACATCCGGTCATTCCTCTTTAGATAAAAACTTTTAATTTGTGGGAAGCAAGCCATTCTGCAATATTCTCCTGCACTCCAAAGCATTAAATTACTTTTTACAGTGAAGAATCTCACCAATACCAGCAGCTAAAAGGCTTTCCACACAATGACACCTCTTCCTCTGGGCTTCACTGTGTTAGAGACGCATTTATTATTGTATTTCTCAGCAGATTTTCGAAGACACCGCTGTGATTCATCACTCCACACACAACTTCCCATATTCTGACAAAAACTTAATTCTGTCTTTGTTGGTTTTCTGAGACAGCAATGGATTTGTAAGTAGTGCATTTGCTTAGATTTAGCTAATTTCCTGATCAATAATTTGTGGTTAAGAGAATTAAGAGCTTAGTGTTTAACCATCTTGGGCTTGGCCCATTTTTTTTTTTTTTTTTTTTTTTGGAGTGTACATGATGGAGATGTGTGAAATTCTTCATGTGTGTTAGAATTGTACAGCTGCATCCATTGCGTAGAACTTCAAAGTCTCATCATAATTGGCTCCTCGTCTAAGAGATAATTGACCCAGTTAGAGGAGAATGTAATTACCCGTGTCAAACACATTAAAGCTGTGCTTCAGCCGGTTATTCTCAAGATCTTGCTTAACAGGGTCAGCTACATTCTCAGCAATATTTGTTTAGTCTTTTTGCAAAAAAATAATAATAATAATTCTCGCTTCAGTAGTGTGTAAAAGTGTTGAATTATTTTCCAGCTAATGTGGGTTTTTTATTAATGCTGTTCTGATGTCCTTTTCGTAGGTGCTTGATTATAATAACACACATTATGCCTTAAAATGTTTCCCTGAATTTGAAGTATTCATGTGATGGAGAGAAAGACGGCAGTGATTTAGAACAGGATCTCCCAAACTGGGCTTTGTGAGAGAACAGCATGGGGTTTGTGAGTTGATGAAAAACAAATTAAATCATAAAAAATGCACAATTTAATTAATAAATCATTTTAAATTAATGACTTTTTTTTTTAAGAGAGTTATTAAAGTGTTATTAAATTACTGAAATATTAAAGGTGACCTATTATGCTATTTTGAATTATTATTATTATTTTTTTACCTTTCCTTTTGTGTGTAATATAGCTGTTTTGTGCATGTACATTTCCAACACATGCCCCAATCAGTAGACCAATCACAACAGACCGGGGTGGGCTGGCCAATCAGAGCAGACTGGGCTTTTCAGAAGGTGGGTTTTAAAGAACTAAATTGGAGTGTTCAGACAGGGGGTGAACATTTTGTTTTTTGAACAGTGAATCATGTAAACCTATTCTAGTAGACCCCTAAACAAAATTATAAATATGTAAATTAGCATAATAAGGGCCATTTAACTTGAAATCTTACTTGATAAATATTCATCGAACATTTCAGTAAATATTTTTTTAAGGGGTCAAAGGGGTTCCCTGACAAAATAGGTCTGGAGCAGAACTGCAACGTATGTGTGCTTCTATATTAACAGTCCAATCTGAGGCAAATTGTCTGGGATTTATCATATTTTCAGCCAAGCTAATTTAGAAACGTTGTTTTGGACTTTTGGACACTGACAGCTCATCTGAAGTAAAGAGCTAGAAAAACAAGATACATGTCTGGATTCATTCACAAACTTTAATACTGTGGCTTTCTAACATATTTTTAGGATAACTTGAATGGGTTTTCACCATAGGCTCTTGCATTTAAAAGTGATTGTCACTCTTAACTTTGCAGTGTGGACGTGGCCATTGTGATGTTTCCTCTCATGTCATTCTTATTTATTGACTGACTTTAAGTGATGTGGCCATAAAACAAATTTGATTAATTTATTTACAATAGTTGCTTTCTCTTTGCATTGGTGTCTCAAGTCTTCAACAAATACGTAGGGGTACAATTTTGTCCTTTGCTCTTCACTCTCTCTGAAGTATGCATGGGCTTTAATTCTTGCTTGAGTATGGAATTGACCACAACAGTCAATGTAAACGCACCTTTGCGAGAATGTTTTGCCTTGCATATGCTTTTTCAGTAAATGCGATAATAGAATATTTATATTGCAAATGTGTGTGTCCATCAGGAGCAGTACTTTGCCTTGCGCCCTGAGCTGAGGAACCGTGACTATGGGGACATCAGCGAGCGGGTCGCTATTCGGAAGCGGCTGCAGTGTCACTCTTTTAAATGGTACCTGGAAACTATCTACCCTGAAATGCAGGTTTCCTCCCCACGCAAGCCCCAGCAGCCTGTCTTCATCAACAAGGGTTTGAAGAGACCCAAAGTCCTGGAGCGGGGTCGGGTAAGACCTCACATTGACCCTTATGCTTACCTTATCTTGCATCAATAAATGACTGCATGAATGTGTCTGTTGTTTTTAAGTTTTACTCTCACAACACAGACTCTATTTTTCTATTTCGTGTCATTTTATTTAAACAAAACGTATTTTAAATATACACTGATGAGCTAAAACATTATGACCACTCACAGGTGAAGTTAAAAATATTAATAATTATTTCCTAACAAGGTCACATGTCAAGTTCTGAGTAGATTAGATGATTAGTGAACAATCAGTTCTTGTAGTCAATGTGTTGGATTGAAGCAGAAATGGGCAAGAGTAAAGACCTGAGAGATTTTGGCAAGGACCAAGGGGTAGATTTGGTCAAAGCATCTCTGAAAGGGCGAGCATTGTGGGATCCTCCTGGTCAGCATTGGTGAGAACCTACAGACAGTGGTCTGAGGAGCGACAAACCACAAACTGGCGACCAGGTGTTGGGCGTCCAAGGCTCATTGATGCACAAGGGCAATGAAGGCTAACTCATCTGGTCCGACCGCTAGAAGATATATTGTGGCACAAGTCACAGAACATTTTAATGTAGGTTATGGGAGTAATGTGTAACATCTCACTCTGCTGCGTAGCCCATGCCCATGATGACCTTTGTCCACCATCAAAAGCACCTACAATGGGAATGCAAGCATCAGAACTGGACCTTGGATCAGTGGAAGAAGGTTACCTGGGGAAGTGAAGGCACCAGAATGCACTGTGTGATGACAGCAGGTGGAGTGAGTGTGATTCTCTGGGCAGTGTTTTGCTGGGAATCTCTGGATTCTCCGGGAATCCATTCATGTGGAGTGTCAGTTTGACATGTGCCACCTACCTATATGTCGTAAACCAGGAACACTCCTTCTTTGCAGTATGGTATTCCCTGATGGCACGCGCCCTGCCAGACTGCACACATTGTTCAGGAATGGTTTGAGAAACATAATGAAGAGTTCAAGATGTTGCCCTGGCCTACAAAGTCCTTATATCTCAATCTGATGGACCAACAATTCTGATCCATGGTGGCTCAACCTCGCAACTTACAGGACTTCTGCTCCTAACACCTTCAGGGGTCTTGGAGTCCATGCCTCAACAGTATTTTAGTCAGGTGGTCATAATGTTTTGGCTTATTGGTGTCTATGTACAACGTGTCTGTTTTTAGGTTTGACTCTCACAACATAGATAGTCCATAGTCGCTATTTGTCATTACTATTACCTACTGTATTGTAAGTAAATAAAGTGCAGAGCCGTATGAAATGAACTGACAGCTCTCTGTATGAACAGCAGAGGGCAGTAGAGCAGCTCTTGAACAGCACAGGGTCGGACGACTCATTAAGTCCACTGATGTTTTGCATTGTTTTTGCACTACATTAGTGTAATGTAAGAGAATATTTAGAATATCATCTGATTTTTTTTTTTTTTTCCTAAGCCTAAGGTTTGTTAGTTATCACCATGAACTGTTTTAATGTACTTCTTTAAAAATAAATATTTTTTTCTGTTCTCTCTCAGCTGCGTAATCTGCTGGCTAACAAGTGTCTGGTGGCACAGGGGCGTCCCAGTCAGAAGGGGGGCACTGTGGTGGTGAGAGACTGTGACCCACTGGACCCTGAGCAGGTCAGGTCATCAATCTGCTGTCATTCTGTGATCATAAGCAGCTATGAAGTGAATTTTGCGGATAATTATTATTATTATTATTATTATTTTTAGCTCTGGTGAACATTTGGGCTGCTCATGTATGTCTTATATCATTATTCATTGTTGACTCATACTGAACAAACTACTGTTCAAAAACGTAGATTTTTATAAATAAATAAAAATGCTGTTCTTTCGTCCTTTCCTGTTTTGTTTTTTTTCTTTCATGTCTAAAAAATTAAGCAGTGTAACTGTTTTCCACATTGATGACAATAAGTGTTTCATAAGAAATTATTTTAATATGATTTGGTGCTTAAGGATCATGTGACACTGAAGCCTGGAGTAATGGCTGCTGAAAATTCAGCTTTGCCATCACAGGAATAAATGACAGAAAATATATGTATATAATATATATCTTTGAATTATATTCAAATAGAAAAGTTATTTTAAAATATAATAATATTTCATAAATTGTTACAAATGATTTTTAATTAAATAAATGCAGCCTTGGTGAGCATAAGAGGCTTTTTTTTAACCGACCCCACACTTTTAGTGGTAGTGTCAATGCCGCAATTTATTTTATTTTTCCATCTTACAAACTGTTTACTGTTGTTTTTTGCCACAGTTAGATTACTGTCTGCCCAACTAGCCCAACAAGTTCTGGAAAGAAATGAGTTGAAATGGGCTGTTATATCTAAACATATCTGAAGCGCATACTTTAAGTTTTATGATTGGTGTCGTTTCTGTTGTGTAGATGTTTTGTAATTGTAACCTGTGTGTTGTTGTTTTGCAGGAATGGGCTTATGATGAGGAACATGAGTTGATTCTAGCCGGGCTGCTGTGTTTGGACATGTCTGAGATTCGTTCCTCTGACCCGCCTCGCCTCATGAAGTGTCACGGCTCGGGTGGATCTCAACAGTGGACACTCGGGGTGAGGAATCTTCCCGTTACACTCTTCTATCACCGGCACACTAGGGCTGCAACTGCCAGGTTTTTCATAGCCAAGTAGTACATTATTTCTTTGATTAATTAGATTTTGAAAAAGTCACATTTTATTTTAAGCATTATGTTGAAATGTGCAAATGCGTTCAAACAATGTGCAAATTAAAGGCTTTAAAAAGGTCACAATATGCAGTGAGGCAGCAATTTAAAACGGTAATGTACACTACATTACTGTTTTAAATGGCTGTCACTGTATATTGTTTTCTTGAATATGCCTCTCTTTTTATAATGTTTAAACAATGTTGTTGTTTTTTTGTCCTCACAGAAGAAAGGCTGGCTGTACCAGGTGTCAGTGGGCCAGTGTTTGGCTGTTGCCGACCCGCTCAGCATCAAAGGATATGTTGCTATGGCGATCTGTGATGATTCCCGGTCCCAGCAGTGGCAGTTGGAGGGCTGAAGGTGCTGGCAGTGTGAGGAACAGCTAGAATAGAGCGCCCCCTCTGGCTGGGGATTGAACTGCACCGCCGCAGTGCCGTCAGATCAGAAATGGACATCATACCCTTGCTGGTCCAGACCGCTGTAACAGAATGTTGTGAGGGCCTTCAGTGAGGACCACAATTTGAGCTCAACTTTGAGTTTCAGCCTTGGTCTGAAGCTTTCTCGACCCATATTCTTTACTCAGAAACCAACTATTTTTAGAGTATTTTAAAAATTGTGTTTCTTCGAGTATTTGTAAGTTTTAATAATTTTAATTTGCTCTTTTAAATGTAAACGATTTGCACAGAGAAATTCTATTTTCATTTTATTACAGATGTTAGATGTGTTTAATATAACCATAGTCTTTAATCATCATTTTTAACTATGAATGCAGCATTAAATTTGTATTTTTATTTGTCTTTTTGTTTTATTTTTGTCAAATTAACATAAGCCTGTCGTTTTGATTTCCTTTATGTACTTTGATTTAATGATCACTGGATTTACCTTGACCTTAATAAAATGTAAATTAATCGGGTTGTTCTGTAATGGGTTAGTATTTCTTATGATTACTGGCATTAAACTATGGAGGAGTTCAGTGAAATAGCTTAATGAATAAAAAAAAAAGTGGTTTGGAAAATGGGTAGAAGGACAGTATTTTTCATCTCTTAATCATTTTGGACTGACACTTAAAGCTTTAAATGTACTTTTTCACGTGAACAGTCTTTTCGTGGATTAAAGTACACATATTTGAAAGTCCGATGTGAATGTATACTGCACTTCCTGTCATTTTGTACATGTAATTGTAAATACAGTGACAAGAATATAACATTCAATGGTGTTTTTTTTGTTTTAAGGTGCATTCAATAGTTAAAAATTAAATTTAAAATGTTTTACGCATTAGGAAATAAAGTGTGTTTTTGTGAAGAGTCATCTGAATGGTGTACATTCACTTGAGAAAAGACAGATCATAATAGTTTTCTATAAAAAGTATTTTAATCATGTTGAAGTCACATTACACACGGTAGGGAGAATCTTAATGCTCTGGCTGTAGCCTTTGTACCAGTGGTAAGGCCACTGTACCTATGCCTACTCTCAAATTACATCATTTTACAATACATGGGATAAAAATAATTTGACAATTAAAATTAGTTAAATGTGTTTTTCATGAAAAAACTTGAGACAAAAAAAAAACTTTCATTCTTGAGTGATTCTCTGAGATGGGTGCCTTTTGGGTCATACCTTTTTTTTTTATACCTGTACCTTAAATAGTTATATTTCTGATAATTTCATGTGCTAGTGGATTAGTCAAACCTTTAAGAAAATATATTTTCCCACCTCAGGCATGAAATTCTAATCGATATTGAGTGTTTTTTCTTACTGAAAGTTGTTTTGGAGTTCAACCCCGTCACAGACCACTTGGACCCTGTTTAAATATGATTTAAAAAGATTTTCAAGTAAATTCTTGAAGCTTTTCAATGAGATGTCCCTTGTTTGATATCATTTATTGCATGTAGAATTTTATTTTTAAATACTCACCATTTGAATACCAAATCAGGTCATGAAAACTGTATCTAACATTGGTCTTCATATCTTATCACAAAATATGCATTAACATTAGGATTTAATCAGGCTTTCATATTTTGTCTGACTGTCCTGTAAATTCTGCACACAGCAAAACAAACATTGACCTAATTTGTCTTCTTATCACGAAAATATTAATAAAATATCAAATAACAGGGTTGAACTCAGCATAACGGGGTTGAAAATGATAACAGGGTTGAAGTGATGATCATTATTTCAATATAGTATGGATTTCTTACCTGTAAAATTAATGATATCACATTCAATAAAATTGTATTTTATTAAAGTTGGCAAAAACAAACAAACATTTTAGTAAGTATTTAAATTATTATTATTATTATTATTAAATTAAATTATTAAAATAAATAAATTACCAAAACTGCAGCCAACATTTAAAATCTCACATGGACAAACCCCTATATACACTTACAGATACAGTATACACTTACTCTCTCTAACACACACTAATTTACACTCAACTTCATCTAATCTAAATTAAAGGTAGTGTAGGTAGGATTGTTATAAAAAAACTTTTTTCCAAATTTGTTTAAACTTTTTATATATATCAATGCATAATTAAAATGTAAGTACTCTGATAAAAAGAGTATAAAAATCGAGTGACTCTAGACCGTTTAATCTGTATTAAACACAGCTCATTATTTCCATTCGGGACGAAACAAAGGATTGGCTTAGGCGACTGTCACTCTCTCGCAACCATGGCAACCACCCTTTTGCCACACAGGATCTGCCCATATGCGCGCGCACCCGTTTGATTTGAGGAATTCAAGAGGCACGGAACCTAGGAATAGCAAAACAATGGCAGAGAAAGAGCAATCAAAAATTCACATTACCGGCATATGCAGTTAGCGAAGGCAAACAAGGCAAAAAAGGAAGACAGTTCTAGAAAAGGTAATGAACAAAAAGTCTTTGAATAAAACGCGTGTCAATATCCTCGGACCCTAGTTGCACGGCCTCTTGCACGACCTCCTCTGCTTCGCCCTCGACCCCGGACCTGTCCTCGAGCTGACGATGCGGTACTTGTCTCTGGAGTGTAGTCCTCATCAGAGTCAACAATGCTTTCATCATGGAAACTCTTACATGCAGAACACCATATATGTTATGAATCTTACACGAAATTTATCTTCATCACAGTGTAAATGATGGTAATGGAAAAACGTGTATCATGCAACCTGTTTTTAGCTTTGCCTTATAGATAACTAGCTCGTTAGCGAATCAAAAAATATATATTTTAAACTTTACCAATATCAATATGCTAGCTTGATAGTGAGTACTAAAATACATCTTATTTGTTTATCTTCATAATGATAAAGTTAGATTTTTTTTTATTACATGTGATTCTGACATGATGTCACTGTATGCACTGTACTCCTTCCTCTCTGCTCGTCTCAGGTAAATAATGCGTCTTCAGCTCAGCGGTCGGCGTCGCGCGTTCAAGTGTTTTGGGGGCGTGGCTTTGGAAGGAGCCCAGAAGGGAGGGGGTGGAGTGAATGGAAATAATGAGCTGTCTTTAAAACAGTCGTGAGAGGTCTACAGACACTCGATTTTTATACTTTCTTTTTCAGAGTACTTACATTTTAATTATGTTTTGATATATAAATAAAGTTTAAACAAATTTTGAAAAGAAGTTTTTTTTTTTAAATCCTACCTACAATACCTTTAACTCCTTACAACTGACCTCGAGGACCCAAATCTAGGTTGCTCTGCATTTTGATTATCCAGACTTTGTGGAGGGGTGTCGCTATTCCTCAAAGCTTCCCTCTTCTTCTGTCTTTTTTTAGCATTCACGTGGGTGAATCTGACTGCAGTAGATGTGAAAGATATAAATAAAAGTGATGTTATTTCAGCCAGCGCACATACCTGTATTTACATTCTGTTTTCGGTCGAAGTCCATAGTAATCGATTGTCGAGTTCACGCGCATAGGTTTAGTACCTATGATCACGCGCGTGAACTTTTTTAAAAAGAGGATAACACGGTGTAGGCAACACCGATTTTTGTTCTCCGGAGTTCTCCTTTAATGCTGCTGGAGGTAATGAGACTAAGCAAGGAGGTAATGTTTTGGTCGAGGTTGATAATGAACTGGGACAACCTTAAAATATCAGCTGATGGTGATAAGGTGGAAAGATTTGATGATGGACAAAGTTATCTTTTTATGGAGGGCAGGTAAGGGAAAATTATTTTGTAGACCTCTCTAAAGCATACTAGTGCGGGGATAATTTACATAAAAGTCATCTGTATGTTGTCTTGTGGTTTCAATCAGTGCCGATGGCTGTTGTGTCGATGAGGCCTTCACAGGGCTGATGAGGCTGGCACTTCAGGTCCAGGCGCAGGTCCACCATTTGATCTGGATACGGCCCGGATCCGGCTGACTTCAGTAAACCTATTAGCGTAGATGCCATTATTTTTATGATGTAACGAGTGCATCAGGTGTTATAGGAAGTGTCCCCGGTTCCGGCTGACCTAATCTATGCAGTCTAATAATCAATTAACTGATTTGAATAATATAAATGTAATGTTCTATATGAATGCCAGGTAAAAGAGATGCGTTTTTAGTCTAGATTTAAACTGACAGAGTGTGTCTGCTTCCTGGACAATGTTAGGAAGACTGTTCCAAAGTTTTGGTGCTAAACAGGAGAAGGATCTACCACCAGCAGTTGATTTTGATATTCTAGGTATAGGGGAGACCGGGGACAGTTGCAACAGGGGATGGTTGCAACATGTCATTTTTCTCCAATCAGAAACAAGCTAGAGTGATGATACTCACACTGAACATGCACAGTTAGACCCTCCCCCCACCAAAAAAACAGTAGACATATTCAACATCTGCTGCTGCATTTATTGAACAAAACTTGTTTTGGAGGTATGAAAGTATTTTTTTTCATGAGATGTATTTTTGTCATACTGTCCAGACATTTTGTATGAATTAATCAAAACTTACTTAGTTTGAATTATTGTTTTGTTGACTTCTAAGTGACATGGTTAGCATGTGTCAAAGTCAGTGTGTCTAGCAGGAATATGATGTTCTGTCATGGCTGATAGGGTTGGGGACGGTTGCAACAAGTTATAAATTGCATGTTTAATAAAGGTTTGTTGCATTGCAAATTGTTCAATTCTTCATGTCTGACACTGAAATATGGAGAGATTGAATATCATCTGTAATTCCTGCACACTGAATCTATGTAGGCCTATGTTCTACACATGAACAAACAAAACTCAATAACTGTTATTTGATAAATATGACTAAATAAATAAATTATAGGCTACAATAATATTATTGAAATACATAATACTATAATATTATAGTAGGCCTAAAACAGTTAATATTTTCAGAATTATATGCTCATTGAGACAAAAAGCTAAAATTAATTAGAGAAATTTAAGGTATTTTTAACGTGTTGCAACCGTCCCTGGGTTGTGTTGCAACCGTCCCCTGGGTCGGGGTCAGTTGCAACATCTGACTTCTTCCATTCAAATAAATACTGTGAACGATATGTCATATATAATCATCTTTAAATGGTATGGGTAATTAGCAGACAGATGCAAGTTTAATATATACAAATTTGGTTGGTCTACTCCAAATAGTCTCTGAGTAACTGAGAGAAATGCAAAAAGTGTTGCAACTGTCCCCGGTCTCCCCTATTATCAACTGGCCAGAATTTTGAGATCGCAGTAGACATGAAGGACTATAATGCGTAAAGAGCTCGCTCAAGTACTTGGGAGCTAAACTATTTAATGCTTTGTAAGTAGTCAGCAATAATGGCTTTCAAATGAAATATTGGTATCAAAGAGCACACCCAGGTTCCTAACCGACGACGAAGACTTAACAGAGCATTGACACTTGACAGAGACTTGACATTGTGTCTTGGGAGCTTTTTTAGCTGCTCGTATTGGTGAGCTACTTTACTGTGAAAAGTCATTTAATGCTTTGGAGTACATGAGAATATTGCAGAATGGCTTGCTTCCCACAAATGAAACATTTGTATATGAAGAGAAATGATCAGATGCCCAAACTGCAAAGACAACCAAGAAGTGGCTTGAGAACAAGTCCATCAGGCTCATGTTTTGGCCTAATTAGAGTCCAGATTTGAACCCTATAGTGAATATTTGGTCTCACATTAAACTTGAACTAACTGGGAAACATTTTTTAACTACTCATGAACTGTTTGAAGCCAATCAAGCCATCAACATTGACTCTTCTTCCTGTAAAAAGCTGTCTGTAAGTTTATCCACAAGGCAAACTTTTAAAGAAAACAAAAGGGAAGGCTATTCCATGCTAAGTTATTTTATCTACAGTATTTGTGCAATTTTTGCTAATTTCCTGAGTGATTTGTGATTTAAATGGTTAGGTACCATTCCAAAACCCAGGTACCATTCCAAGGCTATGGTGGGCACCTGCTGAAAACTATACAGATGTTGGTATGATCTTCCACAAACAATGAGTTTGAAATCAAATGGCATCTAGACTTCAATCCAACAAGTAATTTTGGGATGTTTCGTAACAGATCTGGGTAACACTTTACAATAAGGTTCCTTTATTAAACATTAGTAAATGTATTAACTAACATGAACTAACAATGAGCAATACATTTACTACTGTTTTTGTTAATCTTTGTTAATGCTAGATAATCAAAATAAAGCTGTTCATTGTTTGTTCATGTTAGTTCACAGTGCATTACCTAATGTTAACAAGATTTTAATAAAGTATTAGTAAATGTTGAAATTAACATTAACAAAGATGAACAAATGCTGTTCATTATTAGTTAATGTTAACTAATGTAGTTAACTAATGAACCTTATTGTAAAGTGTTACCCAGATCTGATACAAATGATGCCATCATGTCAACATGGTCATGAATGTTTCTAGCCCTTGTTAACTTCATGACACTGAAAGTTGATGCATGCTTAAGTGGATAGCAATAAGGTGCATATTGATGATACATTTTGCATTAGCCTCTCCCACACAAACACGCACAATAATGTGTTTACACAATTTGAAAATATATTCATTTGAATCCATGTTTAACGCGTGGGTCGACTGAAACACGGGAGGCGTGGTTTGCAAATAAATACGAGACTGTCAAAGAAGTTGAGTTTGGGTTTAAAGAGATGTTGCAGTCTGTAGACATTGGGGAACCGAGTCTCCTCGGCACATTTATGATTGTTAAATTGCATTTATGAGCATGCTTACAGATGCTTTGGGATCTACGGATGAACATTCACAAAACAAGTCTGCAGAAAAGTTGAGTGATCGTTAATTCGCTGGATACAGTAACTCAGGTAATCAGCATAAAAAAAATTAAAAAAAATCTTGAAAACACTTAGTTTAAAGTCTAATTAATGATTGCTTTATTATTGTTCTCTGACAGTGTCAAATCTTATCAAAGACTATAAATACATAATACTTAATTTATTTTATCCAGCAGCAAAAGATTTTATTCTTTTATATTTTGCAAAGCCTTAATAATGTTTTGTGTTTGTCATTGTATGTAGTCTACATCTTATAACGCACGTTTTTGCATTATGTTGCTATTTTAATTGTTGTTTAATTTTGTATTTTAAAATAATTATATCTGAATATTAGTTGTGTTTTGTCATTTGAAAATGTGTTTGACTTTGTTTCATTACAAACTTAACTATATTTCAGATTTTATTGACCTTCTTTTTTAAATAATTGTTTGTAGTTATTTGGCAATCTAGGGTGTGGCCTGTGTCCCACCCACCACAACCTTACAGGACACACCCTAGTCCTAACTCCAAGTATTTAACTGCCAGCTTCGCCTATATATCCAACTGGCCATGGAATGCAATGCGCAGAGTGTGCTCTTGGTCCATTGTGTTTGACTGTGTTTCATTACAAATATAACTATAATTCTGATTTGATGTACCTTTTCTTTGAAAAATAGTTGTTCGTCATTTTTGGCAACCCAGGGTGTGGCTTGTGTCCCACCCACCACAACCTTACAGGACATACCCTAGTCCTAACTCCAAGTGTTTAGTTGGGGTGAACTGCCAGCTTCACCTATACAGTGAGGAAAATAAGTATTTGAACACCCTGCTATTTTGCAAGTTCTTGCAAACTTGGAAATCATGGAGGGGTCTGAAATTGTCATCGTAGGTGCATGTCCACTGTGAGAGACATAATCTAAAAAAAAAATCACAATATATGATTTTTTAACTATTTATTTGTATGATACAGCTGCAAATAAGTATTTGAACAACTGTCTATCAGCTAGAATTCTGACCCTCAAAGACCTGTTAGTCTGCCTTTAAAATGTCCAGCTCCACTCCATTTATTATCCTAAATTAGATGCACCTGTTTGAGGTCGTTAGCTGCATAAAGACACCTGTCCACCCCATACAATCAGTAAGAATCCAACTACTAACATGGCCAAGACCAAAGAGCTGTCCAAAGACACTAGAGACAAAATTGTACACCTCCACAAGGCTGGAAAGGGCTACGGGGAAATTGCCAAGCAGCTTGGTGAAAAAAGGTCCACTGTTGGAGCAATCATTAGAAAATGGAAGAAGCTAAACATGACTGTCAATCTCCCTCGGACTGGGGCTCCATGCAAGATCTCACCTCGTGGGGTCTCAATGATCCTAAGAAAGGTGAGAAATCAGCCCAGAACTACACGGGAGGAGCTGGTCAATGACCTGAAAAGAGCTGGGACCACCATTTCCAAGGTTACTGTTGGTAATACACTAAGACGTCATGGTTTGAAATCATGCATGGCACGGAAGGTTCCCCTGCTTAAACCAGCACATGTCAAAGCCCGTCTTAAGTTTGCCAATGACCATTTGGATGATCCAGAGGAGTCATGGGAGAAAGTCATGTGGTCAGATGAGACCAAAATAGAACTTTTTGGTCATAATTCCACTAAACGTGTTTGGAGGAAGAAGAATGATGAGTACCATCCCAAGAACACCATCCCTACTGTGAAGCATGGGGGTGGTAGCATCATGCTTTGGGAGTGTTTTTCTGCACATGGGACAGGGCGACTGCACTGTATTAAGGAGAGGATGACCGGGGCCATGTATTGTGAGATTTTGGGGAACAACCTCCTTCCCTCAGTTAGAGCATTGAAGATGGGTCGAGGCTGGGTCTTTCAACATGACAATGACCCGAAGCACACAGCCAGGATAACCAAGGAGTGGCTCTGTAAGAAGCATATCAAGGTTCTGGCGTGGCCTAGCCAGTCTCCAGACCTAAACCCAATAGAGAATCTTTGGAGGGAGCTCAAACTCCGTGTTTCTCAGCGACAGCCCATAAACCTGACTGATCTAGAGAAGATCTGTGTGGAGGAGTGGGCCAAAATCCCTCCTGCAGTGTGTGCAAACCTGGTGAAAAACTACAGGAAACGTTTGACCTCTGTAATTGCAAACAAAGGCTACTGTACCAAATATTAACATTGATTTTCTCAGGTGTTCAAATACTTATTTGCAGCTGTATCATACAAATAAATAGCTAAAAAATCATACATTGTGATTTCTGGATATTTTTTTTTGATTATGTCTCTCACAGTGGACATGCACCTACGATGACAATTTCAGACCCCTCCATGATTTCTAAGTGGGAGAACTTGCAAAATAGCAGGGTGTTCAAATACTTATTTTCCTCACTGTATATCCAACTGGCCAATATGGCAAAGCGTAGAGTGTGCTCTTGTTTGACTGCGTTTCATTACAAACGTAACTATATTTCAGATTTTATTTACCTTTTTTAATTAAAATTTTTGTTTGTCGTTTGTTGGCAATCTATGGTGTGGCCTGTATCCCACCCACCACAACCTTACAGGACACACCCTAGTCCTAACTGCAAGTGTTTACTTGGGGTGAACTGCCAGCTTTGCCGAAGTTTCCAACTTGCCAAGGTATGCAGTGCGCTCTTTGTCCATTGCTAATTGTCCCGCACATAGTTCAGCACCACAACGTCCCTACTTCCCTGACCTGAAATGGCAGTTTTTCCCTAATTGTGAAGATGGATAGCTTTCCTGGATGCAGACTACAACAGACTGTGCCATGGGCACATAACTGGTCACTCCCACCCAGAGTGCTGCAGCAGAGCTAGGAACCATTATGACAAAAATGTGAGTGTGAGCATAAACAGCACGCAGAACGCTCACTGCCATAGGAAAACAATTGAAAAAAGGCGCCTAATCACTGCAAAAAACGTGTTAGGTGTGATCGGGCCCAAGTCTGCAGCCAGACGCTATAGAGGGTTTGCACTTACGCCACGGTTTGGTCAGTTAACCGGATGCACAGCCATGTTGGAGATACTCGGATGTAAACAACAGCATGGATTGCACCATTTATGTACTACTGAACACATTGTTACACTAATTTATGATGTCTAAACCACGGAAAAAATACGTGGAAGCTGCTATATCATATAGAGAAAGACTTAGTAAGCAGGAAAGAGCGTGAAATTTTGACAAACTAAAGTTAATATGCGGTAAAGATCCGAATGAGCTAGCTTCTTAGTCGTGGACTGACGACCCGACAATTCTTCCTTCTATTTCTTATTCCGACATAGATTGTTCAGATTGTCAACCAAATCCGATTTTTGTTCATATCCGATTGAAATCTGATCAGAATTAGCTAACGTGAACAGCAAAAAAAATCACATGAAATCCGTTTCAAGCTACATCCATATGCGGTTATACACGGTTATACATGAGCTCACAGAGGTAACGTGAATCTTGTCTGGATGTTACAGGGACAGATGAACACGTGTGTTTATTGAGCTCATAAATCACAGAGGTAACGGACGGAAAAAATTAAATAAAGAATAAAAAATAAAAAGTAAGATACTTTTGTTACTTGTAATACAGAAATCAAATGACATTGTGCTGTTAACATGTCTGTTTTTTATTTTGTTTTGTGCATTTTTGTAGGATTCTGAAACTTCTGCAGACTGGTATATCATCATCACTGAGGATGAGGAGCCCAGAGCTGAATCCTGGAAATGGTGCCATGGATGAGACCCTCCATCACTCCACCAGCCCTTATTGCCTCAGATTGTGAAGCACAGCGCAGCAAGCAACAACCTCAGGCACAAAGGCATGGCTCACCTCTGGCCATGAAGAAAATAGAGCACCAGCTTGTTTTCAGCATGTTAAAGGCTCGCTCTACTATGCTTCTCTCACATGAGTGTTTGCTGTTGAGACGAGTACAGGCTCTCTGTATATGAGGTGATGAGGGAGATGGAGATAGCCTCGATGTCCCTTTCCCATCCATGATCAGATTCCAGTATGACAGCAGCAATGAGGGTCATGATGGACGGCAGAGACAGGTTTAGGTTCTGATTTTTAGTGTTCGCTTCGCTGCAATTATCTAGTGTAGTCATGCATAGCTATGTCATACCTAGGATGACTCGAGGGTGAGTAAATCATGGGCTAATTTTCATTTTTGGGTGAACTATCCCTTTAAGAAAATGTCAAAATGAACACAAAGGCTTCGAAAACATATTATCCTTGAGTCTGTTGTAAGGAACCTTTAATTTTTCACGATGACAAAATGTTATAGTGTTGATTTATGTCATTCTCATAACCACTTCTGATGATGTCTGGTTCCACTTGTGGTGCACATATCAAGGAACCGATGGGCCACCTTGTTCACATCAAACACACGCACAGTAAAGGGGTTCATCTTTTCTCTTACTGCACTGACAAAAGTATTTGCCCGTTTTAGGGGAAATCAAACAAAGGCAGCTCACATACTTTGAAAATATGGCTTATAATTCAGTGGACACCGTGATGTAAATGCATTTCTATCCTACCTGTGTCACTTGAGCCCTCTGTAATGAGGGTGTGTGGATTCTCTCTCATCAGCATTACCAGTGTGGTTTTGAAATGCTTGATTTACAGGTGGTCTTGGTTCTCTCTGCAGCTTTATTTTAGAATCCTCAGAACATGAACATGCCAATGAACACAGGTGGTAGCCATTAACCTATCATCAGGGAAGCAAACACAGGAAGAGAGAGAGAGAGAGAGAAATACAAACTCCAATAACACTCCTTGCATAAATAACAGAAACAAAATATTAGTATGTACAGTACTTGGACGCATCACATCTAAAAAGCCAAAACTATTCTTAGGAACCACTGGATGGTGCGAATGACCAATCAGAATCAAGTATTCAACAGAGCCGTGTAAAAACTACTAACAACTAACAAGATTAATGAATTAGTAAGTAATAGCACTCAGTTGAATGCGGTAGTTCACTATTAGCTAATCAGTACTTCCCAGAGGACTACTAAGAACTATACAGGGTCAAAATGAATGACAGTAATGCACATGTATAATTCATTCTGAAGTGAAGATCATGGTAACCCATTAGTAATGACTTAAGTGCTTCTACATCCTTCTAAAGGAACTATACTAATTATTTGGATCAGTATTCTAAAGTGAAGATCATGGTAACCCACTAGTAATGACTCAAGTGTTACCAAAATCTGTCAGTAGTATGGCAAGCCATATTAGTAGCCATTACTATCCAAAACCTTACAAAAACCTCAAAAGCTTATAATGACTTCAGTATAGACACCCCTAACGTGCACAGCCAACAATGTATGAATTAAAGTGTCCAGCATACGGGAAGCCCTTCAATATTACTAAGGGTGCAGCTTATGAATGAGAGATAAGAAAACACCAAATAGCAACATAATAGTTTGTCCTAATGTTATGTGACACCACTGTGCACCAGTTGTGTAATGTGTCAGTTATAAAAAAGCTAACAGCTACATGTAGAGGTGCCAGTGTTCAGAGATGATACAACAGGACTGATGCATTGTGATGGCTAAGGCCACACTGAATGAGCACTTAGTTTACTTTGAATATGAAGTGATATTTTGTTTGTTTTAGAGGATTAATGTTTTTGTCTGTTTATTTACTAATTATTTTGTTTCTTTAAATGTTATCTACCCAAACACATGTCTCTTTGGTGCTGTAAATCCCAATGAGCAATAAAGTCAATAATCATTTATTTCTAGAGTGCACGCTAGTGAGTAAATGAGACCACAACCAAGTTATGGGTTTAACATTTTATTTAAGTTTGTTTAAATGTGTACATCTTACCCATGGTTCCGCCGGGCTCCATGACTGCAGCATGGAACAAAGGCTTGGAATTAAAAGGGCGCGGCCTTTCCTGGTGTCCTTTATATATTTAGTTGGGAATTATGGGAAATGTAGTTTGGGGATAATGTTCTAGGGGGTTGTGTGTTAATTTGAATGTTTAAAAGATGTTTTGTGTGTGTATTTTTAAGTGTATTTTCATTATGACTATGATAAATGTGATTTTTATTTTGGTTTTTGTGAGTTTGTGTATAGAAGTATTTCTTTCTTTCACCTTTTTAAGTCTGATGTAATTGAGAACTTGTGAGACCCCTGTAATTCTAAGAATGGTTTGGTCCAGCTTGTTAAAAGGGCTTCATTTTCTGTGGCTGAGTTAGTTCGGGTGAGGGATCCCTGAGTAAACATCTGAGACCCAGAACTCAGTTGTGTGCTGATGCACAATTTATGAATCAGTGGGGTTTTTTTGTGTTTTTTTTCTCCCTGCACAAAGTGTTGTTAAGTAAGTGTTACAGGCAATAAAAGTACACTTTGTTGACTCCATACGTGTCTCCTGAAAATTTTATGGAAGAACCCTTACAAGATGGTGGCAGCGGTGGGATTCTGTCCAGGAGGAGACTGTCTGTAGAGAGTCAAGTACTAAAAGAATGGCGCCTAAGAGAGCAGTACGCGCTGTTGTTCCTGCTGATGTCCAGAGCGGCCCAGATGAGGGTGAGATGCTGATGGAGGATGCGACAGGTGTGGCTGAGCAGGTGTCTGAAGAGGAGTCGAAGGGTGATGTACTGGAGCTTAAGCGGATGTTTCAACGGTTCATGCAGGATCAGCAAGAGAGAGATACCCGTCAGATGCAAGATGCAGCTCGTCAAGAGACGAGATGGAAATCGCTTCAGCATCAGTTTCGTGTACTACAGGATGAGGTCAGCCAGCGAACTCCGTTGGAGGATTTGCGAGATAGGGGAGACGCTGAGGTGGAGGAATCACCTAGAGCTTCTGTTGGCTCCCGCATTATGAGCCATGGTTATGCGCTGAAAGAACCAAAGATTCAACAATTGTGTGAAGCGGATGACATCGAGCATTATTTAACCACGTTTGAACGGATTGCTGAGGTGTGCAGATGGCCAAGGGAAGATTGGGCCATTAGACTCATTCCATTGCTGACTGGCAAGGCACGCAGTGCATATGTTGCCATGGATGTTGCAGATGCAAGTGACTACCCGCAGGTAAAGGAGGCTATTCTGAAAAAGTATTCCATTAATCATGAAACGTATCGACAGAGATTTCGTGCTATGGAGGTGCTGGAAGAAGAGACCCCTAAAGAGCTGTATGTTCGACTGAAAGACTTGTATCAAAAGTGGGTGAGACCGGCAGAGAGAACGAACCAGGAGATCGGAGAGATAATTGTCCTTGAACAGTTTTTGCGGATGCTTAGCCCAGAGCTACAGACGTGGATTAAAGAACACGGCCCGTCTACAGCTGAGGAGGCGGCGCGTCTGGCTGAGGTATTTGTGGCGGCACGACGAAGAGCTGAGCCCTGGAGTCTCGCTCGCTGGAAGACTGCACGAGATGGAGCTTCTCGACGACCGATTTCAACATCTCAAGGAAGTAGGTTCACAACTGAGGCAAGTGGAAAACGAACTGAGAACTCTGGTGTCTCTGGTTTAGAGACTATTAAGTGTTATAAATGTGGTCAACTAGGTCATAAAAAGCCAATGTGTCCGCAATTGACAAAAACACTTACTAATATGTGTTATGTGCCTCGAGAAACTATACCTGAACCTGCGAACATTCCCATCCCAACGCAAGTGATAAGAACTGTTGAGTTGAATGGGAAAAAAGTCTCTGCCTTGATAGATACAGGTTGCACGCAGACCTTAGTTGAATCAGAACTTGTACCTGAATTGGGTGTTAGTGGTGATACCCCAGTAATAGTGAGATGTGTTCATGGGGAGGAGCGTCAGTATTCTGTCACTGATGTATACCTGGGTATAGCGGGGCAAACCTATTTGATGAGGGTAGGACTGGCACAGAACTTGCCATACCCAGTTATTTTAGGTCATGATTTTCCTGCGCTGATGAATTTGTTACCTCTTTGGGATACTTGTAATGTAGTTCTGACACGGGCTCAAGGCAGACAGAATGAATGTGAGGAGGAGGAAAACTCATTGTTGTCATTACCTTTTTTTGATTCTGAACTGGCTGTGAATCAGTGTAAAGAAAAGAAGTCTAGGAGGGAAAGGAAACAGGAAAAATTTAAGAGAACTGTAGTGCAGGCTAGGGAACTAAAAGAGCCTGACAAACTGTTGAATGCTGATCAGATCCCAATACCTGAAAATTTGAGGCAGTTGCAGAAAGAGGATGCTGAAATTTCTAAATTGTATTCCCAGGTGGTAGAGGCAGCTCAAACAGGGTCAAACATATTCATGTTTCAAGGGAAATCCTTCAGTGTAATGAATGATTTGCTGTATCGTAAAACAGGGGATGAATTACAAGTGGTGTTACCTGTTAGTGTACGTAATACAGTAATGACACTGGGGCATTCCATCCCGTGGGCTGGACATTTGGGGAGGCGAAAGACTCATTCTAGAATTAGTAAACATTTTTACTGGTTGGGAATGTCTAAGGACATGGCTGAATTTTGTAGAGCTTGCCCTGAATGCCAATGCTGTGGAATTCGCAAACCTCGTAAGGCACCATTAATACCCTTACCAGTCATTGATGTTCCCTTTCAGCGGCTGGGAATGGACATTGTAGGTCCACTGGAACGGAGTAAGACCGGCTATAAGTATATGTTAGTCATTTGTGATTATGCGACACGGTTTCCAGAAGTGTTTCCGTTAAAAAACATCAAAGCTAAGGCTATCGCTTCATGTCTGGTTCAGTTTTTTTCTAGAGTAGGTATTCCAAAAGAAATACTGACCGATAGAGGAACGAATTTCACGTCTCAATTTCTGCAACAGGTGTATCAGATGTTGGGAATAAAAGGATTAAAAACAACTCCCTATCATCCGGAGACAGACGGCCTGGTAGAGAGATTTAATCAAACTTTAGTGCAAATGCTTCGGAAATTCGTGAATGAGGTGGGGACCGACTGGGATCAGTGGCTACCATATCTTATGTTTGCTTATAGGGAAGTTCCGCAGGCGTCAACTGGGTTTTCGCCATTCCAGCTCATGTATGGCCATGAAGTGCAGGGACCATTGTCCCTTGTGAGAGAGCTGTGGGAGGGGAATTCGGGGACTTCAGTCAAAACAAATGTTATTGATTATGTGTTAGCCATGAGACAAAAATTGCAACAAATGACTGAATTTGCTTCTGCCCATTTGAAAGAAACCCAGAAAAGACAAAAGACGTGGTATGATAGGAAGGCGAAGACACGATCTTTCGAACCAGGTCAGAAAGTTCTCGTCATGCTTCCTACCTCCGAAAATAAACTTTTGGGTAAATGGCAAGGGCCGTTTGAAGTAACTAAAAAAATAGGAACAACCACTTATGAGATAGCAACCCCAGGCAAGGCACGATCACATCGGGTGTTGCATATTAATTTGTTGAAGAGATGGTACTCGCAGAGTGAGAGCACAGTTGTTAATCTGATCCGACTAGTGAAGGATGAGGAGGAGCCAGAAGAGCAATATTTACCTGGTAGTCAACCTTCGCTGCCTATTGACCTTAGTCATCTTCCTGTAGACCGTCAAGCTCAAATTCAGCAATTGTGTGATCCGGAGTTGTTTAAAAATCAGCCAGGCTATACCACAGTTACAAAGCATAAAATAGTGCTTAAAGAAAATGCGCATCCAAAACGAATGAGCTATCGCATCCCTGAACGATTGCTGACAGCTTTCGAAGATGAAGTAACATTGATGCAGCAAATGGGTGTAGTTGAATCGTCAAAGAGTGAATGGTGTAATCCGGTGGTGTTGGTACCAAAAAAAGGATAATACCCTCAGGTTTTGTATTGATTTTCGCTATTTAAATTCCGTCTCCAAATTCGATTCGTATCCTATGCCTCGTATTGAGGAGTTAATTGAAAAACTCGGAAAGGCTAAGTTCATTAGTACTATCGATTTAAGTAAAGGGTACTGGCAGGTGCCTCTGGACTTGGAGTCGCGAGAGCTGACCGCTTTCCGTACACCAAGGGGGCTAATGCATTTTCGGGTGTTACCGTTCGGCTTGCACGGGGCACCCCCGACTTTTCAAAGATTGATGGATACCGTATTGGATGGTTTGGGAGGATTTGCGGCAGCTTACTTGGACGATGTTGTGATATTTAGTACATCTTGGGAGGATCACCTTCAACATCTTCGAGCGGTTTTCCAACGAATTAAAGATGCCGGTTTAACCATTAATCCCGCAAAATGTTCATTAGTAAAAACCGAGACCGAGTACTTGGGGTACGTATTGGGAAATGGAGTTATTAAGCCTCAAGTGCAGAAACTCCGTGCTATTCAATCCTGTCCACTTCCAGCTACAAAAAAACAAATTAGATCATTTCTTGGTTTAGTCGGTTGGTATCGGAAATTCATTCCCCATTTCTCGACCATCGCGGCACCGTTAACTGATTTAATTAAAAAGACGAATCCTAACAAAGTGCAGTGGACTACACCCGCTGAAGAAGCATTCTGTGAGCTAAAGGGGGTGCTGAGCAATGAACCCATTTTATGTAGTCCTGATTTTGAAAAATCATTCGTTCTTCAGACAGATGCGTCCGAATTAGGGTTGGGAGCTGTCTTGATGCAGGAAGAGACCGGAGGAATGCATCCCGTGGTGTATTTGAGTCGGAAATTATTTCCCAGAGAAACTAGATATTCTGTGGTGGAAAAAGAATGTTTAGCTTTGAAATGGGCTCTCGACTCATTGAAATATTATTTGCTCGGCCGAGATTTTGTTATCGAAACGGACCATAAAGCTTTGAAATGGTTGAATAGGATGAAAGATACAAATTCTCGCTTGACACGATGGTTTTTATCTATACAACCCTTTCGTTTTACAGTGAAGCATCGCCCGGGGGTCGAAAATATAGCAGCCGATTTTCTTTCTCGCTCACCGTGCGAGAATGTATAGGTGGGGGGAAATGTGATGGCTAAGGCCACACTGAATGAGCACTTAGTTTACTTTGAATATGAAGTGATATTTTGTTTGTTTTAGAGGATTAATGTTTTTGTCTGTTTATTTACTAATTATTTTGTTTCTTTAAATGTTATCTACCCAAACACATGTCTCTTTGGTGCTGTAAATCCCAATGAGCAATAAAGTCAATAATCATTTATTTCTAGAGTGCACGCTAGTGAGTAAATGAGACCACAACCAAGTTATGGGTTTAACATTTTATTTAAGTTTGTTTAAATGTGTACATCTTACCCATGGTTCCGCCGGGCTCCATGACTGCAGCATGGAACAAAGGCTTGGAATTAAAAGGGCGCGGCCTTTCCTGGTGTCCTTTATATATTTAGTTGGGAATTATGGGAAATGTAGTTTGGGGATAATGTTCTAGGGGGTTGTGTGTTAATTTGAATGTTTAAAAGATGTTTTGTGTGTGTATTTTTAAGTGTATTTTCATTATGACTATGATAAATGTGATTTTTATTTTGGTTTTTGTGAGTTTGTGTATAGAAGTATTTCTTTCTTTCACCTTTTTAAGTCTGATGTAATTGAGAACTTGTGAGACCCCTGTAATTCTAAGAATGGTTTGGTCCAGCTTGTTAAAAGGGCTTCATTTTCTGTGGCTGAGTTAGTTCGGGTGAGGGATCCCTGAGTAAACATCTGAGACCCAGAACTCAGTTGTGTGCTGATGCACAATTTATGAATCAGTGGTTTTTTTGTGTGTTTTTTTTCTCCCTGCACAAAGTGTTGTTAAGTAAGTGTTACAGGCAATAAAAGTACACTTTGTTGACTCCATACGTGTCTCCTGAAAATTTTATGGAAGAACCCTTACATGCATGCTTAACTTTCTTCGTTTTTCTTTGCTTGTTATGAAGACTCCAGGACTTGCATCCATCTAAAAGTGCATTTGAATATAGTCATGAACTTAGATACCTTTTTGATTAAACCTCAATGAACAATGCACACAGAAAAAGGAATATGATGTAAAATATTTTATTTTATTTTTGTAAATGTTTCTAAATCTGATTCCACAAACTCCAAAACCCACACGCTGTATATTCCAAAAAAAAAAAAAAGCTCAGTTTTAACATTGGATACTACTATACAGGACAAAGAAAAAGACAAATACTGTTAAATGTCCGAATATTGTACAAGGGGAAAAAATATCCAAGAAACAAATTTTATTACAGCCAGTCATTGAGAAAATTATGTACAATTGATTTATCTGAAAATTGAAAAAATACATCATGCCATGTATATTACAAGCTCAGGACTGTTTAAGAATAGCAACAATTGCAGCAGTCCACATTAGCTGTGCACATGAAAAACTTCATTTCAAACAGGTCAGCAAAGTGCCACTACCAAGTTTAAATTATTTCATTAATTTCAGTGAGTTTGTGAAATCATACCATGATTTTTACTTTTCCACAAATCAAAACCAAAAATAAATCTTATTTTATTCTTTAAATGTAAACAAGAAAGAAGCATACTTTACATTTCATTAAATGTCTACGCATTGAGTTTTCTGAATGTGAAAGGCATTGAACTTCATCTCTAAAGTTCTAAACGTGACTCTACGCTGTGGAGCGTTAAGAACGGCTCGTGCTCGACATGGGGAACTATCAAATGCATTATGGGTGACTTCAAATGGAAATTCACAGCACACGCTAATCTGATGAGCAGAATTAAGATGTCACAATCACCTCAGCATGATTGGTGCTCGTTTTGACTGCGGAAATATATAAAAATGGCAACAGAAAAAAAGCAAAAGTAAGAAAACAGTTCTTCAAGTGGTCAGATCATTTTAGACAATATTGATTCTACATTCTAAATACAACAAAAATACTCTGATTCTTTCATTTTTACAGATTCTGTACAATTTTATACAATACATAAACTCTCAAAATGATATCTTGACATCCTTCTTAAATACTTTGATTTTTTTTTTTTTTTTTTTTTTGAAAACAAACAAAAGGTCACCCAGACAGCTATGATAAAGTTAAGGTAACATTTGGTCGAGTATTTAAAAATTGTCATTTATAGATGGATATTTACACATCGTACAAAGTAACGTTCTGTCCAATCGGCAGGCTTTCCCAGCAGCTCGACTCTCTGCGTTTCCACATCTTTAAAAAATAGCTTCAATCAATAATAAATACAAAAGCTGTCTCGTATTTTACAGAAATCAAAACAAAGGAAAAAATAAACTGACTCATGGAATCAAGTATTTAAACGGTATCTTTCTGTTTTAGTGCAAGTTAATAAGTCCCTTAGCTTTATCCCTAAGGAAGTCTTCTCAGTACATTCCTTGTTCAGTGGTGTCTACATTTCTGTAACTATGTGTGTATATATTTGTGTATATATATTTCTTTACCCAGAGGACCTGCCTCTTTATATCTAAATAAGGCTGTGGCCAGCACTTTCAAGCCTAAGCCCACCTGAAAATCCTGTTTACCGCTCGCCATTGTCTCATCTCTCATGCAGAAAAAAAAAAAAAACATTTACATTGTCTTTGCAATTCAGAGTTACCAGTGTGCAGCCGGTTTATATTTAAGGTGAAGGTGCTCAATCATAAACTACATCATCTCATCCGCCACTGAACCAAAACAGATGTTTGAACTTTCTTACAGTTATGAGGTCTAAATCGTGCCCTAACGTTTTCGTTTATCAGAATTGAAGTAAAAAATTGTTTTCTGGGCCTAAACAAATAAAAAGGAATGCATATGTTTTGCTGACATCTTTCAATTCATCCATTTCCTGCAGTTAACTGCACCACAGTGACAAGGGATTTTATGCTGATCGTCTTCCAGATCAAACTTGTAGTCGTAACACAACTGGAATAGAAAAAAAAACATGTGACCAAAATGTTAGACATCAATCTAATTGATTCAAAGGCCGCATTTTATTGATAGTATGTGGGGAACGAATGCCTTTCAGACTGGTGGGATAAACTAGGTTTACCTCTTCGCCTCTCTGGATTCTGCGGTTGGAAGTGATGATGATTTTGTGATCTCTCTCAAAGGTTACAACCTCAGCAATGCAGTTGGGTGCACAGGAGTGGTTGATATACCTAGTGGATTAAAGGATTGTTAGATTAAATTTAAACTGGATTAAGCAGATAAGGGCCGAAACATGCTACGCAAGCTATGCAAGCTTGATTTTGTGCGATGTTGCTTTCTGATGTGTGTTAGAAAGCAATTCATAGCATAAACCAAGTATGCACTGCATTCTCAGTGTTGTCGCAACACAATCTTCTACAATGGTTTTTCTCTTTCAGGTCAACTATGTACTGAGCAAGTTAAAGTTGGTTGATATTAAAATCTACATGAATGCTCACACACACGCAAAGGCATGGCTAAGCATTTGTAACTGTGTTTGCGTACTTGTGTAGACTATGTTTCTGGCCTTAATATCTAAGCTAACAGTGTTGGCATTTTTAGAAATTCAAGTTAATTTTCCACCTTGCAGGTCCTCCTGTAATAGTCGCATCAATTACATGCTCACTATCAATGCGAAACATGTAGACTCCACGATTCTGCAAAAAAAATTAAGAAAAATAAATAAATAAAATTGACGAGCACTTAGACAGAACAAGTGCTTGTTCAGCATGACTTTTGATTATTTCAAATTCAATTTTATAATAATGCATACCTGTGCCTCGTACATCTTCTCTTTCCTGTTTGCCACCTCGTTGCGAATGATGGTACCAATGTATTCCATAACCATGGTGTATTTTTCAATGTCCCTAGCAGCATACAGCCCTAAACCCTGGATTAAAATAATGCAAAAGGTTGGAGTCATTTTTAAACAATTAAGATAAAGTTTCTCTTCAGATTGGAATACTAGCTTACTTTTTTCTATATACTGCATGGTACTAACTTTATACGGCTTAGTGTAATCAGAAAATATTAAGTGAAACAGTGGGCATTACATCTTTATCATGTAACGCCTACTGTTTCACTTAATATTTTCCAAAATCATTTTAAATAGTAGCATGCTATGGCATTGTACCGTGACCTCTTTATGTAGCATATAAGTGGCGGTCCAGTTATACTGGAAATAAAAAATGGTTTGTATTTTTTATTTAATTTAGCGTAACTGGCATTTTAGACCTTGCAGTCTAAAAGTAAAAATGTCAAAAATACCCCCTCCACTCACAGAAAGATAGAAGGTATAGTTAAGTGCATTGCATTATGGGAAACAGCATCTCACATTGTGTACTGGCACATTTTGTCAAATGCAAGGTTATCTGGGTAGTCTATGCCAGGGGTTGGCAACCTATGGCACGGGTGTTAACATTGGCAAGCGAAGGGATAATCACTGGCACGTGATAATAGCTAAGGTGTTTGTATATCGAACTTGCATACAGATCTATATTTTGAGGTAGTCATTCCTTATTGTCACATATAAATAATATTAAAGTGTGAGATTGTAACCTACACTAGCGTGCAGATCCAAAAAACAATTTGCGTGACCGTGAACAGCATATATACAATGTATACTGCAGAAATATTACGAGTAGATGTTAGCATGCTATTCCAAACATTGAGCCATAATTATAATATTTCTACCTGTATACGTGAACGAGCTAGGTAGACGTTAGACTTCCACTCAGCCTTCATACGACGGTACTGAAAGGACTTGGAATGGACAAATTGCTTGCTGTATGGTGCGACACCCATCTCAGCCGGGTTCCCAGAGCTCGGCAGGGCCTTAGAGCAGCTACTGCTGGTCAGGGTGTGAGGCCTGCATGACAAACACAAGCATATGTGCTTTATTTAAAAAACAAAGAGCAGGACTGGCTCATATTGGGTCAAATTCAGTCACAAATATCAGAAAGATGTTTATGCTGTTCAGATCTGTTAACTAATTTTGCATTGCATTCTTCCGCTAAAGCGGACCAAGCGTCTTGTCTAGTCCTATAATGAATCTACAGTGCTACAGCAAAAGAAATTAAGATTTGTGTGAACAGTCTGATTTCATTGTGATGAGAGAAATTATACAAAGACAAAAAATAGACAACATGTGTACACAGCATGAACAATGCATGATTCACAAACAAATGACTAAATGGTTTTCAAGTCTTTTTGACCGATATATAAAATAAAAAAAGCTGACTCATAACCAGAGTTATCGGATTGGTTTTAATCACTGAATCAGTTGGAGCTGTTCTTGTCTTCACTGCATAGCTTTACTGCACTTAGTCTTTCTCTTATCATGTTAAAATGGATGCACAATGATTGATAAATCGGCAACATTGACTAACAGTAAACTGAGCTCACGGGCTGAACCAGGACATGAATGGATGTTCAACTCACAGACCACAGGGAAAGCAGGAAGTCCAAAACAAACATGGACGAAAAAAGGTTAATTTATACAGAATACCTTAACACAAACCTCTTGACATGTGTGCAAGCTTTAGGTTCAGAGCGGGCACATCCAGAGGGGTTGATGGCCAAAGGCAACTGCATCAGAGGGTTACGGCCATAACGGAACGTGTATTGCTCACATGCCTCCACTCCAGGAAGCTAAACAATCCCAAAAGATTAATGTTACAACACCAGGAACATTTACACAAAATAAGAGATAGTATAATTGTCTCGGGTAAAATTGTTTCAGCGTATGACATTTTATCACATCAAATAAGACATGTAACCAAAGAAATTATTTGCACAATGGTATTTCTTTACGCTTTGGCAATTGCAAAGATTTAGAGAGTCTGCCTAGCCAACCAAAGTTAAATAGTAGACGTCCATTCACCAATTTCAGAGATGAATGTCCATGTGCTTTCAGAAATCGAATTTTCAATGTTTCTGCTCTGTTTTAAACTGATCAGCCTCTTTCCATACCCACAAACACATCTTAAACATTCCTATCTGTCAAATGCAACATCAGAGCATTCTTTACTTGATAAGCTCTTAAAAGCAAGATTTGGCTGTCACTTACAGATTCCACAATCCTGGTAACAGCAGAAACAGTCAGTCCAAATAGGTCCTCTCCCTTCAGGTAAACAGGGAAGAGCTTCAGAGATCCTGCCTCGTTCCTTCTCTCCGCCACAGGCTCCAGAACCTTATCCCACACACCTGCACCACAACACGAGGAAATTATTATATAATTACTCCCCTGGTTGACAGCGCTATCAAAACTATTGCTTACCTTTTGGTGAGGATCCAGTAAGAACCAAGTCATCATAACCCTGCTCCACCACACGGATGATGAACTCAGGGTCACAGTCTCTCTCATCGATGGAACACACGTAGTGGCAACGGCGGTTACCATGACGCATGCTCCAGTAGATCCGGCTGGCCTTGTAGCCCACAGGGAAAATGGCAGACATCGAGTGGAAAGCCTGCATCTGGTGAGGAAGCAGCTGACCAACTGAGTGAAACACCAAGCTGCCCACACGGAAGGTGTGTTCTCGCTCACCCCTCTGGATGATGCTGGCGATCTGCCGTGCCTCATCCCTCTGCACGTAGACCCTACGGAACACGGCAAAGCAGCGAAGTTCATGCTCGGTTCCTGCCAGCCCACCTCCTATTGAGCCGGTTCCTCTGGGTCTGTGCAGGTGGCACAGCATAGTCTTATCTTTGAAGAATGTGCACTGTGCTTTAAGGGCACAAGTAAAATGGTATGCATTAGTGCAACGCAAACGGTGGCAGCCACTCGTTGCACCGATTTGCTGACAGTATGTACAGCGCACCGATAGGCCTCTCCTCAGGGCCAGTTCTACGTTAATGAGAGCTCCAGCCTGGGTCTCATAGACTTCAGTAGACCACAGGGCACAGTTGAGGTGCACCCATAAATCCAGATCAAGGTTTAGTAGACGGGCCGGCCCGTCAGTGAGCCCGTCACCTTCTTCGTGGCAGAAGCAGCAGCGGCGCAAGTCTTTGGGCATGGGCTCAGGCCTAAGAGACGTCCCCAGTTTCTTCAGTAGTTCATCAACCTCTTCCTCCCCTGGCAGGTGGTAGTTACCCTTAGGCACCACAATTTGAACACTCCACTTTCTCCAACGTAAAGCTTTCCAGCGCTTCCCAAATGAACATCGAGGGTCATCCACACCGTTGTGTACCGCTCGTGGCCGAGGCTTAAGCTTCACTGTGACCTTTAGAGTATCAGACTTGCTATCTCCTCGGAGTGTCTCAGAAGTGATGGAGGGGAAGGATATCATCGGAGTTGGGGGTGGAGACTGCTTGGGCTGCAGCTGAGCCAAACAGCGCACGTCAAGATCGGATATATTGTTACTGTATTGATGAAACACCTTAGTGGGATTATGCTTATCCTCAGAGTCAGATGGTGGAAGCAAGTTTGGCTGTGAGAGCAGGAGAAATCAAAAACACTCTTAAACACTGAAGTAAAGGAATTTTGAGTTTGTATTCTTTGGGCAATAAGGCAACTGTTATCTTCAAAGAAAATAGCATCAGCAGTTTTAGTTAGATTTAAAATAGTAATGAGGCCGTTTAACGCACTTTTTAAGAGTTTTTTTTTATAGTTTATTTATAGGCATCATTAAAATAGTCATCTATTACACTCTATCAGTAGGTAACATAACTTGGCTTTCTACATATAGCAGTAGATCCCACACTGTCAGCTAGTGACTCAAAATTTGTTGTGGTTTATACTTACTTTGCCATCTACCAATTTGTTCTGCATGGAGGCTGAATAGAGAACAAAGCAGTTATGGCTGCAGAAGACAAGGCTGCCCTCAGATCCTCCATGGCCCTGTAGAAAGAACATCTGTAAGATCAGGCTCACCCTAGACAGGAAACAGGGCGTGCCATTTTCCATCTACTGCTGCAAATTATCATTAGATCGAAGTGCCTCACTGGCAAGAGATCAAAGCTTGCATATGTTGCAAACCTATGCTGATGACATAGGAAATTAGATTTGCATACTATAAAAAGAAAAGAGAGGAGGTAAGGGTGGGAGACATCAAAGGTGCCCCATGATTTAAATGACCTGAAATGGGCTTAACTGTTTTTGAACTTGGGCATCTTACACCCTTAAACAAAACGTGCCTCGGTACACATGTTCCCTTGAGTAATGTCAGTTAACTCAGTGACTGCAGCAGGGCAGATTTTCACTTCCCATCAGGGGCCGGATTAGCATAATTTAAGCTCTATTCTGTGCCTCCTTGAGGGGCTTTGAGGGGGTTGCACATTTTCAAGTGCTTTATGGCCCTCGGCTTCAGCCTTCTTCAGTGCTGCGTCAGAGGATGTAGTCTAGACCCACACCAACTTGCTGAACAAATAATTTCACATCCCTTAGGGGGTGATATGAGGTCTAATGACTCAAGACATCCAGGAGACATTAAAATACATATCCTATAAATGACAGTCATCTGGCAAGGGCAATTTTGGAGTTTCAATCACGTGTGTTGAATACCTGTTTATTTATTGGCAGGTCTTTGGTGGACTTTCGAACTCCATTTCCAAGAATCACCACCCTGCAATGGGAGCACCACTGTGGTTTAGGCCCTGGACTGCTTCCACCCATCTGATAGTCTGGTCTGACCACAACTGAACCTGTAATATAAGAAACATATCAATCAAACCTACAAATCATGCAGTTGCCAGAAAACTTCTGACAAATTACATGACTAAGCTTGTATGTTTTGACAATTTTTGTTGTCCTTTTAAGTGAGTTGCATGTACTGTTTTACGAATAGGTTGAAATAAATTCAACTTGCAATGAGGTAAACAAAGATGTCTAGTCGTTTACCATTACTGTCTGTTAAGACGTTTAAAAGACCTTTGCTATACTTACATAGCTTTTTAAAGAACTTGATCTAAACATTGGAAAAAGTGTTGTTATGTGTGTGTGAAGTGCATTTAATATTTTTACTGCTTAAATTTTTATCTAAGCACAAACATGATGTTTTAAGTACATCTGAAAGAAAAAGTGCTGCAAGTTTTGTTAGTGATGCATGTAGTCATGAAATCTCTAAGACCCCAAACAGAACATAAGGATTAAGCAAATTAATTGCAATGAATTGCATTTATAATTCACTTCTGTCATTAAAATATGAAAATGTATTTGAAATCACAAAAGAGAAAATGTATTTGAAACTAAATAAATTGAGCACTTCAAGCAACCACGTTGAAGAAAAATAAAAATCGATGTTGATTTTGTGCTCTGATTTAAAAATACATATGAACATTATTTTGAAAACGGCCAATAAACTCAACAGATAGTACCTCACAATTGGGGGTCTGTCACTAAACCATTTGAGAGAAACATTAAGTACTTTAAGTTTCTGCTAAATGCAGCCATGCGATATTGACAAGCAAAGTCAATAACTGCATTTGTTTGCACCTAGTAGTCTGTTGATGTGGGTGAAATGAGTGCTTGTCTTGTTTCACATATACTTACCTTCAATGAATGTTTGGTGTGATAGTGGGGCACCTGGTGGTCTGAGAAGCCTCATACCAGGCTGTTGGTGGAACAGAGCATTTTGAGGGGGGACCCTAAGTTCACTAAACATGTCTATTGAGCTGCGGTGCTCTTGGCCTGGTGAGCGAATCACCTCATAGTTCCTGGGTATGGACACACAAAGCATGTTCGCCAGTGCTGACACTACTCCTGGTATATTCTGGGAAACAAACGGACACATGGTCAGAGGTGAGATGTAATCATTCTTGCTTTAAACAAGTATTTACTGATATAGAATGGATAATATAACTGCAGGCACTCACATGTGTTGCCAATGGGTTCAGAGTAACAGATACAGACACCAGGTCAGTTCTTAAGCATGTAGAGTGCTGTCCAAATTGTGAAGCAAAGAAATTGCTTGGTGGCTCTGTCTTGACTTCCCACTGCCTGCCTTCAGAACCTATAGGGAAAAAAGCAAGGTTTTGTTAGTTGACAGTATCCAGCTGTGCTCCAAAACCTTATGCTGCCCTGTTGCATACTTCTACCTATTTAGGCAGCAACCTTTTATGGCACAAATATTGCTGCTCATGTAAAGTACACAGAAGACTTGACTCAAAGCTGATTTTAATAGATTTTTTTAACAGCATGTTGAAATGATGAGACAGCATATTGCTGAGACGGGAACACTGGTATTACAAGGAATTGGAGAAAATGGAATGTTTGTTTCCAAGATGGCTACAAACTGAACTGACTTGTTTTGAAAGGGACTTTGGTAAAACTCTAATAAGCACAAAAAACAATAGTACACACCAGTATTAAACCATGGTCTATAGAGAGCGCAATAGGACAAAAAATCTTTGAAGTCCACTTTTACGGTCTATTTCCAACAGTTAAAATGAAAAATAAATGCATAATCCGCTCCACAAGATATGTTTGTTTATTATACCATCTGGATGCTCAAAATTGATCGGGTGAATGCACATTTTAAACAGCTTATTGTACACGCAAGTTAATCGCCGTTCTAAACGAATGCGCTGCTGCATTGTAACGCACATACATACAGCTCGCACATCACGTACGGATTGCGCGCACAGAAACATTAGCAGAAATGTATTGCCAACACTGTTCTGTGATTTATCAATAAAATAGCTTAGAAACTGTTATAGCATATATTTATTAGAAACTAAAACCCACAGCTGCACTATTAGTAGAGATATGCTGCCAGGTAGAATGAAGTCACACGCAATGGCTCTCTCACTAATGCATTCATATAAATTTAATCTTTACTGTGCTACTTTATCTGAATCTGATTTAGAACGAGCAGAAATCTGTGAGAAAAATAACGACCCAAAGACAAAAGAACTGATAAAAATAAGCTGTTATGTAGGAGCAATAGCCTTGTGGGCAGCGCTGTGTCATATGCCATAGCTATATACAAGGCAACCTGTGTTCAAGTCTCAGCTCGATGTTCAGGCTTATTTGTTCATTAATGATATCATCAGTGGATTTAATTGCATAAATGTTAACTTAAAAAAATCGTTCAACCCCTAGTATTTAATTAATTATATTTAGCAGTTTTACACATGCAGTTGTGCTGTTGTACTAAACATCGGCATGGCTATGATTCAGCCTTAGGACTCGAGTCCTCAGGTTTTCCAGCAGTGATGATATTCAGTACAACAGCATGACATATGAGTATTGCTTATCCAATGAGATTTGTGTAATGCATTGTAGCATTGTAGTGAAGCATACATCCAATTTTGCTTCATAATTCGACCAAAATTAGAATGCAGAATTAGTTATGTCTGCCTTCTGTGGCGGAATGGATGCCTCCCTATATTCACTCACCCCGCCACATCTCTTAAACAGCTTTCGCATCAACTGTGTGCCCATGATGTATTAAAATGTTTTCTCAGCTGGTGGCTTACTAGTTTTATTTGTCTCTCCCATTAGTTTTTTTTATTTTTATTACCGTTACTATCCAGTATAGGAATGACTGGAGAGACAGCAGGGGATGGTGGCTCCTCTTTAACTCTAGACAGATCTGGATAACGGCTGATCTCCATGCCAACCACACTCTCAGGAGAAGATGATGGGACAAAACTGTCTGGAGTGTCCCTGTCCACACAATGCTCCTGACCCCTATTAAAGACACACAGAACCATTATATACACATTGACATAAAACCAAAATGTTATGGTCAACAATGGGAAGTCTCAGTGTCAGACAGCTGACCTATGGATCTGATGCATATTGCACACAAAAATGTGTCAAGAGCAGTCTGAAAAGTCAATAACGTTACAATGAAAGCTTTTGAAGAACTATTTTTTTGTAAGTTTCATTGCATCAAATCTAAAAAAAACAAAAAACATCTGTAATTAAACTAGATATCTTTGGCACAAATATTGATTTTGCTTGGCCCTCAGTGTCAGACATTTAAGATTCATTATAACCCGCTTTATAATGAAATTGTTTTCTGGTCACTGAACACATCATTCCTCCTTGTCTAAGTAGGGCAGAATAAACAATGTTATGGGCTAGGATTTTTGTTCATGGCCAAACGATTGGCTACATGAGACTAGAATAATGTGTAAAAGCCCTGAAAACCTACCTAAGTTCTTCCTGGTTGTTGTGGGGTGGAGTGGGAAGCGAAGCAGGAACATCAACAGTCTTTGGGCCCTGAGTGATGGTGTGTCCCAGCAGGTCATCTTCAGCTTTGAATGGAGCAGTGAGCTGCTTCTGACCCAAACTTTTAGAAACTAAAGAGATGTAATCACAAACAAATAATGTTAACCAAAGAGTATTTTTTGGCTGTATAGCTAATGTATAATTATAAGAAAAATACCTACACTATTACATGACATCTATATGAAACATTTAATATTTTCTTGTCTATTATGAACTATAATAAGTATTTTACAGGTAAGTTATTAGCCAAGATTTAGTATGTTCATTAACTATTTGAGATTTCAATGTTGTTCCCTAATGTGTGTATGGGTTTATATCTTTTTTTCTCCAGTAAAAGGATGTGCTAAACCTTTAGAAAAGGTCAAACCGATGTCATCTAATCCGACTAATCGCACGTTTATATTAATTTAATTACTTAAATATATGGGGGATGGAGTATATAGCCTATTCCGTACTCAAGTGTGCGCATAAAGCTGGCCGCAAAGCACCGTAATGATTATGAATGTGTCTGAAAAAATAGAAAGGAGGCATTTTAATTGTTTATTAATAAACTAGTGTTTTCTGAGTCAGTGTCGGCTGCAAAGATGAAGTTGACGATGCTGACTCGCCATCTCCGCAGTATAGTGGACATGCCTTTAGAAAGAAATGCAACTTTCATATGGATTACATAATCAGAGAATATTTGTTTTCGATTTTTTTTTTAATCTTAAAAGTAGACATTTCAAGCTTACTATAGACATATTTCTCATGTCTGTGAGGCAAGTAGCATATACGCTGAGTTTCGGTTTATTTTTGTGACGCACTCCAGTTCACAGAGACCGAGACGGCAGAAAGCGTATCCTGTTTGATTTTATTTATTTTACAAAAGCACATGTGAGTTTATACAAATAAAAGTAGTTTAAAATCATGCATTGCTCTTCTCTGTATGACCAAAACTGACGGAGTGTTTCCGCTGTTACCAGGAAAAAAATACAAGTGATCGCGTCGGCACCTCCATGTCATGCAGTAAATACGCGCTAATACTTTAGCTTCCACACTCCGCACGAACACTTGGATATTGCCCAATAATAGCACACATTTATCTAGATTAATGTTAGAGCGGGCAGCCAAGTTACTTACATTTCAAATGATAAGCCATATTTGAGGTTGATGGATGATAGGCAAACATTTGGATTTCTTGCTCGACATACTGTAATTATAAGAACCCGCTGTTAACGATCTGTCCCTCATGGGCGTGACTTCCACTTCCTGCAGAGTTTTTTTTCTGCAACTAACCGACTAATAAAAGTTTGGTCGACTAAGCCTCTTCTCTTCGACTATTAGGGGGCAGCCCAACTAAATATAAATCTTATCTCTGAATGCTGTACTTAGTAAACTTTTTATCTAAATGATTTCAAACGATTTATACTCTCATGCTTACCCATAATTTCTGCCTTCTTGGCCAGTTCCTCTGCAGTGGCAAAGCCGTTCAACAGCTTCTGCCTGGCAACAGGTGGCGGTGTGGGGGGCAGTGAGGCAGGAGGTGTTGGAGGATTGCTAAGATTGTTTTGCTACAAGCACAAACAAAACACTTTTTTTTCTTTCTTTTTTTTTTTTTTTTTTTACATAACTACAGTATAGCAAAAGAACATAAGAGGACGTAAAAGCCAAACCTTATAGATGAGTTGCGAGTAGTAATCAGGTACTCCATCCAATGATGCACTTCCAAAAGATCCAGAGAGCCTGTTCTCACCGTTCAACTGCCCACTGCCATACAGGGGGAAATGTGCAAAGTTTACCCTGATCAAAGGCTCCATCAGTGGCAGCATAGAAAGCTGCTGTAAGGATGAGAGTGAAAGAAACATGAGTTGAGTGAAACAGTACAATACATGCACATGATGTCCACAACCAACTTACTGGCTGATTTCAGTCATAAGCCTCACTAAAGTTTTAAATGGGTTCTACAGCAAATACCACAAGTGATGTCAGCACTGTAGGTAAGCTACAATTAAATGACTTCTAGAGATGATTATAATAATAGGTAAAGTCTACACATCAGGTGTATACATCTCAATTATAATTGTACACTGTACCCTTCACTATAGATTATAGGTCAACAAAAGTGCAGTACGTAACGATTATTATCATAATGATGTACTGTATATTTTGGGGTATATAGTAGTGGGTGTTTACCTGCTTGAGCTGAGTCATCAGCGTGTCTGTGTTGGTGTACACTGCTTGTCTCTCTTCATCGTCCTTCTTCCTCTTTTTCCAGCGTGACGGCGGTTTCTCAGCCCCATTCTTTGGTGTCCGCTTGTTGCGTTGTTTTCTCTTGCTTTGCTCTGGCACTGAAGGCTCTAGATCTGGATTCCCTGTCTGGCTGTTCATGCCACTCTATAGACAATAAACAACTCTTTCAGCTCCAAATATAAAAGAGAGAACAGGACTAGCTAATAAACAAACATCTACCTTCAACAATTTGATAATTCTGTATTTTGCAAATGCTACTTTTTTGACATCTGACATTATATTAAAAAAAATTGCATTCTTAAAAATGAAGAGCTGAATGTTAAATTCAAAGCTGGACAGATTATTCTTTAGATCTTTAACATATTTAAACATCCCATCATTTCATGCCATTTCATCTATCTACAATTTTTTACATGTTCAAAAATTATGATTCTTCACTCTGGTTGTGTAGGGAGGTAGCCATAGAGCTCTTACCAAAGAATCTGTGCTGTCCAGTCTTAAAGATCCTTTGCTATCAGTCAGGCCCTCTTCCTCTGATTGAATACTGTCATTGGACATCTGATGTATGAGAGGAGCTGAGGAAGGAGGAGGGGTGCTCTTGTTCTTCAGAAGGTGTTTGAGCAACTCATTCCCAGTGTCCCCTTTAGTGCTCTGAACTGGACTCTTGGATGCTGGGCTGGGGGAGATGATCTCATTGCCCTCTTCTGTCTTTACTATACCAGTTCCTCCTGCACTATGGCCAATCATTGCTTCTCCTTCAGCCTTCTGGCACACACTGGCTTCTAACTTTTCCAGCTTGATATCACAGAGAAGGCCTCGCTCTGCCTCCGAGCCCACGCTGGACTGTCGCCCAAGTGGAGTACCTCCAGAAAGTGGGTCTTGGTCTAAAGCGTCTTGGTCTCCCATGATGGCAACACTGCGTGTTGGTGTGGATGAGGTGTCTGATACACATGGTGTAAGTGGGGCAGTGATATCAGAGTGAGGTGTGGAAGGAGTTTTGACCGAATCTGCATCATCATCCCGTTTCTTCTTTCGGCTCCTTTTCTTTTTGCCCTTCTCCTCAGGGATAATGTTGGAGTAGAGCTGGATAAGGGACTGTCCTGCCCCAGGGAAATTAGGAGGTAAAGGAGTTGTGGAATCCATACCAAATGAGGAAGTTTCACCTCCACCGTGGGGTGGCATTCCAAGCCCTCCAAACCCAGGTGGACGTGGCTGACCTGGGGTGAAACCATGCATCATGGGGTTCTTAGGCTGAAAATTAGAACTTCTATCTGGGCCAAAGGAACCATTCCCGGGCATAGGCCTGCGCTCGCCACCTTGCAAAAAGGCTGGACCTGGACTCACAAAATCTAATGGCATATTTCCTTGCTGAGGGAACATTGCGCCAATTTGCTGTGGTTGTTGTTGAGTCCTGGGTGTCTGCATGAATTCCTGTGACAGGTCAGAATTATAGAAGGGCATCTGGGTAAGACCATCCCCGCTGTTGTTGGGGCCAAGCCCCAAGCCCTGCTGCTCCAGCTCTAGCCTCTGCAATGCCCTTTGTCTCTCCACTTCCTGCATGAGTTGCACCCGCTGTTTCTCCTGCTGCTCTCGAAGGCGCTCTCGACGCTCCCGCTCCTGGAAGCCTTCGCTAAATGGATTATTATCATCAAACTTCACGTGAGGGGCACTACCACTGGCTCCTCCACCATTACCTCCAGCTACAGTGCCAGGCTGCCCAGGTTTACCTCCTGGAACCATAGGGGAAGGTGGCTGTGCCTGGAGAGGCTGGGCAGGGTTAGGTAGTGGCATCTGAGGGGGTAGGTGAGGTGGCATCCTGGGTCCAGTCATTGGTCCAGTAGCACCGGGATGCCAACTTGGCACGTTGGGCATGCGAGTAGGCTTACCAAAGTGGGGTTGTTGCATGGGCAGCATAGGACCCATCATAGGCTGGCCCATAGGGGGTCCACCAGGCATCACTGGAGGGGGCTGTCCTTGCATTCCTGGCATGGCCTTTATTGGACCCATCACAGCAGGTTGGAGGCGCTGTTGCTGTTGTTGCTGCTTAACACGGTATTCCTCGATGAGCTCAGCATGTTCTTTCTGTTGCTTCCGTATCTAAAGAAATAATAGAGGGACGGATATGTGTGAACACAAGATATAATCCTGTTTATATAAATAAAATTAAATTAAATAAAAAGTTTACAGTATAACAGTAGGTTAGTGATAATGTCAGAGAATAAATCAGGAACTGAGCTCCGCTGAGGCCCAAGATGCATTGACGTGCGGAAAGGTTACAACAGTTAAAAAATAATTAGAGGGCAAACCATCTAAGACACAGGTCTCATAGGTCTCTAGAACAAGGTTCTTTAACATGGGTTCATGACCCCTAGGGGATTGAATCTGAGATTGTTTTCAGAATATTGATGTTATTTATACAGGCTTTTTTAAAATTAAAATTCTCATTTTTTATAACTGCTTTAGTTCAACTGTTTATCCTTTATTTTATGTTTTAGAGATTCACTTATTAAGATGACTTTTAAAAGTGTAATATGTAGAACACTGTCTTATTGACTGCGGTAATTTTTTCCAATAATTGCTCCCTATTACAGACAATACTTTTTGACCAAAAGTTGTTCGCCTATTTGGCACCTCGCAGTCCTCTTTACTGACAGACCTAGTACAAAGCCACAAACAAAAATTTATATTAAAATTAGAAGCTATAGTAAAGGAATCCTTTACTAAAATATTATTAATTTTTTAAGTTCAAAACTTTTATCCATGTTCTTTTGTTTTCAAACTAATTTATTAATAGATTGCCAATCCGTAGCCGTGTAAGCGGGATAATGTACATCCAGCCGGTTGTTCTCTTGGGGGTTATTCTGAGAGAACAACCGGCTAGATGTACATTATCCCTTACATAATCTATTTATTAAGAATTAGTCTATAGTTAATTTATAGAATGAAAACCATTTTCTTTTTTCAGCTACAGTAGGTCTATTTAACAGTAGCATTCAAAAAATAAATGAAGCACTGTTTATTTTATTTGTCTACTATGGTATTTGTCATATTGTTTGTAATTTGCTTTTTTGCTTATTTTTTAAAAATATAAAATTAAATTTATATATATATATATATATATATATATATATATATATATATATATAGTGTAATTATAAAATTGTAGTTAAAAAAATATTAAATGACTACATCAGGTCATCCCAACCTGTTCAGAATTGCAAAAGGTCAGCGAAAGTTAACATGATTGATACTAATGTCAATGTCGCAAACATCTCTGTAACATCCACACTGGCATGCAATTATTATTATTTTATTTAATAAAGGGGAGGGAATGGTCAAAAAGCAGGGCAGAAACATGCTGGTCAAGTGAGTTTTATGTTTTTTTTAAATTAATTTATAAAACAATGAATTGTAAGTGTTCTGTCATATTTTTAAATTACATTTACTGTTTTAGTTTTTTTTTCCTGTGGTATCGATTCAGAATTGGTATTGAGGTATTTTGGTCTGGTATCGTATTGAAGTCATAATTTTGGTATTGTGCCAACACTAGTATAGGCTTATGTTTAACTTTATTTTTGTTCAAACAGATGCTGTATTAAGAAGTAAATAAAGTGTTAAATGAAAATGTCTATGAAACATCTGTGTATTTGGCAAATATTGCATTTATTTCACTTCAGCTGTGGTAAAGTATGCAAACACAGCGTGAGCGTCACTACGGGAACCAGAAAGTGTCTGACTTCACATCTCTGTTTTCAGCTCCTCCCCGCCTGCACGAGGCAACTCTTGCCGATCGGTTACATCCAGCCGCAGCCGATGTCAAACACACCTATTGAGTCATTAAATCATTCATTCAACTTATTCATACGAAAGGACCAATTTATTCAGCAACAAAACAGCTGTGTTACTCAGAGATGTAAAACAGTTCTGTGACTTTGTTTGGAACCATTTTTGTAGGTGAAATAGAAAAAAACAGGCAATACAGTGTCTAAAATAGAAGTCCCTTAATATTAACTTCTTTATTGAACTGTTGTATAAAATCAATATCACATTTGTAACTGTGCTGATATTTGGGGGAAAAAACGGCACACTTCACGTGATATTGCTTAACTATATCATATGATATAAACATAAAAGACAAAAACTCATACAGGGGCATCTTTTGCCCAAATATCTTAAATTTGGAGGCATTCTAACTGCATATTAATAGACTATATCAGGCAGTGAAAGCGTGCACTCTGAATGTGCACACGCAGTAGTCTAACCTACTAGGCTCTCTCGCAGTGTATGCATGGACTCTCTAGGTGTGTTTTTGTTTGGTTTTTGCAGAGAGGCACATCATATTTTAATGTCATCTTGAAACTAATTCCTAAGGTTTAGGCCGGACTGCCATAATTCCTTTTGGATGCAGCAGTGATGGCTGAAACAAGAATCCATCCAAATCCATTCATAACTATGTTTGGAAACCATAAACTGACGTAAACTACAACAAATCCATTTCATAATTATTCAGAGAAATAGGATTTCAGTGACGACTATTTGTAGTGCAACATCTTACACAAATTTGGCCGTTAACATACAAATGAATGCATGAAAGACATTTCAAACTTGTGTTCTGAACATTGCCAAAGGTATTCTGGTGGTGGTCTGGAAAGTGAGTAATGCACTGGTAAAACTTTAAAGATACTGTTTTACTATGTGCTTTAGATTAGGCAAATGAGTTCCACAAGGGGAACGAAGGGTGGGTCACACTGTGTGTGCCATCTCTGATGCAGCACCCAATCATAGGACTGGAATGGAGAAGGGCCAAATTGCAATCTCCTCATCATCAGAAAGGGATAAATGTTCCTTTTAAACAGACACTCCTTGTTCTGATTCTCAGGCCATCAAGTGAGACATTGACAGATACAAAGTTCTGAATCTCCTGCCTGAGTGGTGGGAGGCAATAGCAGATACAATGTTCTGAGTCTCCAGTCTGCCAAGAGAGACCTTAACAGATACAAACAAGATCTGTGTCTCTGGCCTGTGAAGGAAGAGACAGCAACAGATTCCATGCTATAATTTTACAGCTTGTGAGACAGCAAGAGACACGACCATATTCTGAGGCTGTGGGAAAAGAGACACACAACATCCAGAATCTTCATCCAGCGAGACAATAACAAATACAGCATGTCTCGAGTCTCCATGCCAGAGAGACAAAAGCGGATTTACAAACCTTCGCCGCAAAGTACTTTTGTTCCAGACGGTTAGGGAACTTCTGAACAATACTTCAAGGCCACATCTGTGTGTTCCAGATTTTAGAACCCTTTTACTGTTCCAGGAGATTCACATACCATTATTCAAGGTTGTTCAAATGGATTCCCGCTTCTTTCCCCACTACATTGTTACCCAGCACAACCGGTGGAAGAAGTCACCACCACCGCACTGCATGTAATGTAAATATCACTTAACCAAATCTCTTTCCAGAGACCCTGAAACTGTTGTATATTATCAGTATATGTTTTTCTAAATGACATTACATGTTATATAGCTGATGCCAGTTAATATCAAATAATGTTTCATTTGTTTGTTTGATGCATAATAAGGTTATTAACCTTATTAGTTTCAGAGAAACAACAGTTTATATTTACATAAGATAATGTAACTCTGCGACAGTAACATTCAATGTAATCACTTACATTTTATGCATCTTATGCACTTTATTATGTTATTGTTCATGTTATTAATTTAGTAGTTGTGTTAGTTATCTTTTTGTTGTTAAAATCTGTTTTACTAGACTTGCATTCCTTGTGATAATAATACAGTAAAATGCTCTACAAGTTATCCAATATCTCACAATATCCCTCTAATTTACATAATTGTTATTTGTTCAACAATATTTGATTGTTCTTTAATGTCAAGGTGAGACTCATTAGTAGTTGCCCCGCATTTAAAGGAGGAAAGAGTCATAGGACACTTTTTCACTCACCTTAGCTAACGTGTGGCTAAAACATATTTTGGAACCTCTACGTCTGAGAACCTCTGCCTCATCTTTTCTGCTTAAATGCGTAATGAAAATCTACAATAAGGAAACTTCCTGATTTAATATAGGCATGGTCTGTACAATAACAGTTTGTCTTGGATTCACTTTAAGTGGTATGTGGGTGAGGGGGTGGCTCTTAAAATTGAGTCGAAAGTTGATTGGTAGGCCCAATGTGTGAACTGCCCGATGTCATTTTTTAACTCAATTGACAAATGGAGAAAGAATAGCATTTGGCAAAATGACAAAGTAAGCAATTGGCAAAAGGACACAAAAAAAAAAAAAAAAAAAAAAAACAATTAAGATTTACCACATATTAAAACATGACTTAAGATGGCTTAAACTATTTGGGTGGATGATTTTATAGTTATCCTCCTTTAAATAACTATATTACCTGTTCTAGCTGCTTTTGAACCACACTTTGCTGTTCAGTCACATGTTTCAGCTGTTCTGCATCCTCCTCTGGGAACTCCCGTCCAGCTTTTTTTGCAGTGCGCTGTTTTGCAGAGAGAGCCTTTTTAGATTTCCTATGGGCCCCAATCTGGTCCTCTAAAAACTTCTGCTGCATTTGAAGAAGCTGTTGAGTTTCCTGAAGCCATTCCTCATATTGTTTTCTCTGAGAATCATCTGAAAAATAAAAATACATATAAGATTTATGGGATGTCCAGCCTCAATTGATTTACTTTTACAGTGATTACAATGATAAAATAACACTTACTAGTCAACTCATTGTTAACTACTGACAAGAGAGAGAGAAAAAAAACCCCAACTTACTAACAAACCCTGGTCCAAAGTTAGGGGGATTGGGTCTAGCAATCTGTGGTGGCAACTTTCCATCCTAAAAGGAAATCATTGTACATGCCATTAGAACAGGTTTAATGCTGGTGAGAAGAGGAAATAAGACTAAAACCCGTGGACATACCAAAAAATGTTGTGAAAAACCAGCTGTATCTGGGGCATGTGATCCTGGAATCTGTTGCACTCTGCCACTAAGGAAATTCAAGGAGTATTCAACACAAGGAAATGTATCACTGACCATTAAAAATAAACCACTGAAAACTACATGTGGTAATTTTTAGTTAAAAGTAAATAATTAGGCCAATCAAGTTAATAAAAAGCTTTTTGTAATAGTGCAGTAATTGTTTAGAGGAGGCAATTTACATAGTAAAGTGTTTACCTGTTCATAACTATGGGTGCCATACCCATACTGTTCTGTACCATCACTTTGTTGATCCCCTTTAGAGCTACCATCTTTGCCTTCATGATTGGATCAGTAATTGCATCAAAGTCTACAAAGTAATATAAATCACCACATAAATTACAGGATCGCGATTTGTATATCACAATTATATTCACATTTCAAGTATTCAAGTTACTGGAGTAAAAAACAAACAAACAAAAAAAACAAAAAAAACATAAGCCTACATTCTAAATATTTAACATTCAAGATAAGCTTATATTCAACAACTGTACAATAACTACACATATAGGACTGCAAGATAAGAGCTGCTGACAGTATAGAATCAAGTCAAGATTAAACCACATTATTAACAATGTACAGGTACAGTACAACAGCCTCAATTAGTCTATCAATTAGTCTAAGTGGAGCATAGGCTTACCGATGTTAGGGAAAAAAGGGTCATTTGACCGTTGCCGAATCATGGCCTGCATCTGCCTTTGCTGTTGTTGCTCCTGCCTCTCTTGATCCAGCAGATCTTGAAGAAGAAGGGGCTGCTCATCTAACAGAAGAGGTCTGTTCTGTTGACTTTGTTGCACTTGAGACCCCTGTTGTCCTGTGGCCCCTGGATTGAACATGCCCTGTTGAGTTTGTAGGTTTAAGGAATGGGGAACAGGCTGCTGACCACTAACTATAGGCAGGTTCAGATCCACTTGCTGTCCTTGTGAAGCTCCAAACCCTTGAATTGGTACCTGCGGGTTCCCAGACTGCATCAAATTTGGGTTACCTAATATTGGCCCTTGGGTTAGAGGTGGATCTACTCTGTGCCCCATTGTTACTCCAGGGTTTATCCCGTGATCTTCGGGTTGTCCTCGCAGCATCACCATACTCATGTTTGAGTCAAGATTTGTCTGGGCATCAGGGTCACCAGAGATGGGAGAAATTATGGATTCACTCCTAGTTTCACCTAGCTTTTCCTTTATCAACAGGCCTGACAACACTGGAGCAGATCCAGGATCTGCACAAGACTCCTCAAAAAGAACAGAGACATCATCTTGACCACTTTTACTACTCATGGGCTGATGGTCATCCACTGAGGTTCCAAAACCTTGGCTCTCAGTTTTGATAGTTCTTTCAGACTGAGAATCCAGAAACTCTTTTGACAGACTTTTTTCTAGTTTGACATTACTAGGACCTTGTATGGCCTCTGATTTAGGTTGAGCTGAGGATATACCTTCACATCTGGAATTTCTTTTTTCAGACAAGGCCTTCTGAAGATCAGAGGTATCCCCATGGTCATCTTCTATGTGATCACTCAGATCAAGTTCTTCATTAAACATGTCTTTTTTGTCCCCAAGGTTCTCAGGATCTGCATAAGCAATAAGATCAAACTTTCCAGATTCCAGAAGATCATCAAGATGAAGGTCATTTGTTTCCAGGTCTAAATCTTTGCCATCATCTGCATCAAGGTTCAGGTTGTCCAGGTCCTCATCAACCAAGTCTTTGACCTCCACATCATCAAGGTCCTTCACAGCAGAGTCATCCGTTTCTAGCTTCTCAACACCATCACTACATGGCAATGGGATTTCCTCTGTTGGTACAGATGTTGTGACAGGGAGTAGTGCAGATTCGCTGGGAGTAACTGAATCCCTACTGACCAAATGGCGAAGTGGTACTGCCAGTGTATTCTGTTGTGTATTTGTATGGTGATGCAGATTATCCATATTAGCTGAAGTCTGCATGTGACTGACTGATCCTTGACGTGAAAGGCCCAACATCGGATCCATTATTCTGGGACCTTGATTTCCTGTAAAGGCCATATTTTGGACTCCCATGAAGCCATGAGGGGGTCTCTGGGGATGATTAGGATGATCCAAAGCATTAGGTGGCCCAAATGGTAGTCTGACTCTGTTCTCTGGAGCCCTGTGACAAAGTTCAATAAATGGTTGACCCATTATATTATGTTGTTGCATTGAGAGGCCACGTGGTGTAAAATGCTGGGGAAGGCCCATCTGATGATTACTGCCTATTTGCCTAGCAATGTCAACAGAAAGAGGTCGTTTCATATGTGGTGGGATATTGTCAACCATTGGTCCACCTTGTATCTGGTGAGGGGGCCTGATGAACTGTTCTTGGTTTGGAGCTCCAGGAGGAAATCCAAATCTGGAAGGAATTAGGTTTCAAGATAACTTGAACATTAAATTAATTACTAGTTTGACAGCACAATTGATAGAGGAAAAGCACTTACCTTTGTCCTTGCAGTCTCATGCCCATGTTGTTCAGGTCTCTGGGTAATGGCGGCCGGGAGCACTGGGGTTCATCAGACATGGACCCATGTTGATCGGCAAGGAAAGTTCCAGGAAATCTTTGTCCTGCATTAATTGGTGATGATCTCATAGTACCTGGATATGGAGGTGGGGGTCTACCAAAAATATCCTTCTGAGGTCCAGAATCGTCCTGTGACCAATGCCTTGGAGTCCCAGGTGCAGCAGTAGCAGTTACCTCCAGGAGTCCTTTTTCTAGTCTGATTGCACTTTTCTGCTGCTGCTGTTTGAGAATTAACTGCCGTAGTCTTTGGCGCTAAAAAAGAGCAATAAGAGTAAACAATCAATATTACATCATTAAAAAAAAACAGAAAAAGGGATAAGGAAATATTATCTAATGGAAACCATACTTAATATGTTTTCAGACCTGTTTCATTTTCTCTTCAGTCTCTCCAAGTGGTGGTTGCATTGTGTTCTGTGAATCTGATGGGTTGCCTTTGTGTACTGAAACATCATGTGACAATCTTTCCCCTGTTTGTGAACATGGGGTGAGTGAAGCTTGTTCAAAAGGATCATGAATAGGTGTCTGGTTAGGATTTGTCTGTTGTAGGGAGAGACTTTCATCTGAAATCACAGGATGTTTGGGGGTTTGAGAATCAAGGGCACAGGGACGAGCAAATGGGTCCTGCATCCTACTTTGTGCTTGATGGCCAAGTGGATCTGTTTGATGGGCCACAAAGTTTAATCTAGGATTTGGTCTGGAGAAGGCTTCTGGGCCAGCTCCTGGATGTGGGGTACCAGGGGGTTGAGAATATGGGTCAGGAAGAACTGGCCTTGGTGTTCCTGGTGATTGATCATAAGTTTCATTTTTGACTGGCCTAGGAGTTCCAGGAGGCTGTAAGAAGGGATCTGAGGATCTCTGACTACCTGGTGATTTAGGGTATCTCTCTCCCGGAAAAGGTCTTGGAGTACCTGGCATCTGAGCATATGGATCAATAGCATGAGACGGAGATTGTCTGCGACTATTAGGTTGTGACTGAGAAAACGGATCAATTGTTACAGTTCTAGTTGTGGATGGATATGGATCAGAGTGTGGTCTTGGGGTACCAGGCATCTGGGCATATGGATCATGAGGTCTTGGAGTACCAGGAGGCTGAGCGTATGGATCAGGCATTTGTTGAGGGTAGTCTGGTCTAGGTGTAGATGGTGCCTGTGAATATGGATCTCGTTGAGGGTGTCTGCTCATGGGCAATGGTTGGGCAAAAGGACCTCCTTGTCCTGGATGCATCATTCTGCCCTCATTACTGAAACCATCTCCCATTGATGGATGGGGTGTTAGAGGCTGATGTGAATAAGGGTCAGAGTGTTGAATTTGAGAGAAAGCGTCAGACGAGCCCCTTCTCATGCCTTGCTGCCCTGCGCTGAATGTGTCTTGCTGAAACTGGGAAGGAGGCATGGGTGTTTTGAACACTGGCACAGATCCAGACTCATTACTCCCTGGAATAGGTGTTAACAGTGGCCTAGAGTAGGGGTCAGAGAGAACCATGCGGCTATGGGCCATGCGCTGGTACACTTCCGATCTTTGCCCTGGCCTAGAAAAATTGTCTCCAGGTATGACACTACTAATGAAGTTTCGTCCTTGCTGCTCAGATAATGGTCCTGGTCTGGGTGGACACATAGGTTTCACAAACGGGTCTGATGGTCGAGGTGTGTCTGGAGGCTTTGCATAAGGGTCTGTGCTGGTGGATGTTGGAGACCCAAAGGATTCATGAGCTGGTGAGGGCCTATTCCTTTCTTGAACGTCAGACAAAGAACCTCTTCGAGGCGTGCTTGACCCAGATGGTGGTGGCCTGGGGGTTCCCACCATTTTACCATATGGATCCCATGGAGAAGAAGGACGGGATCCAGATGATTCTGGTGAAAACATTTGAGGAGACTGAGGCTGAGATGAGGGTCCCTGCATGTACTGAGTGTCCTGGGTAGGGGTCTTTGCAGTGGATGAAGGGGGTGGAGGTTGGGGACGCAGAAATACATCATCTGTTGATGTACCCGATGTTACAGTTTCAAGCATCTGGAAGCCATCTTTGGAGGCCAATTCTTGCAAAGGAGAAGTGTTACCACTGCTGGTTTGAGTTGTCACTGGACTCTGACTACCAGATTCTGAGGTGTCTCCACTGAATTGCTGTTGTTGCTGCTGTTTCTGAAGTTGCTGCTGCTCATTTTTAACCTGTTCTAACTTTTGTGTGGCTTCAATTTTTGCCTGTTGTTTGCTCTTTTGTCTCATTTGCTGTCATGAAAACAAACAAAAAAGTAAAAAAAAAAGAAAAGAGAAAAAAGGTACCAGTTAGTTAAGTCAATGCACTTAAAAGACTGCATTATTGATTTTATATATTTTTTGTGCTGCCAACGTTAATGCATGTAATTATTTTTTTCCAGTTTAACGAGTTAAAATTATTTAACGCAATTAACGCAGCATCTGTTTTTTTTGTCATCATTTGGCTAGCGTTACATTATATGATCACGCTTTTATCCATGCAAATGCTTTTAAATCATTCAAGTGCGACAAGACAAAAAAGATAAACACGCTGTCTGTGAATGTCCTGACACGCACGACGCACAGAAAGACGTGCGCCAGAATTGAGTTCTCCTTCGTATTTGAACGAACAATAACACACATAATTATGCCAAAATGTCTGTTTTATCGAGTATTCTCATAAGAGCAGTCTTAAATAAGTTAAATAACGTCTTAAATGAACATAAAGAGTGTGAGGCCTGTGATATCCATGTCATGTGCAGCAGGTCTTAAAGTGACAGCTTTAATAAAGATTAATCTATATTTAATTTATAATTTATGCAGTGCAGACTGTTTGATAACTTTATTCCATTTCTGTAGGCTATATATCCTACCTGTTAGACAGATAGGAAGGGCACAGGTAAATATGACATTTATGTGAGGATTTTTTGAAGCCTAATGAAATGTAAAAGAATTATAGCTTTCAATTACACTGTAATGTTGAATGGCTATAATGTTTAAAATGGGGACATCAGTAGCAGTATTAGTAATAGTGATACTGGCCTTCATTCATAAAAATAGGCCATTGAACGATTAAAGTATTTAAAACATACTGTCTTTATGTTGTTTCTACATTAATTTGGAGTTTAACTGTGAAATGATTACATTATAAAATACAGTAGTCAACATCTGAAGTGGATCAAAAAAGTTAATCAAAGTTGTCCTAAGACAAGAACGGGTAATGTTCAAAATTCATGTATAACTTTGATGAAAGGTTGAGATCCACTTCAAATGTTGACTACTGTATATTAAAGGCACACTATGCAGTTTCCGTTTTTCTCAAACAGCGACCCCTAGAGGCGCTGTGGAGTACTTGTATTTAACGTTACTGTCATAAATACCACTCACGCAGAGCCGTCTCTGCACTCATCCGACCTGGTGTTAATTTTTTTTTAATCGATTGATAGCACTGATATATTTTTTTGTCTTCCTTTTTTTTTTCCTAGTGAACACTTTATCAGACCATATTTGTTACTGAGTGTTAGCAGATGTATGCCAGAACTGTACCTCAACCTGGGATCCTAACAATGTTGAATGTAAAGACTAAAAAGTATTAACTTATATGAAGACTTAAGATAACAGAAAATAACGCTACAATGACCACTGACATGCACACGCATAATAAAATATTAACATCATACTTATTTACATTTAACTTTTAAAGAAGCACTGACTAACACTGTTATTTCCACTTATAATGTCTCAAAGACTAAGATGCAAAGCTTTGTCATATGTCCAGACATACTGCGTTTCATTCTGAGAAATGAGCTAAACTATAGCATTTGCTGATCACATCAAATTGATTTCACATCCTATAAAATAGGATTCAAAATGGCTATAAAACAACATTCTGATTAAAGATTATATTGTACTGATCAGCCCAAGGTGAAAGCATTTTATCAGAGGTTGAGACACCCTGTTTTGCATCAAATGCAGATTTTGCATCAATCTAGCATTTACAATGAAACATCCGATGGGATGTCAATCACCTGTCTGAACTTCCACTCTTGTTCATGCTCAGATTCTTTGTGCTTGAGTGGATCCTTGAAGAGCAGCTCTGTGTCCATGGGAATGCTGGGATCAAAGGGATCAACTGGCTGCTGCTGCTGCTGTTGCTGTCTTTTCATTGTGTCATTAGACATCTGAACTTTGTTTATACGAAGGGCTGCTCGGTTGTCTCTCGCCTTTTGCTAGTGGGGTAGAGCCAAGTGAAAAAGTCAAAACTTCTGATGTACATACAAAACTATATATATTAGGATTTATGAGGCTTAATAAAAGAGCATCTTACCACATAAGGTGCCCTTTCCTGAGAACTAGCTTTCCTCCATAACTTTGCAATTTGCTTCACTCTAGTCGCCCAATCTGTGAAAAAATCAGATGGTTGGTCTCTAACTTGACTCTATTTCAAGTTTGCAAGTCTACTTGACGTGTATTAGGAAAATCCATTCACCTGGAAATTCATCTTGAAGGTTAGGGAAGTTCATATTGGTGTATAGAACAGGAGCCACAGTGGCCATTTCACCGAGCGTTTCCTCTTTCTCCCACTTTAACGTGCTCCTCTGAGCATTGGACATGGTGTCAGTCTCCACCTCTGGTGGAGGGACAGATCCAGGCACGGGACCAGGAGAAGCCCAGGGACCAATCACATCACCCCCAATCTGGCTGAATTTCTTCTCCCTGTAGTGACATATCAAGCAATTAAGTGTCTTTTTCATAAGCCACTGAAACTACAGATTTTTAAATGGAAATGCCAGTACCAATCTGTGTTACTCAAAATCAGAATTCACTCACGTCACATTTTCTGGAAAAGGCATGCGGTGGATGGAAGAGAATGTGCCAGACACTCCAGCTTCAGCAATCATGGGGTTCGGAATAATGTGTGTGTTTGGCCCCATCATGCCATTCATCATAGGCATGCGTGGGAACATTCCACCAGCATCTCCTGCAAATGAGACCATGGAGAAACATGCACTCACATAATGAGCTGTGTAGTTTACATGTGATACTCAAGCACAGTACAACATTACATCTGTGTGGTTTACTTGACTGTTCATATGAGGAGATGGACAACTTGATACCTGGGTTCTGGAGAGACATTGATGTGGCTGAGGCATTGGGGGCAGTGTTGGGTGGATGAGTAAGTTGAGGTGGCTGGTTGGCGCTTGGACTGAGCACTGCTGTGAATAAGTCTTCCACGTCCTTACCCTCCAGTTCTACACAGAATGAATAGAATGTAGAACATACATATTCATAACCAAAATACTTTTTGGTTACACTTTATTTTAAGGTGTCATTGTTACAGTGTAAATATATATTTAAGTACTGAGTAATAATAATTAACTACATGTACTTACTATTGTGTTAGGGTAGGATTAGGGTTGGTTTAGGGTTAATTGCATGTAATTATGCATAATTTACTGTTATTACTATGGTAAGTACATGTAACATATATAACAAGGACACTGTAAAATAAAGTGTTTAACAACTTTTTTTATTTGGTTGATTTTACCAACCTGAAAAGAAGAGATTTGGCAAATAATACATTGAATACTGTTAAAAGTTTAAATTGATGAATTTTTGTTGTCAGAGCATGACGCATCATGAATCATCAATGCATTTTTACATCTCTAGTTAACACTGCATGAATACAAACTGGTGCAAGACATTTTACACACCTTTCTAAACAGGAGAAATTTTCAGAAAATGAGTGAATAACATTTAAAACATCTGCTCTTTTGCAGAATGTTGTCAAAATATTTCAGGAAGCAACAAACCTGGAATTTTGTAGAACTTGCTCAGAATGGCCCCTGTAAACAAGGAAATATAATTATAAGTAGGCCAATAATACAAAACCCAACCTCTAGTGAAATATAAAGATGACTCAATATATCACAGCATAAAAAGAGTTAAAGCCATAAAGATGTAACCAAATACCATTTTTCATTTGCCAAAATCCCTTTTTCAGTTATTACATTTCAGTTTGCAAACAATAATCACAATTGACAAGGGAGAAAGGCTGCTAGGAAACAAAAAAAGAGAATAACTGTTTTGAGAAAAAATGCATGACTCTTACCATCAGAAACCATCTTGTCCAGCTCAGGACTTAGGATTACATCCAGAGGTTCCTCCTGTAGTGTCCTAGACCCTCGAGAAGAGCCAGGATGAGGGGAAGCTGACTGATCATTCGGTAGGGTGCCAATGTCCAAACCAGCTGGGAAGAAAGTTAAACAGCTATTCTCAAACTTAGTTTCTTAGCTCTACAACTTAACACAACAGTAACTCAATATCTGCCAAAAAACAGAGCTGTCATTCTGTAAGCGCCTAAATCAGAGATGATACGCAACCTATTTTCTACTGTGTCTGAGTCTTTGCTAAGATAAGAAAGTAAAAAAAAAAAAGAAGAAGAAAAAAAAGAGACTGAGGACTGACATTTCATGTCATGATAAAATGAGGAAAAGCTTTTCTCTCTCTCTTTCATCCTCTCAACTAACTCAGTTTTCCAAGAAACAGTAACCTAATTAGTGTTGCCTGCCCGACTGTGTGAAAGTGTCCCTTAAAAATGGACATTTTCATCGTTGCATATTTCCCATTAGAATAGAGCCTACTCAATAAAAAAGCAAGCATTGCAATGATTAATCATAATAAATGTTGTCATCAACATCAAAGAGTCAGCTGTTGTGCTTTGGAAAGCTTGGCAGTGTCACTGTATTTAGACCAATGACAATTAAGTAGGTTTCACTTAAAGTTCTTGTTCCTGGTTCAAAACAATTTAGGCTCCATCAACAGAATATGTGGCATCAGTTATGTTTACACTACATTAATGCACTTACAATTTAAGTCTATAGGGGCAACGTTACAGGGTTTAAAGGCTGAGATGTACAGCTTGTATTTTTGTTTAATCACTTATCTGAATTCTTTCTTGCTGTTAGCAATGGGACAACTGTGCTAGGCAAATGAACTTGGTTATTAGGTACCATACAATAGGTGGATTTTGCTCAATGTAAACAGTAGTTTGAAGATAGTTGCGTCACATCACCTACTGGAATTCCTGCGACTATCATTCTAAAGCTACTGCATTTATAGGGGTTGCATCAGGGCAATAACCACCATAGACACTGAGGGGGACAAGTCCCTCCCACCAATATTTGATATTATGAATGCTGTTCTGCTTTACTCCATTACACACTGCTCTGTTTGTTGTTAGGATGACAAAGTTTTAAATATTACATTTTTAGGTTGGTCTGCCTCAGCGGTCTAAGAGTGTTCTTATTTCTTTTTCTTTACTCCGTTAAATCTCTTTTAATCATTTAATTCCTTTAAATAGACCAATAACAATCACACTAAATAATATATAAAAAAGAAAAGATTTCACAGATTTGAATATATTGAAATCTGCTTAACATATTTGAACTGAAATAACTAAAATACATTAAGTTCAACTAAAAATGTATAAAATGAAGATAAATACATTTTGTGTAACCACTTGCCTCAGAAAAATGTTTAAGTCTCACAACTATAATTATGAAATAGTCCAGGTTTTAACGTTTATTCTGATGCAATGTCTTGTTTATTCTGATGCAATTGTAAGCATTGCCATATAAAAATAATATTTGAAGTTGAAGGATAAGTTGAAATTCAGCATGGAGTTTATAGAGCTTAAGTTGTGTTGCACACGCAAACATTCCTCTAAACAAAGCACCTTGGTATTTATTACCATGCAGGTAAGCAAAGCCTTATATATTTACATATATATTGCACAGAGGTTACGCTATGAATAATAATTGTGTGTCACTTTGACAAATTGGGTTGTAAATTTTCTGTCATGTTCTGTTTATCCATCTGTAAAATATTGTAACATTTTGTATTTTAAACAAGAGACCACAAAAACTTCAGTGATAAGGGTAGTCCTATCAAGCGCTGTGTTCAGTTTCTTTTTATTCTACTCTCAATTTCTTTGCTCAACACAAACAATTAGCTGTCAATGTTAATTTTTTTTAGTTAATACAACCTCTAATTATAGGTTTATAAATTATATGTTAAGGACAACTAGAAGCAGTAAAAACTTTTTTCTCAAACCCTTTAGAACTGGCTTTCACACTGAAGAAGTTACATCACTCGCAAACCACTAATTTCACCACAGCAAGTCCATTCCACAGAGAGAAGGGAATGTGTCCTTGCCAACTAAAAAGCTGGCAATTGTGAAGAAATAAAATGATCAACTAAATTAGACCCCGGAGAAAAGAAATAGGACTAAACACAGCATTTTTTTAAGCATATTTCAGTAAAATGTCACAGATTGCAAACAATCACAGTTGCCAACTAAGGTACAGTAGCAGCCAAACCCAACGTCCATCTAAGGACAGTTTAGTTCTCACCTCAGTGTCAAAACAGGGTCATGTGCAAGAAAACATGTGGTTTGTTTGTTTGTGGTTAGTAAAAACATAGAAGCAGAAAGCTCAAATAAAATGCATGTGTGTGTGTGTGTGTGTTTGTCAGGAAAGGGATCATGCAGAAACTGGCACAACAAATAATCTAAGGGCCTGTTTAGGGGCCGAGAGGCCAGGAGAGGAGGGCTGCTCTACTTCTACAGCCAGAAAGGCTGTGCCAACAGGGCTCTTACCGAATGGAGAGGGGGAACGGTCCACCTGGAAAGGGCATAAATCAAGACCTACAAGAACCCAAACCAGATAAAACCAAATAATTATAAAACAGAAATGCAGAGAAAAAAAAAAAGTAAAATAAAAAAGGAGTATGCTAAGACGACAACAAATAAAGACAAACAGAGCAAACCAGGTAAAATGTGAAATGCAAGTGTGAAAATGTGAAAGAAAAGAGGAGATGTAATTGTGAAGGCACATGATTACAGGTGATTTCTGGGATTGTTAGAGCATCTGCAGAGTGAAGAGAGAAGAGAGACTATCCATCGGCCAGATCTCAGGACTCAGTCTACCTGATTCAGGGCCTGGCTTGACCAGGTCATCGGACAGCATCCCCAGGAGATCATCATCTGAATGTAGAACCAGCTCAGCTAAGGGATCCTCCACATTGGCTAGAGATCAAGAAGACAAGTGTTTCTGAGTACGAGTATCCATACTAATCACCAAGTGTTCCTTGATTAAATGTTACCAAATGCTGGGCGGTAAGACCTATATACTGTGGCGGATGGACTTCTTTATAATAGGGGTGTGACTTCTGTCAGTTGGACATGGTTTGGATTATAAAAACACAATGAACAAAACTATAAACCATGTCATGAGAAGCTCTGATCCAAAACCTAGTAAGCTGCCTACGAAATGTTTTAAAGTCACCATAAAAGCTGATTTTTTCTTTCTTTTTCGGAATACTTCAGCTTATTATAAATGAATTTTCTGTGCACATAATAATAATAATAATAAAAAAATAAAAAAACTTGTGCCCTCATTATCTTTAATTAAAAACATTAACTTTTCCTCGCAACACCTGCACACTTCGGTGCACACTTCTCTGATGAAGTGTGCACCGATGCGAGGGCAGGACAACAACCTCTCCATTCCAGCAACCTGTCACTCTCATGAGATCACAGTTATTAGCAAATTACAACGATTCAATCAATTCCCCATGGACAAAATCAGGATCTGCCCTAAAAAAATTTCTCATTCGAGAATCCATTTCATTCAGATGTACAGTACATCACAATATGCAAGACAAGCAAACTCCATTTAATGGCAAATTTTAAATGCAAAAGGACAACTAATTTGGTCAACTTTTAAGGCAGAATTGCATTTGCGTTAAGGACAATGCGACACGCTCAGTGAAAAAAATTAAATAAAAAAATAAATCAATCCAAGATGGCAAATGATGCGGAAGAAATAATGTCTATAAATATAATTATTTCCATTTAATATAAAATATTATCAATATAAAACAGTTTACCCAGTATTTGTGTGCGCTGTGCAATTTTAAAGGAGCTGTATGTAAGAAATCTATTTCAATTAATCATAAAATTGCCCTGATGTGTCACTAGACATTAAGAAATCATGTTCATTTCAAATACTTATATCACCGACAACAGTAGTATGGCCATGATATTGTCATTTAAAAAGTGGACTTGCAGCCCTCAACTGATGTTGATGTTGTCATTTTGTGTTTTGGCCTGACGGGCCTCCCTCCACCTATCGACCAATCACGAAGTCAGTAGTGTTTCGGGATCCGGGTTGCCAGCTTTGCTCTAACATACCCTAACTCTAGTCGGATAAAAATGTCTAACGTTACTAAATCAAAAAGACCTCGTTATAATTCAGAAATTTTTCGTGACAAAGTCCGAAATAAAACCAGAATTTGTATTGGAGAAGCTTTTGAAAGATGGAGACGGCTGAAAACGGAGAATAATTTGAACACAGACGCCAACGTTGCTAATTTTCTCCTGGACAGGTAAGATTCATCTATGCTTGGCTAACTTGTACTTGATGTCAATGGACATTTCATATATTCATATTCATGACAGTCGAAAAAAATTTATGCATGTTCGTGCAAAGTAATGTAACGTTAGCTCACATGGACGTATGCTAACATTAGCAATGCATTATAGGAGCCTGTTTCTCTGTACTTATGCTGAGACGCTGAGGAAAACAACATTAGCACGCCCATTATGGCATTCGTCATTCGTTCTTCACGTATATCGTGGACTAAGTTACACATGCTGCAAGTTGACCTGTATGACCATTGCTAATGTAATTTAGTGTAACAATATTTTCTGATGGGACTGAAAACAACCCTGTGATAGCCATTGGTGATATTGAATTTGTCCTGCATTATAATTGCTGTGGCAAATGTTTTGGTTATTTTTTAGCCTACTTGTGACAAAAACTTTAGTACTTGTAAATCGAGGTTTTTTTTTTTTTCGTATTGAAAAATAAGGAAGTTTTATTTTTTTGTTTATATGTTTTTTGTCTTGTTTTACTATTATCCTTTTTTTTCCTCAGATTTTTTTTGAATTGTAATTGTATTTATATTTTCAAAATAAAGAAATCAAATCAAATCAAATATCAAATCAAAAACGCTTATCTCTTCAGCTATTATGGCCCCAGCACTTACTGTGAAACAAAACTTACTGTGTACGTCTCGTCGTCACTTGCCATTGGAAGCTCATTGAAGCAGCCTACGTTTCTGCTGAATCCTGCAGCTTATCTGGCAACCTCGAGTCAGGGGGTAGGGGGAGGGGATACACCGCTCTACAGTATTTTTAAAGTGATTGCAGTACCAGTTTTGGCCACAATCCTACATACGGTTCCTTTAAACTTATCAGACAAATGTGTTGATAGCTTAGCAACATGCCAAGTACAAACTCTATTGAAATCAATTTTGAGTTGAGCCTCCTTTATGTGCTCCAGTGCTGTTTGTGTAGAGCATTCAACCATATGAGGTTGATTTCAGAAAAGAAGCTGACTTAGAGGTAGCTGTAAAACACGAGGCAGCTCACTAAATTTTGGAACCGGGCCACACTATTACATATAAACAAAATTGCTCATGTTTCTGTATCGACCTTAAACATTAAGGGTGACGTCCAACAAAATAAAAAGGGTTTTTCAATGAAATTCGCATCCGCCTGTTCCTCATCTTTAATATTTTTGTTATATCCTTGCAGTGGTACAAGATTTTGGTCATACCGCCCACCCCTAATGTTAACTGAAATATTCTTTATAATTTTGCTACAATCAAGATTTCAGTAGCATTAAATGTATAAAAAAGCATGCATAATAAGATTCCAAAATCAAACACTTGTTTCAAGATTAAAACTCCATGAAAGGGTTAAATACAAGAATCTGCAGAGCAGAGAAAGGGGCTTTGCTCTATGGGAGATGAAAATCTCTAAGGACAAGCAAGCGGCCCTGAAAGCCTTCAAATAGCTTTGCGATTGCTCTCCAAACGAATACGCACAAGCCTTCTAAACACTGAACTGTTACTGCCAGCTTTCTATCCTCCCAGAGAGCTACGACGGGGAATTCAGAAAAGTGCTGGCAAATTGGGTTTTAAAAACATTTTAGTTTGGCTGTGAGCAGAGGTCTGCTGGCTTGGGTGTAAATGAGGGTTGACAGAACTGAGGAAAAGGAGAAATGGTGAAGAATGAGGCATTTGAACAAGCTCTTCAGCCTATAAGAGTATGCAAATAAGGGCTGAAGAGGACACAAAATGAGCACAATGGGGTTATAAAAAGTTCATTTGTACAGTGCATCTTCTGTAGGCCCTGTGGCAAAAATATGAACCCAGACTGTAATGCAATCCACTGTAGGATTCTGCAGTGCTGCTGGGTTGTGTGATGCATTCAGTGTGTGCAGAGGAGAAAGCGGGAGGTACAGTGCTAATGTGCATTACTTCCCTACAGAATTCACTGCAGTCTAGAAGAGCAGTAAAATGTGACCTAATGGGTCAAAGCAAAAAAACAAAAAAACTCTCTACACAAAGGCAATTCACAGTAGATATAAGAACTTCTAAGGTGTTTGGGAAGCACTCTGTTTATATATATATATATATATATATATATATATATATATATATATATATATATATATATATATATATATATATATGAAGCTCTACTTCAGCTCTATTGGTATTTTTAAATATGAAGACAGAGCTGAACATACGCAGTTGCCCTGCTTTAGATGAGACTGGAGTGGAAGTGGTACTGAGAAGTGGGTCAGATAAAGGGTCCAGGAAGCTTCTGCTTTGTGATTTGCTGTCTGCATGATTGGCTTCTTCCTCCACAAGCCCTGTTTCCAGAGTCGACTTGGTCTTCTTGCTTTTAACCAGAAGTTCTTTCCCAAAAAATGCCTCCTGTAACATACATGTTCACAAGTTAATAAAGCAGGCTCTGGTAATACATCATGCACAAGTACACTAAATAATAACTAGATTTCCTCATTCTGTGCACAAAAAAATAAAATAAAAAATGCCCAGCACTTTAAAAACAATAATAATCTAATTTGTAAATAAAACAGATTATTGGATTAGGTTTACAATTTTTGTTTTTCTTCTTCAAAATGTCATGTTTAATTCAATGTTTTACTTGCCATTTCTTTGTAATTATTTGTGAAATTTACAAGCAATTTCTGAGTGAAAATTGTTTCTACAATTTCTTTCAGTATGGGTGGTTTCTAGTTTACTAGGGTTTTCTGGGTAATTACTAGTTGATTCAAGACTCTACAATATTGTGCTGTCTGGATATGGCTTTTTTTTTTACAGCACTTACTGTAATTTTTGGTTTGAAATGTCAAAAGGCTGCCACAGTGCTATATGGTAAAACAAGTTTGTAGCACTTCAGAATATCTAACAGTACCAAATTATCAATGTGATGACTCCCTGCTGTGTTAAAACATTAAAAGGCCTAATGTGCTTCAATTTAAATCATTGATTCAAGACATCCCTCTGGTGACGACCTTTAAGTCTGATTTAAGGTTTGACAAACAGGAACGCCTAAAGTGACAGCTGTTACAGTTAATGCATCACTGCATCTCCATGCTGAGCATGATGGTCTTTTTTAAGAGCAGTGTGTCAACCCTACACATGCTCACAAAATCCCTGCCCACAACATTCATTCTTCAGATCAACCATATTCAGCTTTGACATGGATACAGGGCTGCTTATCTTTAGTGAAAGAACTAGTAATTAGTTACAAGATACTTTTATCTAAAGTGACTTATGTAGTACACTTACAGGTTTATTCCCCTGGAGTGGCTTGTGGTTTAAATAATGTTCCAGATTCAACACAAGTTAAGCTATATTGACACCATCTGTGGTCTGTTCTCAATTACCAAAGAAAATAATTTAGAGTCCAGATTGCAAAAACAAGCAAAATTGATTTTTTTTTCAAAATCTTTTTCACATGAACCAGACTGCTACTTTTAGCTAACTGCTCGCTAGCTAAGAAGTTGGACTGAATACTCAAGTCAATTTTCACATAAATGTCTATTGTTTTTTAACTGAGACTACAGAAACACTTTGACAATTAACATACTTATTTAATCAATTGTTGATTTATTCTATGTTGGTGCTTTCTGTCAATTTTTTTTGTTTAAATTCAGCTAGAGGACCCGTTGGATTTCTTCACTAACGACAAGTGATCGGTGCACTACGGTTTAAGAAACATTTTATATCAATATTTGTGGGTTTGACCTGTAGGTACGAGGGGAAGACCTCTTCGAGTTTGGTTTTCTTCTTTCTGTATCTCTTCTTGACTTTCTCCAGAGGCTCACTAACAATGGGAGTCCCACCCACCGGAGTATCTGGTTCATTCCAACCTGGTGAGAAGATAAACTTGATGCAACAACTAAGAGTACCGACCAAAATAAATAAGCATCAAAAACAGAGATGTCTATACCATACCTTGTTCCTTTCCTGTGAGGTTCTCTGTAAGCGAGCTTGTAGAGTCTTTCTGACTGAGAGTCCGCTTGCCTTTTCCCTGTCCTGCTTTGCTCCTCTGACGCACCATAAACCCACCGATACCTAAAGAGGGAAGAAGGGGAACAAAAATCTAATTTAACTTAAAACAGTAGGTAAAAAAAAGAGAAGCTGCAGTACCCCTAAACTGGGTGATGGACGCAATCAGGAATTAATAACATGGGACCCTGGACAGTGATGTCTTGACATTCATCTCCATAATTCAGGAAGACGTATGAACTTTAGACCAGAAGAGGGTGATTCATCTTGGCTACGCTCCTAGAGGAACAATTTCAGGTAAGTCTATTTCTGGTTGTGCCACACTGGCTGTGACCCCACAACCCCCACCTCAGCACAGTCCACTGCATGGACACAGAGAGTCAGGACAGACTCTTGGATTGGTTTATGTAGTATAAATAGTGGAAATATTTCTATTGTAGGATACAGGTATGACAACTAAATGTAATAAAATTTAATACTAACAAATCAAAGAGCACTTAAACGAGGCTTCACTAATACACATTTCTGAAGTCTTTATGTATTCACTTCTATCCAAAAATAAATAAATAACAAGAATGGCACATGAGGGGGTAGGGGAACTTTGAAAAACAAAAACTAGATTTGTTCAGAACAGGCCCCGATATACTTCAAGCGAAATCGAAGGATGAACTGGTGTGGTGTCATTTCAAACAAAATCAGGCCAAAATGAAGCTTGTTTGGGGTTTGAAACCGCTTGCCAAAGCTAACTTTCTGGAAAAGTGCTCTCTGGCTGGTAAACATCTTCGAACTTCCACTGGTCATTAGAAATTATGCAATAGGTAGGTGTGCTCTGGGGATCCTCCTTCTTTGACATAGAAATCTACATGAACGCACTGAATAGATGCTTTACAGTAGAAATTTAAGTGGTAATTGTAATTGAAAGCAACACTGACACTTTTTTCATGTTTAATACTGTAAAGCTGCTTGCTTTAATGAAATGTATTGTGTAAAATGCTATATAACAGAGATCTCCAACCCTGCTCCTGGGGACCCACTGTCCTGCAGAGTTCACTCCAACCCTCACCAAACACACCTGAACCAGCTAAACAAGCTCTTCGGGATTGCTTGAAAATAAAAATAAAAACTTTGCAGGGCAGTGGGTCTCCAGGAGCAGGGTTGAAGACATCTGCTATATAAATAAACTTGCCTTAAACTACACCACTAAATAGTAATTAAGTAATAGAGTATTTCAAACAATAAACACTGAACTCAGATGCAACAGGATAAAACTGTGCAGATACACGTCTATACAGCATGCGTTTTTTTTTTTTTTTTTTTTTTTTAAATGGAAGGCAGTGCTTAAAAAGGACACTACATTAAAGAGATTACTACTTTAGTCAGAAAAAAAAAGCTCAGAGAGAACATTCTTTCCAGAGTTCTCCCCGGCTAGGAGCTTTAAAGAGCAAAGCACTGTGGGATGCTATTTAAGGTCCAGAATTTGCAGCCGCACTATTTCACAGTCCAGTGGAGCTGTCCTTTCCGATAAGTGCACCTTTCTCTCTCTCTCTCTCGCTCTCTCTCACCCGGTCTGTACGGCTTCCTTTTCCTCTTCTTGTTGCCGTCGGCCCCTTTCAGGTGGTCATCACAGGGCTCACGCTCAGGGCTGGAGTCAGATTTCCCATCACAGTCCATCGGATCGCCCTCTGCAATGCGGCCAAACAACACAGAGCACTGTAGATGCTGACAGAATATTCTCTAAACCACACAAAGATACATGCATAGACAGTGTGGTTCAGTAGTTGATATTAAAAACCACCACTAATAAAAACAAAACACACATTTGTGTTCAATGCAATCTGAGTTGTATAAAGATTACAAAAAACAAAGGAAGGTGGAAAGACTGGTGCACTAAAATGACAGAATTCCACAAACAGGGTACAAATAGGGCTTGAAAAAGTCACATTTTAATTCCCTTTCCTTTTAACAAAGGGAGAAAAGTGGGAACTAATATTTTCTTCTTTTATATGAGGTTCATTCTGAATACCAATTAAAAACCTTCTTTATAAGATAATTACATTCTAGCAATAAAGAAAATACTATTTTACAAAAAAAAATCTCCAGCATTCCGTAAATAGGACAAGCGGTTTAGAGAATGGATGGACAGCATCTTCAAAAAATAGAAACACTACAAACAATGAAACAATTTGTGCAATCTTGTTATATCTTATCATTTTTTATAATCTTGGGTGTTACATTTTTACGCCATAATTTGTTTCATGGGGTGGAAATCATGTGGTAACAGAATCATGTGGTGAAGTCTTAACATAAACCTAGGAGACGGAGTTATTATTTAAAGTTGCAAATTGCAATTTTATATAGTATGCTCTGGCAGTGAGGGGGTTAAACTGCTGGCCCCATTCCTCATCATTACCCCCCGCCTGTTCTCTCAGACTGGTGCTCTGATGGAGGGGTTGGCCATTAATTCAGTTAGAGCCGTCCAGCCTCTGATCACTGGAATGCAAAGGCAGGTATCATTTGCTGACTGCTGTTTTCAAAGGCTCTCTTCTCTCTCCAAGTCAAATTCATTACACGGCTCACCTTCCTGTCGATTTCTCTCTCGCTCTCTCCACTCGTTTTTTTTTTTTTTTACATTTTCAACAAATCTTTTCTTTTTTAAATCTAGTTTCTAGATTATTCTGTCTTTCTCGGTTATGTTCAGCTGTGTGATGGCTGTCATCACCAATTCACAATCACCGTCAAAGTCAAGTGGCACAATAAACAAAGCCAGATATTTTATTATGATTCCATTTTTTTTTTTTACGAAAACTAAAACTAAAGCTATAAAAACACATTTTCATTATTTGAAATAAAATAAATGAGATCTTAAATTAGCTCAATACAATCAATCATTCAATCAATCAATCAATCAGCTAGTTGCCAAGGCAACATTTCTCATTCTCTTTTAATTTAACGCTTTAATCTCTGAAGGCATTTTTAGAGTTGTTTTTTGAGACATAAACAAAAGTAAAAACTAATAACTCCAAAACTAGCAGGAAGAATCAAAAGGAGGTCTCGTTTCATAAAAACTGTTCACATTTTTAGAAACATTTTTTTTTTTTTACATTTGGACATTCTCATGCTGAGAAACTGCTGATAAAAAAAGAAAAAAGAAAAAAAAGAAAAAGTGTGCTCAAGGGAAATTTTGCATATCTTTCTTGTTTGACATACAATAACCCAGGAAGGAAATAAGGTAGGAGGTCAATTATTTTTTGGTTACAGCATTTGGAACCAAGGTAGCCTTTTTGTTTAGCCCTTAAAAAACTATATAGACATTTTAATAAAAATGACAAAACAATAAAATTACTAAAACTTTAACTACAATGGAAAAATGAAAAGAGTAAATCTAATTTAAAATATTATCAAAAACTGTAATGGTATATGAATGATACTAAAATAGCACTAGTAACAAAATCTAGTGGTAAAGTAGTAATTGATCAAATATGATCAATAAAATGATCACCTTTAAGCACAAACACATTCTTTACCTCTACTGTCATCCATGTCTCCGTCCCTGAAGAGTTCAGACTGAGGGTCAGGGGGCGTCTGCAGCACAGCAACACTGTTCTGATTGATGATCTTTAGCTTTAGCTTAGGTTTGGGTCGTCTGCGGCGGGCAGCTGGGACACATAAACTCTGGAGCTGGCACAAGCCTGACTCAGTCAGACACACGCCGTCCTGAGTATACGTCCGCTGGAATTCTGGCACAGAACAGAACACAGCAATATTGACTGCAAAAGTGCTCTGAGAATGTCCATTTGACAGCAACATAATTGTTACACAGCAAATATGTTGAAGCAGAGTTCAATGATCAAAATAGTATTTATAAATACCATTTTCCTTGACTTTTGTAAGAATCTGTGTCACTAAAGGAGGCTCGCTGATGTCCATGAGCTTTGCCACTGTGCCACCTGTAACAACATAAGAGGAAGATGGAAGCTTGACTCATTCCAGGGTTAACACTGCATATTCACAGTCATTTGTTTAGTTATTTATTGATAACGGGACAGTCTGGAGCCATTAAAGGCAGATTACATTAACTGCTGCTTCATTCACACGAACAGGTTGCAGCTCGATTTAAAATTCAGGCCATCTGCTTTTTTTTAATGAACCAAATTTTTCTAGAACAAAGTTTCATTGACCAAAACACTCTAGTTTCCATCTGTTAAAGAAGAATCAAGCATCAACGTACACATCATACAGAAATAAACAAGAGAGAATACCTGAAGCGTCTTCACCTGAGGTTACGATTAGGGCATTTTTGTTCAGACATGCAGCAAAATCAGATTTTTAGGCATATCCAACTCAAATCTGTTTAGTTCTTTGTAGTTTGAACAACCAAAACAAGCCATGAAATCAATTTACAAACTCAATCCAAAATCTTACAATCACATGCCGATTAAATGTGATATTCGGAAATGTAAAAACTCCAGGGGCAGGATTCATGGAAATCTTATTAGAAAAAGAAAATGCTTAAGATACATTTCAAGAACTTTGTAAGAATATTCCTAAGTGCAATTCTTGAAAATTTCTTAAGAAGCTCTCAAACATTTTCTCAAGAATTAGATCATCAAGATTATCTGATCATTGAGAATCATTATCTGTTTGTATGGCAGTAGCAGTTGCAAGGCAGTATGCCGGGCACAAAAAAAGCATTAAGAGTCATGTATGCATGGCTGGGAGCATCCAACGAACTGCAACAATGAGTAATTAAAGACCATTTTAGATTATTTAAGGCAAAATGGTTGAAAAATTATAATTACAATCATTAGAAAAATTATTTAATTGATTATCACTTTTGACCATTACATGCATCATTCGAAAACGGTTTGGTCTATCAAAAAGCTTTTAAAAACCTTTTGCATAGTCTAAAGATGATCTGAGCCAATTTTGGTGAACATTTTACCAAAGGTCTAAGAGTATTTCAAAGAAAGGAGTTCAAAGAAATTCAAAAAAGGGTGAATAGTGATTTTGACCAAATATGGAATAACTGATATCACTGTTCTTGGTATGACTCAAGGAATCTATGCAGACCAGTTGAAATAAAATAGGCAAAATGAATCAAAAGCTATTAGTATTTAATTAAATTTCATAATAATTGTTGACCCCAAGGTGGCACTCTTCTGAACATTTTTGAGGACCTTTAGGGCAAGGTGCCGATGACCCATTACAATACAATAATGCAAAATTCAAAATGGCTGACCCCCAAAAATGGCCGAAATGGAAAAATTGGGTGTCCTTCCAACTCGGTATGCTGCATTGAATAAAAAGAGACCAGTTTTACAGCAAACTGTTTAGAAGTTGTAAGCAAAAAGTGCCATTTTCAAATATAGCCTTGCATCCATTTTGATGTGCTCTTCATAAAATTTGTTTGCACATTATTCAAGAACGCTTTTAATAAATTTTTGCCAGGGTGGTCTGAAGATGATGTGAGCCAATTTTGGTAAAAATTGGACAAACTGCCTGGGTCAGAAAAATTAAAATGGCGGAAAAGTTTCCATGATGGAAAATGAAATCAAAGGGTGCAATCAAGGAATTTTTATTTCTAGCCCATACGGTTCAAATGTTATTAGCATAAACATGAGTGCAAATTTGGACAGTTGGTGGCGCTACAGGGATTGAGTTAGAGACTCAAAAATTACTTTGGTTAATGTTGAGGATGTCTTCTATCTGTGTGCCAAATTTCATCATTTTCCCACAAGTGCTTCTATGGGCTGCCTGTCATACACTTAATAGTGGAAGTGGAAGTGGAAGTGGAAGAGGAAGAAGAAGAGGAAGAAGAAGAAGAAGAGGAAGAAGAAGAAGAAGAAGAAGAAGAAGAAGAAGAAGAAGAAGAAGAAGAAGAAGAAGAAGAAGAAGAAGAAGAAGAAGAAGAAGAAGAAGAAGAAGAAGAAGAAGAAGAAGAAGAAGAAGAAACAGGAATATACATTCTTGAGAATGTTTCACATATCTGGCCCCAGAGGTTTGTAGCTCTTACCAGATGTTGGCATGGTGTGCATTCTACATAGAGAGCAGTCAAAGCCCTCATCCGCTGCATTCTCCACCTCTTCATCAGAGTTCAGCCCTTGACATGAGGCATGAACCCACCTGAAGACCATACATCATGATTAGGCCACATTCATAATAACCAGTCAGCCATTAGGGAGAAGTCAGAAAGGATGTAAATATCACAGGCTCAATGCACTGAATATATTTCTCCATCAACACCTGCATTTATTCATATACTAATCTACTGCTAAGCCATTTCCAATGATACTCTTTTATTCTGCTGTTATGACATTTGGCATGATAGAGTGCCACCCACCTGTCACATTGCCGGCACTGTAGGATGAGCTCTTCCTCTCTGTAGTTGCGCGCGCACACGGGACACACAGTGAGACTCGCACATGGGCCGCATTGCGTGTAGTTGTTCTGCCAGTCACACCGCAGGCCGGGGGACGTGGCTCCACACTGAGTACACAACACGCACCTGATGGAGAACAATGTATTTACACACATATATAACACAGATTAGTGTGCACAGACACGTTATCCCAGATACATACACTTTTAATCATAAACGTCTAAACCCATCCTTTCACGCTCATTTTGTAGCCTTTCTGTGAATGGACACACCTCTTGTTTGCACATGGTTTAGCATCGACTAAGCTGCCCTTAAAATAAATATTTAAATGGCTTCAACCCAAGTAAAGCTCTGACCGAATGCTGCACAATGTAATGCAAACCCAGTCTGTTTGAACGAGGATTACACGTGACATTACAGCAAATATGTATGAAATCCCCTTCGGTCTTGTTTGAAAACAGCTGCTAAAAGATCAAGAGAGTGTTAGATGGGTAGAGAAAACAATAGAGGGGGACACAAAGAGAGATTTGAGGCTAACAAAGAGATAAAGCTAAAGTGTTGAGAGCAGGAGAGAAATTTAAATTGAAGAAATTGAGAGAGAATATCACAGACTCGTGAATCCATGGCACCTGTAAAGAAAATGCATGGGTATTTCACCTCAAAATCAAAAGAAAGAAAGAAGAAACTATATTTTAAAAAATTAAGCTTTTGGAAAAGAAACTGAAGCCCATTTTAGGATCATTAGGACTTTGCATTTTGACATTATGAAATAACTTCAAGACCATTAAGCACATTTTTCTGCCAAATTAGTCCACACGACTAATGCACTATACATACCAAGGGTTCTGAAGCCATATGATAGCTTTGTTTGAGGAACAGTCCAAAATTCAGCTCGTTATTCATGGAAATGATCCCCTCTACTGCAGCTCAAAATTCACATTGCAAACTCACAACCAAATGTTTTTTTTTTGTTTAAATGTTGAGTCAAAGCATCTGTGAATCATATTTTGTAAATATAATCATTTTGAGACTATTATAATATAATTGTATTGTAGACGCATACAGAAAACTTTTCATCCTTCATATTCAAACTGGTGCGTCACATTCAGTTACAACAAATGCAAGAAAGAAAAAAACATATTTCTGCAATTCTGTTACAAATTAATGCAAGTAATGCATTTTATTTTTCCCTTTCTGTGACTGTAATTTTGATAATTCTGACAATATTTGTGCAACTCTCTCCCTGTACTCTGCAAGTCATATCTTTCCAGAGAGACCTTTCCCCATCTTCCATTAATATACATTAATTTGGGGATTCAGTGTGTCAATGTATTCATAATTACACATTTTAATCTTAGGATAGATTATTCGCAAATTATCACTGAAACCAGGGCCGATTAATTAGCTAAAAGTTGATATTGATTGTTTAAAATACAGACTATATCACAGAGAGATTCATGTCTCATACAGTGCACAAACACTGAATTGTGTTCTCTTTTGTGCATTCTTGACCTCAAACGGACAAACACACACAATTGTGTCACATAAAATCACACACACTTTTAAAAAAATGTTTTTATTATATTTATTTGTGCTATTGCTTGTAATTTGTCTTCAATAATGTTTGAACTTTATATTTGTTCGGCTAGTTTTTGGTGTGTTATCAAAATTCTAATCAAAAGCTGTGAAATTGTACTGTTATCTAAAATGTTGGTGGCTTATATATTAAAATACATTGGACAAAAAATAAATAAATTGAAAGAACAACTATTCTTATTTATTTATTTATTTTTGTGGCAGGGCAAGTAAACATTTTAACTACTGACCTGACCGTGCCAGCAGAAAAAATCTGAAGCGCTGAGTTCTGAGATATGTATATGTATGTGTATGTGTATATATATACAGTACCAGTCAAAAGTTTGGAAACGTTACTATTTTTAATGTTTTTGAAAGAAGTCTCTTATGCTCATCAAGCCTGCAGTAAAACAAAAAACAAAAAAACAAAACAAAAAACAGTAATATTATGAAATATTATTACAATTTAAAATAATGGTTCTCTTTTTTAATATACTTTAAAATGTAATTTATTTTTGTGATGCAAAGCTGAATTTTCATCAGCAAGTACTCCAGTCTTTGGTGTCTTATGATCCTTCAGAAATCATTCTAATATGCTGATTTATGATCAATGTTGGAAACAGTTGTGCTGCTTAATATTTTTTTTATAACCTGAGATACTTTTTTCAGGATTATTTGATGAATAAGAAGTTAAAAAGAACTGTATTTATTTAGAATAGAAATCTTTTGTAACAATATACACTACCGTTCAAAAGTTTGGGAACAATAACTATTTTTTTAAAAAAGAAATTAGTACTTTAATTCAACAAGAATGCGTTAAATTGATAAAAGGTGATGGTAACGATTTATATTGTTAGAAATGTTTTTATTTTGAATAAATGCTGTTTTTATGAATAAATGCTGTTAACGTTTTACTCAATGAATCCTGAAAAAAGTATTCCAAAAAAATATATTAAACAGCACAACTGTTTCCATCATTGATAATAACTGAGTATCAAATCATCATATTAGAATGATTTCTGAAGGATCATAAGACACCAAAGACTGGAGAACTTGCTGATGAAAATTCAGCTTTGCATCACAAAAATAAATTACATTTTAAAATATATTAAAAAAGAGAACCATTATTTTAAATTGTAATAATATTTCATAATATTACTGTTTTTTTTTTTGTTTTTTTTTTTTTTTTTTTAACTGCAGGCTTGATGAGCATAAGAGACTTCTTTCAAAAACATTAAAAATAGTAATGTTTCCAAACTTTTGACTGGTACTGTATGTATATATATATATATATATATGTGTATGTGTATGTGTATGTGTATGTGTATGTATATATATCTCAGAGCTCAGCGCTAAAGATTTTTTCGGCTGGCACGGTCAGGCCAGTAGTTAAAATGTAGGCTATATATATATAGCCTAAAGACTGACAGACAAAGATGAAGACAGAACTACTAAAAAGTACAAAACTGGGCTGTGATCCAAAGCTGCTTCTAATTTTAGAGAAGACTTCTCTCTGTATGTGTGTGTGTGTGTGTGTGTGTGTGAGAGAGTGTACATACCACTTGCACTTCCAGCTGCCTTTGGGTACATTCTGAAGTGGTGGGTCCAGACAGTATGTGTGGTAGCTAATGTCACAGTCATCACAGAGCAGTAAGCGCCCGGGGTCACTGGCCTGCCCACATGCCTCACACACTGTGCACTCCAGACAGCGCCAGCCTTTACTCAACACCACTTTTGTGATCTAAAATGGGCACACACACACCTGAGGTCAGAGGTCAAAGGTCAAGCACTAGTCTAAAGGGCAATGGAGGGTTATATATTTAGCAGGCAATTATCTGGATGGATATAAAAAACACAAAGAACACAGCTGTTAGATGTCTCTAGGGTCAGAGGTATTTGTCAGAAGGATTTGCTGGTATGTACAGATCAATTTATGTGGGTGGTGATAATTCAATCCAACCACATCGTCCTGTACTAACAAGCATGTCCAGTCAGCCTGCTGTTCACCGGCACCTATGGGTTTGTATTCCACTGGGGAAAGGGATCATTTTATCCATATTAATAAAGGAAAATTGACATATATAGGCTCAACATGACAGCTATTTGGAGACGCAACGTTTCAGTAAACAGAATAGTTCAAATAAAAATTTTAATTGTGTCATTTTCTCTGCTTCATGTCATTCAAACCATATGTCTTTGTTTTCCCCCATGAATCACAGAGTTGTTCATGCTACTCTTTTCCATACAGAATGACCATGGGCTGCCAAACTCAAAAAGAGCACCATAAAAAAGTCCACATAACTCTATAATGAGCCCTCATTATAGAGTTAGTTCACGAACACACAAAAAATTGCCATCGTTTACTATCACCCTCATTCCGGTCCAAACCAACAAGATTTCCGTTCATCTTCGAAACAAATGAAGATATATATTTTTAAAATGTTTATTTTTGCCGTTTTTGCCTTTATCATGACAGGACAGTTAGAAGACAGGAAGCGAAGTGGGACAGGATCGGGAAAGGTCCGTGAGGCGGGACTCGAACTCGGGTCGCCTGAAATGAAACGGCGCTATATGTCGGCACGCTGCCCACGAGGCTATCGGCGCGGACACAAATGAAGATACTTTTAATGAAACCTGTTAGATTTCTGTCCCTCCAAAGTCCAGGCAACCAAAAACTCCATTGTAAAAGTACTATGCAAAGTACATACGATTTAGGCTGTTTATTCCAAGTCTTCTAAGAGACACAGTTGCTTTATGGAATGAACAGGAAGCTCAACTGTACTTGCTTGACGTGCAAGAACAAAATTAAATGGTGTGTGTGTTGATCAATGTTTATATGTGAATAAAAGCCTAAATTAAATCTGTTCATCATATAAAGCAACTGTCTCTTCAGAAGACTTGGATAAAACAGCTGGATTCATATGGATTACTTTTATGATGTCTTTATGAAATTTTGAAGTTTGACAATTTTGGTGTAAAGAAACAAAAGCATTTTGTGTTTCGAAAAGAAACAAAAGTATCATGGGTTTGGAATGACATGAGACGGAGTAAATTAGGACCGAATTTATATTTCTGAGTAAATTCCATCATTACATTCCATCATGGCACCTCAATATGTGTTGCGCCTGTTTCGACACTAAAAAAGATCAGTCATGACTGATGACCAATGATGTTTGATGATTTACAATTCCAGTTTGTTCGTCATACAAAGCTATCGAATGGTTTTAGAAGACTTTAGAAGGAATATGGCACACAATTTGTACAGACTATTTTTATAATATGGTGCTTTTTATATTTGACAGTATAAATCATCATCCACTTTCCATGTATGTAAAAGATTAGCTTGCATTTCTATTGCATTAACTAGCATTTCTCGTTTTTTAGAACAGCGTGAGGCTGAGTAAATAGCAGAATTTTCATCAGTTATCTTTAAATAAATATCCTTGTGGGATAAGAGCAATTATCTTCAGCAGCTGTGATTAGTCAGCTGCTTGCACAGACCAATGGATAAATGAATGAGAGGTAGACAGCTCTTTCACAGAAGCTGGACTCGCTCAGAATGGAAGACACCTGGCCATGATATCTGCCAATTAGATACTGAATTTGAAAAAAAACAACGTGCATATTTCTGGAATGGATAATGCCAAATTCTACATTCTGATGGGATAAGCCATATTTGAAGCTGTGGTAAAATAGCTGATAAACGTTCACCTGCACACACTGATCAGCTGAATTCTACATTAATGTATTGATCTGCAACAAAAGGATGAACTGTATGTTGCTTGGCAACCTTAATCAGCCTGCAGATAAGCTAATGAATTACATTAGGGATTCACAACAAGGGGTATGTGTTCCCTCAGGTGGTCCTTAAGCAAATACCAGGGGGTAAAGATTAGCATTTTAAATTGCATGAAAAACCCTGAAATTGCAATTGATAATACAATATCAGGGCTGTCAAAAATCACAATAGTTAATCATTAAATCTTATTACTTTTCTGGTAGCAAACATCTTAAGTATAATATCAGATATAAGAATACATTTTTGGTTTGGTGGTGTTGAAGGAGCACTTCAGTCATACTGATGGGGTTTGCAGGGGTACATATTAAGACAATAAATGTTGGGACAAACTACACTATATTACTGTGGTTATTATTAATAATACATTTATAGAACACTAGTGTTTTCATCATATTGCTGGTGCTGCCATTTTAAACACTTAATAAGCCACTATCCACCACCAACAATCTCTTTAATGCACAGCCTCTTGAGATTTATTACTTTGATTGTTCTTAATCAGGTCCAGAATCCACACTGGGAAAGTGAAAAAAATCAGCAGAATCCATCTGGGCCTCTTTTATTAAATGAAGATCAGGAGGTTTCTCTACTTGGCATATCTCAAAGCGCTGAGAGATACTGAAAGCACCCTGATGTATTCTTCTGCTGTCTTCACATGATAAAGATCTCTGCTTTAGTCTATCAACATAAGACACGTCTTTATAGTGTGCTTCATAATCCTCTTAACATATTACGCATTACCCTCAGGCTGCTTTCATCCAGGTCCTCTCACACACTGACCTGTCACACTTATCTCACGCACCATTAACCTTCACTCCAGATAAAAGCAGCTCATAATTTAAACCATTGCGTCTCATGAACGGTGCTCGTGAACGGGGTCAGTTGTGATTGATGGAGGCGGGGTACTTACCTTAATATTGACGCAGAAGGGGTGGTAGCACTGGCCGCATTGGGAGCAGGCCAACAGTCTGCCCTCAGCACCCTGACCAAAGCTCCCACACACCACACACATGTCCTGGAGACACAAGAGAGATCAGAGACCCAGCCGCAAAGTGCTAATGCTATTTTTTAAGAGCAGGATTATGTGCCCTAAAAAAAGGTCTAAGATGAGACCGGAGATATTTTTACTACGCTAGCTAAATTTAAAATGTTGCCTTTGTGCATGTTGATGACATAACTTTGGTATTTTGTGTTTTTATCTAATGCAATGTCATTCAGTCAAAGTGTGAAAATACAGGGCCACTGTACGTGATTAATAAATGCTTCCTCAAATACTTACTTGTTTAAGTGTGAAGGAGTCAGAGGTGGAGAACATGACCACAGTGTTGTGCATGGAGTTCTCCTCCTCTTCTTTTACAACATATGGAGAATCCATAAAGCTCACCTGTAACAGGGCACATGACACCAGTTTAGACAACAGATCTAAAACAGATCGGTTTCTAAAACATTACTATACTGTCTAATGATATCATGGTTGTTTCTGGACATTTCACTGTAATCATGCAACTGAAAAGGTCAAATGTGGTCAAATCTCACAATTTTTTTTCTCACACCTTTTTTTTTTTTAAATAGATAACCAAATACCATATGGTCTACTTTCACATTAAAATCAGCTATGGATAGTCCTAGTTTTTGGCACCTGTCAAAAACTAGCATTTTAGAGAGCTTTTGGGCTAGAAATCATCAACCCAATCTAGCAACATTGCCACAGGAATGGATCGTTTATATTTAAAGGCTTGTCGTGGTAAAAAGTTACGTGACAATTTAGTATGCCACTGGATTATAATGAGACTGGTTGACAAAGTTAAGACAAGATGTTCATTATGTGTGTAAACTACAGAACGGCTGCTGAGAATAAAATTGCCTATTTTATCATAATGGCAGCCAAGTACATGCTGGCTCAGTCTCCCCCATCACAAGTCGTTCGTGTTGGGGAAAATGTCAGCATTTGCTATTTTGAAAAGGCCATTTGGGTTGGGAACTGCTGCTGAAGCTCTGCTGAGCGTGAGTGCATTTCTCAGGCTTTAATGTGAACATTAAGCACATCTGAGTGCTGTTTTATTTATGCTTGTAGAGGTGGGGGCTTCATACCCCAGGGGTCACCACGGGGCTGCTCTCCATCTTTAGCCTGGAGCGTCCCCTGCCACCTCTCCCAGACAGGTTAGTTCCCCTGGGTCGCCGCCTTCCAGGAAAGCCAGATCCACGACCCTAGCAGACAGAGACAGGGAAAGAAGATATTATTTAATTTCTTTGAAGGCACACTTTGTGAAAATTTAGTGTGAATATATAATACAAAAGGGCAAATACTCATTGCTAACAGGGCTAGATGATATATCAAATATTGTTTTGTTGGTGATGAGAATATCATGTTGAATTTAATGTGGTTTATTCAGCCATTAAGTTCCCTAAAGACAGCGACAGTAGGCCAATTGTCTCTGGTCATTGTATTATAATAGCATCTCTGATTTAAACGTTGAAAAAATGATAATTGAGTTGGGAAGTTTGATCCATTTCCACAAATTAGTTATTTTGAAATTTACCGGTATGTTGCAAACACGGATTTCAGTTTTGTATCATCACTATTTCCTAAAGAAAAATATTATAATAAAATATCTCCCTTCCACGCATTCATGTAAAATATTTAGTTATGATGGCTTGACAAAGCCAACATTCTTATCTACTATGAGATGCTGCTTCTTGCATCTTTGCTTTCAAGATATGACCATTAAACTCAGCACAGACCTTCACGATGTTCTGACTTGGTATGCCATCTTTCTTTTCTTACTGATCAAACTTCAGGTTTTTGTAAAAACGGATGTTCAAAAAAAAAAAATAATAATAATAAATCGGCTTTTATTGATGAGGTCCTAACTTTATTGAATAACTCGAGAGTATTTATGGTGTGTTCCATTTGTCCTTGGAAGTGAGAAATACTTCATTCCCAGTAGGAACTTTTAACTGGAACGCCCACTCAACTTGGAGCAGCTGGGAAACTCAGGGTAACCGCAACAACCCCGACTTCAGAATCCAACATGGCTGCTCAGAGCATCAACGTAGTGAAACAGTAGTATAATATCGTTTATTAGAACTTCTGTTTGTCTGTGTCTCAAACCCAGTGGTGCACTTTTATTTTGCGTATGCCTTGAGTGGGAATAATTTAAATAAGGAATATTGTGACTTGTTCATTCCCGAAAGAAAACTCAAGACTACAACCGAGGTGTTTCAGGGGTTTTAGAAACAATGGACTTTGTGCTTTGTAACTTTGCAGACTTTTTTCATGATCAAACTGCAACATTACACATGAAAGAATATTGAAAATGTAAAGAAAAAACAAAAACATAATAGGTCCTCTTTAACAGAATCCCAGAATTTAAAAATAACACTTACTCTTGAACGTTAAGAAATTTTGTACCAGTGTTTTATAACATTCTGCAAGAAAATAAATAAATCCCTTTTCATTGCACTGAATTGCATTTCAGAGAAATGCACACAAATGATCCTCTAACAGCACATGGTACTTTTGCTAGACTGATTTGGTTAAACAATGCTTTTGCTGTTGAGATGAAATAATTATCCACCTATAACCTAGCTTGACACGGTGGAAAACTTTCGAGAAGGCACAAAACTAGTTGCATCTGTGTTTGTGATAGAAACTCATCCATCCATCCCAAGACCTGGCCCTCTGGGGTTCAGCTCAACTCCCTGAACACTGCACTGACTTACAGATCACATTTCAGGCCAGGCTTCCGCCAACTTGCCCTGCTTCTGAAGGTGTCACGTTGCGTTTGCATCGAGGCTGAAGCTCTGGCCCAATTCCCACTTCCTCCCAGGTAATTACCTCACTGTAGCCAAGAAGCACTACTCAGACATGAGACGTCAACTTCATTTAGAGAGATTGCCTAAGGAAGCTTGGTGCACTCCATCGCCTTTACAGTCTAATTTGTGCAGAAATGAATTATGGAGTGGGAAAAAATAGACTAGGGTTAAGGAAGGCACTTCTTTAAATCTGCCTGAGTGCAGCCACACAGTAGAACAGCAACTCTGATGAGATACTGCTGCAATAGGAAGGGTGCAACTCTGGTGTTTCATGCACATGCATTGGTAAGGATATGCAGAGTTGGTTATATGAAGGCTTGGATTTGTCTATCAGGACTTGACTGAATCATGAAACACTATGATATTACTGTTTTCCTGGTCACACGGCCTTGCTTATGTCAGCATATGATTTTGACATTAAGAGTAACAGGCGCTGATGAATTGTGACCAGGGACATTTATGGCCAATTGGGTTATTTTTGATTTCATGTTGTGTTTAAAAAGCATGAGCAGAGATTGTACATTATGACAACTTTCTTTCAATGTATCCCTGACAAATAACAGCCACTTGGTCCATGTGCATAATTTTCTGTTCACATATAATATGTGACACTGGACCACAAAACCAGTCACATGGGTCAATTTTTTTGAAATTGATATTTATACACAATCTGAAAGTTGAACAAATAAGCTTTCCATTGATGTATTGTTTGTTAGGATAGGACAATATTTGGCCGAGATACAACTATTTGAACATCTGGATTCTGAGGGTGCAAAAAAAAATCGAAACATTGAGAAAATCGCCTTTAAACTTGTCCATTTATGTCTGTGATTGTGCTGCATTCACTCACAAAAATAAATGTTTTATATATTTACGGTAGGAAATTTACAAAGTATCTTCATGGAACATGATCTTTACTTAATATCCTAATGATTTTTGACATAAAATAAAAATCGATAATTTTGACCTATACAATGTATTGTTGGCTATTGCCACAAATATACCCGTGCTACTTATGACTGGTTTTGTGATCCAGGGTCACATATGTATCAGATCGAAGCCTTTGGCTAGTGTGCTGTGTCTCATTGGTTTTAAGAATGTCACGCCATGAGCATTGTGTTTTTAAGACAGCATCTCATGTTAAAAATAGGTACATTTTCATTTTTTGTAAGCAAGAATGTGTCCTGTATTAAAGCCCTGTTTAATGTTTTCACTGGAGGTTTTCAAGTGGCTGTATTGTTGGTTGTAGTGGACTTCTACTGCTGGATGAGCACTAAATGAACATTATATCATGAACAAGATGCATAATCTACTATCAATGACTGAATATTGCACTTATATCAAACTCATGCAACAGACTCACATTTTTAAGCAATAAAATCTCATAGCCATCTAAGGTATGCTTTTCAACACCTTATTTGATCTTACCTTCTAAACTAAACCAGCCTACACCCACCTTAAAATCACAGTCCCCTGCAGGGGGCAAACCCTTCAACACCCTCCCCTCATTTACCAATCTCATGGTCCAGATGGGCAGCCCGTGCATCGGCCTGGTCTTAGGGCTGTCCCAGGCGTCCAAGCGCTCTGGAGACCAGGAAGGTGAGCTCATTGCGCTACGGTTACTCCATGCACCCTAAGGTAAAGCGGCGGAGAAGAGACGGGGGGAGGGGGGGGGGGGGTATATTGGTGATGAGGGGAAGATGAGGGATGACAAAATGCAGCAACATAAATGTGAAAGCCAGCAACAAGAACACAGCATGTCAAATGAATGCAATACTTTTACACAAATGCATCATACAAGCTAATAAAGTGAGATATTACGTTTGGGACAAATTCCTGAAACATGACAGTTATGTAAAATGCTTCAGTCCTAAGAGAAGCAAATTTGAGTATTTGCTTTGAGCAAGTTTTACTTCGTAGGGGAAATCTGTAAGGGGAAGTCCTTACTATAAAGCGTCAGTCTCCATGGAAACAACATTGTTTATTTGTTTGTACAAAACAAGCCTGATCATATCAGCATGACAACAAGCAGCTCTTTGAGAATTTTGTAAAGCGCAAAGTGTCATGGGGAGCATTTAGCCTGTTTAACAAGCTAATGAGGGTTAGTCTTTGTAATTACATTGCATTACAGAAACACCGCAAGGCCTGTTTTGTTTTACAAAATGAAAATGATTTCAGAATTATACGTTATAAATAACAGCCGTTGGTTGGTTACTCTTTTTTCCTTTTTTGCTGTCATGTATCGTTTTGTCCCAAACTTTAAAGAAATGTCTGAGCTTCAATACAACTTAATGTCTCAGGACAACTTTTTTTATTAATTATACAAAAAATAAACTGACCACAAGGCCATCGTTTTTCATTTCCATTGAAATTTTGTCTTTATTTAACATTATTTTCTATGGTAACCAACAAATGCTTGATGTGGATTGGACATAACTCGTATTGAACCCAGAACATTGCTTCCTAATAAAACAAAAGTACTTAATAACACAAATTACCATTCCTTAAGCACAGAACCCAAGAATTGTTATCATGGAATAAAAAGAAAGAAAGAAAAAGAAAAGAATAACTCTTCTCTAACACAAGTTAAAGAGTGAGTGAAGGGGACAACTGAGAAACAAACAAATATCATCATGCCAACATGCCTGTGAATAAAGACATCAAAACAAAATAAATACAACAATAATACTATAATTTGATAAAGTATTGACTGCTAAAAAAAATAATGTTGTTGATATTTGTGATGCCTTAAATTGCTAATCGATGACCATGCTATGTCAGTTCGGTGATGTATGTTGATGAAGTAGGCTATGTCTTTGTATGCATTTAATTTCCTTCCATTAGGCTTTTCAAAAGGGACAAATATGGTACAAATGTAAAATAAATGGAGAGGTGAAAACTTTAAGCTTATTGAGTAGGCACCCAATAGACACTTTAACAAGATATACGTGGCAATATGAAAGCACTATCAACCAGCAGATACATATTTCCAAATGATAAACTCAAGCTAATCCCAATATGACTCTGAAACTTCTATAAAATTCAGACCGAAAAGCACGCCTGATCGTCGCTGAAGAGAGTCAGCGGGAGTTACTTCAAGAAAGCGATGAAACACTAGAAGCTCATTTACACATCAAAACTAAATCCCTCTCTTAAGCAGACACGATAACACAGGGGTGTGCATATACTCATGAACGCGCTTATACACACCAAACCGGAAATCTCAGTTGGAGCCAATGACAGCTGCCCACCCTTCAAATTACACTGTGCCCAGATGGCACATACTCCAGAGGGAAAAGCGACCAGAGCCATATAAACTAACATGAATAATACAGACACCTATACACTTCTAGTCATTCAATTTAACGTCATATAGTTCCAAAAATACAGTGTCCAAATACAAGCACTAAGTGCTTAGCCGTTGGTTACTTTTTGTTAAACTGTCAACATGTTTATAGTAAAATGTGATCTAGTTTAAATGGTACGTACAATTGTAACTCTACTGCCCCTTTGAGTACTAAGGTTTGTTACCACCAAAGTAACAATGCACTTTATCATAAGCTATTCATTTGGACTTCCACGCATAAAAAAAATCCCTAATACCTAACAGATATCAGTAAAACAGATGTCTTGACATACCACATTAGTCTCAGTGATAAACGTATACTTTGTAAAGAGAAAAAAGAAAAATCAGTTTCAGAATCCAATCCGAGAAAGTTTTTGCCATTCAGAAAACTAGATAATCAGAAATGCTCTCTGCCTGTGAATCATTTCTGTTGGGTTTGCTGACATCAAGTTTACGGACATGTTTTGGAGGGCTGAGTTTTGGAGACAGGATGTGTAAGCAAAATGACAGAAGTTAGCAAAACAGCTGAAATTACTCACAGCACCTTTTAAAGGGATAGTTCACCCAAAAGTGAAAATTTGGTCATCATTTACTCACCCTTATGTCATTCCAAACCCATATGACTTTCATTCATCTTCAAAACAAAGTGAAAGGGCAAGAAAGTGTGACGGCCAGGACCTTTTTTTTCTGCGTGACAACAATGTTTGAGTTTCCGCAAGAACCACTGAGGTTTGTTCTCGTGCATCAAGCAAGGTAGAGCTTTCTCACCATATTTGAGCTCTCTGTATATGTACTGATCAATGTTGTTTATATATAAATATAAGCATAAATTAAACCTGTTTATCAAGAGATTGAATCTTTTCTGAAAACTTGGATTAAACCACTTGATTCTTATGGATATTAAAAATATCTTCATGAGCATTTCAAGAACATGAGTGAAAGTCTGTGGGTTTGGAACCACAATTATAATTTTTGGGTGAACTTTAAGTATGCACAATGGCTTGGCATTGCCAAGCATTCATACCTGCATTAACACACTTGCATAGACTGGGCCTGAGCCTTGCTGGGAGCTGTGGTATGCTCTGCCAATCAGATCAAAGATGCTGAAAGCATTCCCAAAATGAGATGCTAAGGTGACCACCAGAGAAACGGGAAAGAACTCACTCTAATCTTTGCTTCAAAGAATGCGTGAATTAATTGTAGTTTGAGGTTTACTCTCTTGGACACAAAGACACAGCAATACCATGTTTAATTTAGATTTATGACAACTTAGGAGTTCTCAGCATCCTCCCTGCTCCAGAGCTCAAAGGGGAAATGGGTTTGTGCTGTGCTTTCCAGCTCAGTGAGCATTTATCCGAATTACACACCTCCAAAAAGACTCCTTTATGTTTCACTAGCATAAACCCTGGCTCTGGAGCCAACTCCCAGCCCCCTCTCTCCTGGGATAATGTGAGTGATGTATTTGAGAAGGGCAGTGGGGGGATTGGGGGGACTGGAAGGCATGAGAGAGAGCTAGAAAAAAAAAATGAGTGAGCGAGGCAGAGACTGAGCCAGAGAGAGCATAGTAAGAGCCTTTACATGTTAATTAATACACGCAACGCTCTGGCACTAATCAATGTGACGACGGAACATGGAGAGCAAAGAAATAATTACTGTGTAGCTAAAAATGTGGATCACAGACAGAATTACTGTCCTAAAGAGACCAAGGCAAACCAGGAGCCTTCACCAAACAGCAAGAAAGACAGGCCAAAAACCAGGAGTTTTACCTGCTTTACCCTTGGCCTTCCAGGAGAGAACTTCCTCTTGGAGATGGCTGGCTTTCCCATACCTATCTTGGGCGTAAGAGGGAAGAAGGTGGTGTTGAAAACACTGGGGCTGTATCCAGCTGGATTCAGGCTGTGGGTTGGCGTCTGGCTTTGAGATATCTCCCTGGGCGAGGCTTCAGTGGAAAACGGGGACTGGGTCAACTTGGTCGAGCCCTCGGACGACATTCCCGGGGAATGCTTTAAAATAAGGCTCTTATCCTCAATGGGAGAGCTAAAACTGGAGAAACTGTGTTCGCTGACAGGTGTAGTGTCCATTTCCACAGTAGGACTGCACTCTGCAACCAGTGGGACACTATCAGGCTCAGGTAAAATACAAGTGACCTCGGGATCTACCACCTCCTTCTCTTCATGTTCTGGTTGGTCCTGTTTCTGTCCCTGCTCAATTTCCTCCACAACACTCTGGGCTTCTGGGACATTAGTCACCCTTTTATCCTTCATATTGGAGGTGTCTGAGGGACAGACTAACATAGGCTCTTGAGCTCCAGAGAGTTTGGGGGATGTTTCTTTGGTTGGCAAAGCAGGAAGAGCTTTTGAAACATCTGCTTCAGGTTCATCCTCTGTAGCTTCAGGCAGTTTATCCTCCGTTTCCTTCCCCATTTCCAAAGCACCAATTAGACTCTGTTCCTGGTTTTGGTCTTCAGAAGTGGTAGAGGCCTGAAAGGAGAGGGAGGGTACGCCCACTAAAGTAGAGGAGCATGGAGGAGGTTCGGGACCCTCTGTCAAAGTGACTGTAACCTGGATCTCCTGGGGAGGTTCAGCAGCTGCAAAAAACACAAACCTAAGAACTCTGTGGCAAGAAAACAATAATACAGAACACTATGCATGTTTATGGACAAGACTTACCGACTGAGAAAAAAACCCAGAAAAAAGTCAGCACACCAAAGCTCCAAAATATGCAAAAAAAATTATAGTGGACTCACACACAGGTTATGTTTCAAGCATACAGGCTCTTCGTCAGACAGTTAATTTTTTTTTACCAAACAAGCCTTTATACTCACAGTGGACAGTGACCCTATTCTCAAAAAATGCTTTGAAAAACCACCGCGTGTAGTATATAAGAGACCACCTAGTTTTCACAATATCTTGGTTCGAGCAGATTTAACCCCTCCCTCACATTTTTAAAATGAAGTGCCTTTTGGCAATTATAGATGCAGCAACTGTCAACAATGTAATTTCACTTATAAAACTCAAACTTTCAAACATCCTCATACGGCTAATTGTTTTTAAATAAGAGGCACTATTTCGTGCAAATCTGCCAATGTGATTTACATGTTGCCTTTCCCCTGCAGTCTTTGCTAAGTGGGTAAAACTAGCAGATCTTTAAAAACGCCAAGATCAAGATCAGAAACCAAGATCCTAAAAGTCCGGTAGCTCAGCACTTTGCTAATTTTAGACACTCAGTCTCGACCTTACAAGACGTAGGAATAGAATTAGTCAAAAATCCACGGCGTGGAGGGGACATTTATCATTTACTTTTGAAACGTGAGACCTTTTGGATTTACATATTAGATACTATAGCACCTAGGGGATTAAATTAAGAATTTGATATTCGTCCATTTTTTCATGGTTTTCCATGCGTTTATGCAGGTATCATGTTTTTCTTAATTATTAATTGTGCATGTTTAAATTTGACTTCCATTAGTCTTGTATTTTTCTTTTGCCTTTGTGTTCCATGAATTTTTTTAAATTATTATTATTATTATTATTTATTTTTCATGTCTTTCTTCTTCTCTTCTCTTCTCTTTTTTTCTTTTTTTCTTTGCATGTGTCATGTGATTCTTGATTAATCACCTGTGAGTATAAAGGCTTGTTTGGTTAAAACTTCTAACTGTCTGACAAAGAGCTTGCGTGCTTGAAATGTAACCTGTGTGTGAGTCCACTATTAAATTTTACACTTTGGTGTGCCGAATGTTTTCTGTTTTTTATTATTTCTTTTGTCGACCCAACCCTGAGTATATTTTTGCTGGTGATGTGCGTTCTTTGGTCTTGTTTATGCTGAGAAAGAAAAACTTACATGACAGAAACTCTTCTGGCAGAGTAGGAAGAGGACTAGTACTGAGCTCTGTCTCCAACGCCACTTCCTCCTCAGCCTCATTAACTTCTTCAACAGCCATGAAGACATCTAGATAGGAAAGGGAAGTGTTAAGTTGCACAAGGAAACAACTGTGGGACAAAATAGTTTCTGATCTATTCTGAACAGGCACAAGGGCCAATGAAATGACATTCATTTTTTGTTCAATTTAATTTATTGGAAGCCTTTGGCTTTTGGCTTGCTTAGTTGGGGACACTTTCAACAATATTATTGATCTGCCTGCATTGACACCATTGTATGACAACTGAACTGAGCTGGATGATGACATCACTGTTTTCTCCAGAGCAGCTGTACAGATAAATTAACTGAATTAATAACTTTATTTACAACAGAAATTAACCATCACTGAACTTACTTAAGCTGGACTATGACACTATTTTGCTGCGCTAAAAAGCACTATATAAATAAAAGTGACTTGACTTGATTTGACTACAAATGCAATTCATACAAGCCGTAACTTGAATATACCATGTATTCAAGGTGTAAGGAAAACATCATGACTTTTTACTTGGTGGTTACAACAATGACATTTTTTAAAGCATTAAGTTAAACTTTTGTTGAATATTGTCTTTATCTTAGACATTCTTGTCATTAACTCCCAATTGTTTTCCAGAATTAAAATAAATTGGTTTGGTCATCAGATCTTTGCCCAAACTACATCATAACATGCACAAAAGAATCTGACACACAGAGCACTGCATAAACAACAGTTGATAAACAGTTTGAAATAATAAAACAGCAGGTAGCCTAGAATCTTATTGCCACACAACTATGGTCAGTGCAATTTGTCCTGAGACTTTTACATGAGTTAAACCATAGAATGGCGCCACAAACTTATTACAGGTTCAATCTCCCTGTAGCAACTTGAGGTTTAGTGCATAATTCGACAAAGGACACAACAATGATTGCTTACGTCCTGTTCCTTAAAGAGATCAAACCAGCAACCATTTAGAAACCATTCACAACCTGTGCTATGTTCAAAAACTGTACCACAACAAAATCTGGCATCTTTGAACATGAATATTACAACTCTATTTAAAGTGACCACTCACACCATCAATCAGATGAGATGCAAATGAGATTTGCTTTGACAGAACAACCATTTTTCAAACCTAAATCACAACTAAATGCATAATTCATTCAATTAAATCTTATTTTCTACTATTATTTAATCAACATTTTATACATCTATCTTATATATCAATTAAACGGCGCTCTCTTTGCCCCCTCCTCCACCATACTGTTGCACTTCCTTCACTCTAAACAATGAACAGGAATACTCAAGCTGCCACTGTGGCCCATTATGCCAGGCATCACCATGACAACACATTCACGAGCCGTGCTCTTGTTAGACACTGCTGAGATGGTCTCATACAGGGCACACAAAAATGAATAAACAAAACACAAGCAATGCTCTCCGCTCATACGTAAGACTTCAGAATAACTGCAAGACCAAAAACAAACAGTGTTCTAATGCTAAGCCTCACAAATGCAGGATTCCAAACTTCTAAGGACACATTTGTGCAACACCAAACTAAATAGATGGGCTGTAGACTGAATGAATGAGAACCCACTATGAAAAAAAAAAAAAATACGAATAGGTGTTTGTGTGTAAATTAGGGGTGTCATGTGTAAATGTGTAGTTTAGTTTTAACAAATGGTTTGGGGAGGAGCTTAAAGTGAATACAGTATTTTATTAAATTGTATATTAAACAAATTTTTTTCCCCAAAGATCAAGAAAAATTCTATTCTGCATGACCCCCTTTAATAATTTGGCAATGTAAAATCTGTATCACACCAGTAAAACATCTTTAATCTGAATGTAACCTGGGGTGTAAGATAACCAGAGAATCAGGATAGAACTGCCATCATTCAGAGTGCTAAAGAGAATTGAGGTTGACTGCGATGTCCTGATAACGTCTTCATACTTACAATTGACTAGCAGCACAGGGAAGATGAAAGCCTCACTGGTTTAGAGCTGCTAGCTATTTTTAACCAGACAAGTCATAGACCCAGACAAAGAACACTACAACAAACCTACAAAGAACACTGCAATATGCTTACCTACACACACCTACATACATATTTAAAAAAATTAAGCTTGTCAGATATGTTGAGCTTGATAATTAAATTCGGACTCAAAATGATTTTACTTTGCAAGTTCCGTGTGGTCTTTTTTCATAATTTACTGACAAACTAGTCTGTAAATCTTCTAAGGGACTGTATTATGTGTATTGAACATGGAAACTTATGTTACACATTATCTGTAGAAAATGTGCAAGGTAGTTTGGCATGCAAAACTTAAATGAAACTGTTGTACTGTTGAATTACATAAATGTATTAAGTGAGCTAATAAATCTTAATAACATTAGACAAATTAATATCAATTTAATGCAAAAAGATTTCTACTACAGTACATGATTACTGCGGCCAAAATAATTCACAATAACTATATTAAGTGCAATATCAATAGAAATTGAATGAATAAAATAAATAATGCTAAAGTTAAATTAATCTTTAACTTTAATTTGCATGTTCTCTTTTTTGGCCACATAATCAAAATTCAAATACGTGTGTGGGGAGAAAGAGGTTGCAACCATAACTATACAAATACGTACATTAAGAACTCGCAGCACTTCAAGTAGACTGGGGTGTCTAACAATTACTGGTGCGTTATTAAATTCCGATATTATCAGTATACATTAGCCTGATAATCGATATTTCATTTTCCAATATCACGTCAATAAGGGTATATTGTGTCACCCCAAAAAAACAACACATAATGCAATAATGTATCAGAGGAAGTTCTATATGCAGTGTGCCACTATAGTCCAGGCAAAGTAGCGTTTTATGACAGACTAATTGTAAAATAATTTTTTTCAGCATAGATCTTTTCTATAAGGTGTCCAGAACAACATACTAAAAGTCCTAAGAAATCCTAGTTGAGGAAATATGTTAAATTCTCATCAATATGAGATGTGTGCCAATAAGGCCAGGCAACAATACAACCCAATGGGGCTATTTTTTTTCCTTTACTCCTATCAAAATAAAACTTTACACAATGAAAGTACCCATGAAAAGTAAAAAAATTTGTATCACAAGTTTCTTTGAAAATGAATTTTAATATGCAAATGAGCTATAGACCAATCGAATATGCCAAAAATACACCCAAATAGGCTTAATTTTTTTCTTTACTCCTAACACAATAAAACTTTACATAGTAAAAGTATACATGAAAAGTAACTTTTTTTGTATTACAAGTTTCTTTTGCAATGAATTTGAATATGCACATGAGTGCCACACCTATTGAATATGTCCTAATTTGCATATAGGCAGAAACACCATTCATATGTATGACAAATACATCGACCCGATCTTCATCCAATCATCCTACTGCCAATGGGTGATGGCAATGCTGCTTTTAGACTGGCCTCTAACCTGAAAACTGCCTGGCTTGGTAGTACCTGCCAGGGGTATAACCCCCACTGGTATAGTCTTCAGGGTCACGGAGGCACACAAGCCTCCCCACCACGACAAGGTAGCAACAACAGGGGAGGTTTCTTTCTGGTGTTTTTTATTTTATTTTAGATTTTTTTTTGTTTTTCTTTAACTAACCTAGATATTGCTGTTGCTAGCTTCTCATAACACTGCAAAGCTACTTTACAAACGGTGGAAGTCTGATGTGTGGCCCGCCTGGTCTGAAATACTTGCTAACTACAAAAAGAGAAGCAGTTTTGGTGTCTGGCAAAATTATTTTAAAGAGCTGGAATGTCTGGAAAGTGTGTCTATCTGGTTTTTCATCTGTCTTCTGTGTGAGAGTGAATCGTTTAGTTGGTAAGAATGACTTCTGCCTGTAATCTCGTAATCTTACCAACAATACCAATCATTTGTAAATCTACCAGCCCAAAATGTAATCTCACCATGTTACTAATGACTAAGATGGCTATTCTAACTTTCTTCTGATGTTATCTGTGGGGTGATGTCATTAGGTAAGGCTTGTTCGCCAAAAAAAAAAAAAAATTTAGAAAGCAACTGGAGGCAAGATTGTGCAATCAATTCTTAAGGTCAATATAAGTCTTTTTGTGGCAAGTGACCCAGGTAAGTGTGGCAAGTGACTTTAAAGGATTAGTTCACCCCAAAATGAAAATGTCCTAATAATTTACTCACCCCAATGCCATCCAAGATATCCATGCCTTTCTTTCCTCAGTGGAAGAGAAATTATGTTTTTTGAGGAAAACATTTCTGGATTTTTCTTCTAACAATGGACTTCATTGGTTACCATCGATTTTAAGTCCAAATCAATGCAGTTTCAAAAGTCTTTGAAGTGTTTAAACGGGCTGTATGCGATCACAGCTGAAGAAGAGGTTGTTATCTAGCGAAACGATAGGTCATTTTCAAAAAAAAGTATAATTTATAGACTTTTTAACTTCAATAGTTCAGATTGAGCTGATCAACAAACGGACAGGGAACTACGTCAAAAATGTTACTTTTCATGTATACTTTCACTGTGTGAGGTTTGATTGTGATAGGAGTAAAGGAAAAAAATAAGTCCATTATGGTGTATTCTGGACATATTCGATTAGTATATTGCACATTTGCATATTCAAATTCATTTTCAAAGAAACTTCTAATACAAAATGTTTTACTTTTCTTGTAGACTTTCATCGTGTAAAGTTTTTTTTTGTGGTAGGAGTAAAGGAAAAAATTAAGCCTATGCAGGTGTATTTAGCCTATATTCGATTAGTGTATAGGTCATTTGCATATTCAAATTAATTTTCAAAGAAATTTGTAATACAAAAATGTTTACTTTTCATGGGTACTTTCATTGTGTAAAGTTTTATTTTGATAGGAGTAAAGGAAAAAAAATAGCCCCATTGGGGTGTATTGTTGCCTGGCCTTATTGGCATATATCTCGGATTGATGAGAATTTAACATATTTCCTCAACTAGGATTTCTTAGGACTTTTAGTATGTTGTTCTGGACACCTCATAGAAATGATCTATGCTGAAAAAATTTATTTTACAATTAATTCTATTTTTGGCTCCAAAATGAGTTACTTTGCCTGGACTACTAAGGAACGAGAGAGGTTCAAGATTAGCCGAGCTTCCCATGAGCGGCAGCATGTAAACATTCCTCGGGATACCTCAGCGAACATGTAGAGTTCAAACAAGAGCGAAGGCCGCTGAGGTCATGAGGCAGTGATGCACAATGACTGCAATCCGGCTAGACAGACAAGGGAGAAGAGGAGCTTATAACGGGATACTGACACAATCCCGCTCCAGAGAGCAGAGAAGTCCTGCTGGCTGATTCTGCACACAGGCGCTGGGTTTCAAACACCTATTATTCCTGATCGGGGGCGCCTCAGGGTCCGCAAACTCCCATAAGCCCTCACACTGACTTCACTCGTCAATACTCACCTGATAGTGTCAACCGGCAGCGTTGCACACCGCCTGAGAGCAAAACAGATGAACTTAAAGGATTTATCATTCCCAGTGTGTATATGACATCAGACGGTCATCTGGAGCTCTGGCCTCCAGCCTAACAGATTGACACTTCATACAGTAGCTTCCTGAAAGAAGCTGATCTCAAAGCAGCCATGCAGCAGCTACAGTACCATTAGTCATCTGTGCACAAGCACAGGTGATTGTGTTGTTTGTGAACTGGGTCATGTGAGTAAGCGTGACTATGGTTCTTTTCAGCAGTGTCAGGATGAATCACTGATGGCATCACGTGTCCATGGCAACAAAAACCTTCAGATGGGCGGTGGAGTCGTTTTACCACAACCTTGGGAAAATACCCCCTCAAACATATGACTAACACATAATGCTTCTATAATTACCTGCCAATGAATGTACTAAGGATACTCAAAACATACTCAAAAATACTGGTCATCCAGAAAAGTACCCAAACAGTTGATTAGTCAATGTTTACCTTACGTAAATGGCTAACGATACAGTGCCTGACTTGCCAGAAACTGCAACTCCAGAGACTCTCTGTGATGAGGAAAAGAACTGAAAGTATGCATATTTCCATTGCCACATGCTTGTTGCATTGTAACGAATGACCCAATGACCGCTTCTGGGCAACACTGGATTATTTTCAGGATGGTTCACAAAAGTTTGGTTTGTATGCGAACACTCTGACTGAACTTCATCTCAGACACCCGCAGCACATGCAGTGAAGTTTGCTAACAACTCGCTATGCGAATGATAAGCTGTTAGCATGCAAGACCAACTCCTATGGGCAATATCTCACGTCAATGGGGAATACCTAAATTTCTTAAAGTTTCATGAAACCCCCCTGTTTTAGCCTGGTCGTTCACACCTCAGAGTAGAAAAAGTCTTGGGTTTGTAAAGCTATGGAAAAGTGGGAGTGTAGATGGTGGGAAGAGGGGAGAAAACAACCAATAAAAACCCTAAAATACACAGCGCTGCTTCACTAGAGTATATGAAATATGCCCAGAAACCTTGAAACACGCTTGTATATGAACTATATGATCAACGTTGCAAGCGTAGAGTGCTCTTACATTGTTACAGTCATATTTCCTATCTTGTGGTAGTCAAACTTCAGCACTGACAGCATCGTAGGAAAATACAAACAACACTTTTGTGCTACTGTGCTGAGGAAACATACACTTACGACACATGTGTCCAAACAGGCAGAGGAGAACAAAACAGCTCTAAACTGGTCTTTCGTGACAATTAAGTGCGATAAACATTTTTATCAATGATTCTGTTCAGACTGACACAAACATTTGCATGCCATCAATGCAACAGATTATATAAAGTATAAACATTTTTTACATAAAGGGTTCTTAACTTTTTTCCATTGCGCGGTGAAGACAACTGGCCAACCAGCAAGATTTAGCTCACATGCCTAGAGCCGCTGCTTTTACATAAAACTACAACTTGGTGGCGCTCATGAACATGCATACTATTTCTAAATGATAGTGAATAGCATAGGAAGAAACCAGAACCGACTCTCTTCTCTATTTTCTGGGGTTTGATAACATACACCACACATAACATCACTTTTTGAGTTACTTGCTTCTCTCTGACAAGAAAGTTGCAGCTTTGTATGTACCAAAATACTTATGGTAACCACTGTATTACTGCTGTTCTACAAGTGCCACCTACTGTCAGAGAGATTTTATTCAACCCTCTTTTCCCATTGCAGTTTTTCCCCATTCGTAGTAACTGAGTGAATCATATTGCTTTACAGTATATACAGTCTTCGACTTGTTTTATATACAGTATACAACTCATCAACTAGTGACAGAACCTATCAACTACTTGGTGCAATCCTTAACTGATACAGAAAATAAGGGTGGAAAAACAAACCAAAAATAAAACTGTTCTACATAAATCAATCTGGTATTTGAGTTCTGTCTCAGTGGTCAAGCCAGATGGTTAGAAAATGAACAGTCAGGCCAGCAGAGATCAAAATATTAGCATGTCCATATTATGAAATTAATTGTAATCACAAGGAACAGCACAAAGAAGATTTGTTTCTTATGTTGTTTCTTATGTTGTCCAGTGAGTCTATCAGTCTATTAACCTTTTTTTTTTTCATTTTCTCTCTTTTTCACGCTTTAATTAACTGACGGTTTAAATAAATAATTACCTAATTTATATTGTTACACCAACGTTTACTTCACTGAGAGGTACTTCGTGCTTGAAAGCTAATATTTTAAATTCAGTTTTTAATAACCTTTAAAGTCAACATGAAGTGACACCTGCAAACTATTTTCTGTAATATGATGTTTAATGATAAAATATGAATTGACAAAATAACAGGGATGGACGGTCGTTTCAGAAATTACAAAAGACAAACACTTTTTCCCCTTAGAATTAATATGTAAAAAGTAAACAGGGCCATTTTCATTTCATGCCGACTTCACATTGTATTAGGGAAGGACGAAAGAGATATTATGCGGTCCCAATTTGTCCCTCCTCCAAAACATTACACTGAAAAATTAAGTTGTCCAGTGACTCTATTTTCATTTTCTGACTTTAATCACACTCTTTTTTTTTTGTTCATTTTAATTACAGTCTTTGCATCAATAATTACCTCTTTTTTTAGTCTATTAGTCTATTGACTGTATATTGTTTTTAATTATCTGACTTTATCACACTCTTTGCTTTTGTTCATTTTAATTACTCTCTTTGCGTCAGTAATTACCTCTTTTTTATTGTTACACCAATGTTGACTTCACGGAGAAGTACTTTGTACTTGACAGCTAATTTTTTTAAAATTATTATTATTTTAATTGGGTAAACTTTTAGATGTGGTATTAATATTGGCAATGAGAACTGTGATATTTCAGCTGTGAAAGTTCAGCTACTAAAATGCTTGTGTCGTGACAACCCTAGTATGTACGTGTGCATGTGTGCACTCAGCGCGTGTTTATCAGGAAGTGGGGGTGTGGTAGGGTTGGTTAACAGGTGGGCGTCTCTGTCTTGATTAGAGCCGTCTCTCTTGGGGGCCCAACAATGGGATGATTGCTTCCTCTAGCTGCTGGCAGTGGCCCAGTGCATTGCTGCTGGCATGACTGGCTTTACAAAGAGCCCATACAACCGGGTCTGATTGTATCCTTTTCTGCCAACCACATGCCAACATATATCAACTCCCCACCACAGGCCCACAGGAAGAAAATAAAATCATTGGTAATAAGGTGCAGTTGGGGGATGTAACAACCGCAAAAGGCTCACTGCTTTGCCATCAGGCTACAGGAAGAGTCCATTCTCATTACAATTCCTAATAATGGGCCCAAAGAAAATAAGATTTGCTTTTAGCTTCCAGGGTCTTGATGATGGTTCACCAGCTGGGACCACGAGCACAGGAAGCCGATTCATTTTCTTTCTTGAAACAGCATTTTTAGAGAGCTCTGTAGTGTGCAACAAAAAGATAAAGTATAAAATCTCTAACCCAATTCTCCTTGGTGAACTCAAAAACTAGCCATAAAGTCAACATGAAATGGCATCTGCAAACCATTTTACTTCTGTAATGTGATGTATTGCCACGTGAAATTGGATGTTAAATGAGAAAACGTGAAGTGACGTGATTTGAATGACAGGGATTGGTGGACAGTCATTTCAGAGATTGCAAAGACAAACACTTCTTTCCCCTTTGATTGAGTATGTAAAAAGTAAACAGGGCCACATTCATTTCATGCTGACTTCACATTGTACTAGAGAGTGAGTATGCAGTCCCCATGCGTCCCTCCTCCAAAACACATGACACTGAAAAATGCAAATGCTCATTTAGGGCAGATTATGAATGATGTATTAAGATATGGCAGTGGTGTTTCTCAACCTGCTCAAACGCTCAAGTCTCTGGCTGAACTGACAAACACACTGTAATTACAATCAGTGACAGCACTGAGGCCCACACATTACATCTCTGACACATTAAATGCTGCAGCCTCAACAGAGCCTCTGTGACTAATGAAGAGTGCTTAACATCACAAAAACCCAGCCTACAGCAATTTACAGTTGGTCAACATCACACATAGAACATCAGTTGACAAAGTCAACAGGAAAACAATACCTCAACTTAAGAATAAGAATAAAAAAAACTCACATGGAGAGTTGATAGAACTGGTTAAACATACAGACTTATTCCATGGAAAAACTGATATGTTTGAAATTATATATGTTTAAAAACCATGGGAAGAAATGGAAATTGTGTGAAAATAAAGAGACCAACTTAATATTGTAAATCTATAATTGTATGCATTTACATTTATGTAACTGGCACAAAAGCCAAGGTTTGATTTTAATTATATACCTTTTATGCAAACATGTCAATAAAAATAAATAAATTATAATGCATAATTTAAGAAAAAAAGGAAAATAAATTCTAGGTTATTCCTGAACACTATACCAAACACACAGCATAACAAAATTAAATACAAAAAGGAAACTAAACCAACAAACCTTTTCTTAACAATTTTAGATATACAAGCATGTTTAATTGTGTGTTAATAGAAAGAGATGGCAATGATCTAATGATCAATTATGTTAATTGTTTTAATCTCAAGTGTTCAGCACTAAATACAGGTCTAAACATGAACCAATCAAATCACATTTGATGCTACGCACGTGACTACATAGCATCTGTAGTATAAACCCTGCAATTTGCTAGGGATAAATGCTTTAGTTTTTAAAAAATATTTGTTGTGCTATATCAACACTGATGTTGATATAGCAAGTAAGATCCTTCCTGCGAAATCTGATCAAAAATGATAACAGGAGATGAGTTCAATATGCAGGTTCATGCCAGGTATAAACTGCAATCTGTCTAAGCTGACCAGACACAGATGTTAAAAGCTGGTGTAAACAGGGTATTTGCATAGGGCAGTTGGTCCCAACACTTAGAAACCTCAAAAATCCCACAAAAATACATTATTAGATGGTATTTGCTCTAGAGTAATACAAAACAAATGACATTTTCATACAACAGCACTCTAGTACTCTATAATACAGCCAACTGCAAGGCTAAAAAAAACATCAGAAGTGTGTGGAGTGCTGAGAGACATGTACTCACCCTCGATTGGCTCTGGGTCAGCGAGCGAAGGCTCCTGGTTGCTGATGGGCTGATTGTGCCCGCTCTCCTCTTGAACCTGCTTACACACTCTGCAGGTGTACCCATCCTGCACCTGACTGTTAGGGTCAGCACCCTCCTGCCTCTCACAGTCCACGTGAACCCATCTGATAGAGAAAATTACAATAAACAACCATCTGTGACAACCATCAATGACCCAATCGAGACGACGGCGTAATTTCATTGTTTTGTATTTATTTATTTATTTTTGGTAAACTGTTAGTATTTGTTAACCTTTACATTACAGGAATTTTTAGTGTTAATACAATCTAAAGTTCTAAGAACAGCACCTAAAGCAGGAATGTAGAGCATGCGGTTTTGGTAAAGTTGAAATTTGTTATTTGAGCTAAAAAGTTCTTGCATCCATCATGTTGTCCATAGACATTGTTTACTATGATGATCTGTAACTGTTTTTATAAGTGCCATACGCCATGAGCATTGGGTTTAAGATGCATCAAGGTATTCAACTTTTAAAAATGCATTCTGTGTCTGTCTGCAAGGTCATGTAGTGAAAAATATGGATATAAACAATATTGTCAAACTAATCTCAGGCTACAATATTCTACAATATAACTATAATATACTCTGAGCTATTTAAATACAACGACCTTTGAACAAATTATGTCGGTCACGTTTTGCAACTCTCGAAACATTTGCACATACACGACACATAACGTGACATACATGATCACATGTATGATCACTAGTTAGTTGTTAAAGCAAGAGAAACAAATCCATCTGCCAAACAAATTATATGAGCATTTTTTCCATTGACAAAGACATCATTGAGCCATTTTAAAAAGCTGGCGGCTCAATTACAACGTTCTATGGAGATCTTTGCAAGATCATTTCTCTTTTAGTTAATCATAGTACTGTATTTGAAGCCTGCAGAGAAGTATTCAGCTAATATTCATCAATACCAGTCTTCACATCAGTAATGGACAACACCACTAGGCTGTAAGGACACATCAATGTAATCGATTGCGTTCATTACCCACTGTTTATGTTCCTAGTCCCCAAAGGAAAACTCTAGAGCAGGTGCTAGTATGGCAGCGCTGTTTAATATTTAGCCATCCGTTAGGCTAAAACCAGCCCAAATTGGGTTTTTAATCCAATTACTACACACTTTTTTTAAGTGTAGTAATAATACTTAAAATTAATGTCATGGTAGATGGTAGTCAAATTTGGCAGATGCCAACATTCTTGAAAACCAATAAAAAACTAAAGTAAAAGAATGTGAATTTTCTTTTTAAATATAACCTAGACTATATTACACATGGGTTGCAATGCGTCTGAACATGGTTTGGCAACCACAATGTGTTTAGAGTAGTGAATTACCGCCTGCTGAGAGCAGGAAACCATTTAAATTCAACTGACATTTGGAAACCAAACATTTAAACTCTGAAGGATGACACTTAATGAATTTTCTTAATAAAATAAAATTTGAATGAAAACTGTTTTTATGCAGAAACTGATTCATTAAAGCAATAGGTCACTCGAGACTGTGTGATATTGTCACAGCTGAAGGGGTCTCATTTCCTACCTCTTACATGTGCAGCATGAGTGTTTGTCTGTAGGACTGCCAGAGTCCTGATTCTGCCCACAGATGAGGCAGAGTTGTGCTGAATCATGCTGCTGTTGACATCCTTCACACATTACACCATTAGATGACCACTGACCGTTAGGCCTCATGCCACACTGAGCACACGCCCGGCAGTTCTGCAAAACACAACGTTCAATTCACTCTGGCATCATTTCATGTCATGACAGCAAAACCATTTAAAGTGAACATGAAATCAAATTTTCCTATTGATTCCTATTCTTATTGAGCAAGAGATAAATGCACATTACAATATTAATAACAAATTATCTTACAACCTAACTTTTATGGCCCAATTAAATCTTAGTTGATTAAATTAAGGTTTTAGGCATTGCAAATGCTCTTACATAAAGATGGGTAGATAAAGATAAAGATGCCTATATGACCAAAATCCTATGGTATGAGTAATTTTAGTAAATACAATGTAATGGGCAATTTTTATTCTTATTAAAACAACATATACTGATTTATTTTTCTGGGAATACAAAAAATAAAATAAAAAAACATTTATATAGTTTATACCAATTATATTTTTTGAAATATTATTACAATTTAAAATAGCCGTTTTCTATTTTAATATGAAATTTATTACATTGCATTTTGGTAAAGCTGATTTTCAGCATCATTACCTCAGTGTTCAATGTCACGTGATTCTTCATAAATGCTCAAGAAATATTTATCATTATCATCAATGTATTAACATTTTGTGGATTTTTTTTTTTTTTTTTGCAAGATTCTTTGATGAACGAAGTTACAAAGAACAGTATTTATACACCGTAAATGTCTTTACTGTTACTTTTGATCCATTTAATGCATCCTTGCCGAAAGCATTACTTTCTGTCAAAGAAAAAAATCTTACTGACTCCAAACTTTGGAACAGTAGTGTATAACCATGTGGAACTGCCTTCCTCATCTCGACTTATTTCGGACATGTCTCACTCTATTTCCGCACTATTTCATGTTTAAATAAACTGTACATAATGTAAAGCAGTCCTGCCAAGTGATGGCAAATATACATATACATACAGTGATGTAAACAGTATAGCAAATTATACTATTGCAATACTATTGCTTCATCCCTATTGCTTCATGTACTGCAGAGACCAGCTTAAATTATCAAAACAAATGATTTTAAAAAAGAAAAAATGACAACTAGTATCTGAACAATGGCACTTGAACTGAACAACCAATTGCAAACTGAAAACTTTATGGGCTCTCTTAAATCAATTTGGATTGTGTTCCAGCATAATTACAGCTCTATAAATCCTCAAAATCATGTTCATCAGTCTGCATCAGCACTCAATAGGAGTAAAGCGCCAGAAAATTCCATGTCAATTAAAAAAAATCATAAATAAAAGGCACTTCAAGCTCATCAAAAGCAGCTTTTCAGCCAGCTGAAGAGGGGCAAGAATCATCTCTAATAACCACCCACAGACCCTTAGCAAAAAAACCAAGCCCTGTCAAGCCTCTGATGATGGGCAGACTCCTTTACTGAGTCCTGGATGACAGGTGGGGCTTCTTAGCCGCCTCCACAAAGTGATGGGAGCAGTCTGAGTGGGATCTGTGTGGGATTTGGTTCAGCTTTTATATTCGTTCAGATATGCAAGATATTTAGGGGTCTACTAGCAATCTAACTCAATTTAGAAAAGTGTTGTGTGGTCTCAGCCTCAGATGGCATACTCGCAGATCATGGACCATCTGTTGCTTACCACACAAAAATCAAAAAGATCTTTCTTAAAAATATAAGTTCCAATTTGATTTGCTGACTTCATGCTATTTCTGGGCAAAGGGAGGATTGATTTTTAAATCAATCGACACAGAAACAAAGGGTACGTTCCAATGGCCCAATAGTGCTCTGTTAAAGTGCATTTCATAGGGCATTTGACCATCTTAAGTTGGCTTTGCTACAGTCCCAAACAACCTGAAAATGATTGGGGGTATTACTTCAAATGCATTACATTTGTTTTTCTTTTTACACTTATCAATGGCATCTAGTCAAGAGGTGTGTATTAAACATTCTGATTCAATTACAACATGTCAAATATTTTTGGGGTTAAATCAAGGTTTTTTTTTTATATTCTGATTCATCTGGAGGCTAATTGGTTTGATTTTGATTTATTATTTATTAAAAATCCTTAAGGAGAAAATAGACAGGGAAAAATACAAGGCTTTTATAGTGGAGATGAACATCTACCCCACAAATCACTCACACAGCTCTTCAAAGTCGGCCGATACCGTAAGTGAGGGTACAGGAGAAGTGCAGCATGGACATTAGGAAAAATTACACCCAGGTAATGAATTCATCATGGTGATTAAATCTAGCTCCAGCATCATTCCATAGGGAATATACAGTATGCTGATGAGATGAAAAACCAATGCACTCTTCAATCCCACAGTCCATAAACACCCACGGGTTGCGTGTTACAGGCTCAAAACAGAAATTAAAGCACAGTGTCTCAACTCTTCTCAAAGCAGGCCATTTGTAGTCCATACACAAACACAAGCTTACCTTGCACCTCCAGCCACTGGTGGGTATTGTGTCCACGATGGGCTGCAGGCAGAATGTGTGATACCCTTTATCACACATGTCACACACCAGCATCTTGCTGTCCTCCCCTGGGTTCCTACAGACCAGAAAAAGGATACAGTAGATTAGAACAGAGGATGATTTCAGATACAGGGTTAGGGGCTTTTGCAAATAAGACGTTCTGACCTATTATACGGTTTGTATTATATGGCCAGTTAGGCAAGTTTCAGTGACAAGAAATCTGCCTATCCTGGGTGAAAGTGCTTTTAGCCAATCAGAAGAGAATTCATGTTTAATGTATAGTTATGTAGAGCAGAAATGGACAGTAAAAATGACCTGTTGTTTGCTGCAATCTAGCCCTTTGTTTTATAGTTCAGCCTTTTTCATTTAGCATTTTCTTCTTTTTGTGTAGGGATGCACTGAAATTTCGGCTACCGACAATTTTCAGCATACACAGCTATTTTCGGTTTCGGGGCAAAATCACTGACCCAAAACAGACAGTTAATTAGCACTTCTCCAATGGCACGTTTCGACTGTGTTCAGCGTCTATTTTGTGCACACAATGTGGATAAGCTACAACAGTTAAACATGTCAGCTGTGTGCTTATACAGCTTGTAGGCAATACAATGTCACTTAACATTACATTTACCTTAAAAAATCTATTTAATGTCCATAAACTCATTAGTTAGAAGAAAATAACTCTAGAGAAAAGCATTTTGTATTACATATTCATTATATTTTTACTTAAGATGTTAGTGGTCTTTAATGCATGTTTGAAAAAATGTGTCATGAAAACAAGTTCACACACAAACTGGAGTAGAAACAATTCTGTTATTAAAAAGTTGATATAAAAACTGCCTTATGTGCAATTTAAATGTTTGTACAACCCATTTTTAGCTATTTGTGCGTTTGATTAATTAATAGATTATTAATGTATTATTTATTTTTGGTTTCTGTTTTTGGCCCAGAATTTTGATTTCAGCACATTCATACTTTATTGTAAAATATAATTTTATTGATATTATTTTAACTTTTTTTTTTTTTTTTTACTCAATTAAGTGATATCTAAAAAAATTGGATGGATTTCTCTATTTCTGTCATTTACATTTTCTACAATAATAATAATTATAATACGTTTTATTTTATATAGCCCCTTTAAAAGGAGCTTCTCAAAGCTCTTTACAGTAAAACAATGCAAACATACAAACTCGTGAAAAAATACCTAAACAGTTAATCAACATTTTCAGGCAAAATTCGTGTGCCTCACCAATTTTAGCTGGAAGCAGGTCTGACAATTTAAAGCCCTATCAGCCATGGAGTGTAGACATGTTTTATGAACTACCGGAGGACCATGCTGAGAGGAGCAAAGGATACGGTGTAAATCGTGATTCCAGTATAAACACATTTACGCCAATTATGAACCAAGATGATCGTTTAAATTTACACGTAACTCCTGTTGTTATGCTACAATAATTCAGTGAGAAATATCAGAAGCAGTCATTTAATTAATGAGTTATTTTTCCATTTCTATCTGCTACTGTTATTAAGGTGATTCAAGTTTGTAACTGGGCCGTGGGCTTGATCAAATTAACTGTCATGATCCATTTAGAGACTACCATCTGCAGAGAGACGTTTAATCGATTAAACAGCTGATTAACAGAAGGGGTTGTTCCCCATTCTGTCCGTTTCAAAACGTAAAGACAGTCTGCTCCAAACACAATGCATATTTTTTGTGAATTTTATGTGTTCATTTAATTTCCCCTTTTTTGCATCACATTTAAAAATCAATATTGGTCAAACACCATGTAACACTATATGAACTGATCTACTCTCAAGACATCAGCCATTAAAAAGACACTGAGCCACCCCTCCTCAGCCCAATACAACCTTATTTTACATATTCACAAGCAAACAAACACCCCATTAAATTCTCCCCATGAGCAATAACACTTTCACTGTGGCTTTTCAGAGCCAAAATATGTCTAAGTGGTAAATCAGAGAGGAGAAAGTCAGATTTATAGAGCTACGAGGACGTTCCGGAGATTTATTCATTTCCAGTCCTATATTTTCAGCCAAATGCAAATCCACGTCATCTGATATTTACAGCCGCGCTGAGCCATTACATTAATTTTCACCCAGATCAAGACAGATGCACGTTTTGCCTTTCCCAGCCGTGCTGTATCTGATTCCCAGTCCAGCAGCACATCACAGTGGAGAATACAGAGCTTAAACACAATACGATCTGTTTAAACTCCACTGCAATTGAAGCATTAGAAGAATAAACATGCACTGCAAACTCCACTGTAAAAATTCACTGTAAAAGATTCAGATTTTCTCTGCCTCCTCAAAACAATATACACATATAGAAAGGCTTGTAAACAGATTCGATTTCTGTCTGACATCAGATGAAATGGATCTCCCAGCGGTCACAGTCAGTGTGTGGCTGGGATGAAAAAAAGGCCAAAAAAATTAGGCTATCTAAGGGTTGCCATGTTTTCATCCAGGACATATAGATATTCAAAAAGTAATAGCAAAAGCAAAAACAACTTTGGCTTGTCAAAGGTAACATGAAAGAGAGGAAGATGTCTAATGAGATCATGCAGTATACCAATGACTAACAAAATACTGTATATTACATTTTCTGCACTGATCTGATTTATATCCACCTTATTTTTCATCTATAAACGAGAGGCCTTTTGTAAATTCACTGTGTTTGGCTTTTGGTGTCATCCGCTTCCAATTATTTTCAGATGTACGAAAGAGCTTGTCATGCTGCTTTTTTATATTTCTTACCATATTACTTCAATGTATTGTCTTAATTATAAACACACTGGTTTATATTCCAAATAGTTTCACCGTTTACTGCACTTTGTTCTTCTCGTTATTCCCCTATAGCGGTTTATGATTCAGAAGTCTCGCAGATTCACAGAAAACAGCTTACTTGGATATAGTAGAACATATAAAACAGAGCTGAGAGAGGCTGAGCTGAAAGCTTTCTCAAATCCGCCACAAATCTAAAGGTAAAGAGTACAATTTTCTGAAGGACGAGTGATCAAATTCTCCAGAAGTCTGAATCTGCGATGAGTAATAATATCCAGGTGAGCTGGATACTCACTTGCACGCCAGGCAGACTTTGCACTCGGGACACTGCCAGCCGGCCCTCTTCAGCGGGGTCACAGTGATGTCCAGACAGGCCCCATGGTAATGCTGGCCACATGTGCAGCAAAACAGCTGATCGAGTAAGTCTCCAGAACTGTCACACACCAGACAGTTCACCTCATCTTTTGCTGAAAAGAGAACATGTATATATAATGGGTCTCGAACTCCACACGGTATGTCTTAGATGCAGTGATACATCTGTCTTGGCGAGGATTCACGCAAACATTATCTGTTATATCTTAAATAAACGTCTGGTTAACTGTTGGGGAAAATCATCTGATGTGTAACATTATATTCATCATGTGTAACATTATATTACATCCAGCGGTACAGTAGGTCTGAATATATAGAATGTATGTAAAAAAAATGAATAATAATAATTAAAATTAAAAAATAAATAAAAATCAAACAATTGTGGTATCATGGGAAAAAAAAGTTAAATATTTATTTTCCCTATAGATATTTGGTTTTGACCTGGAGTGTGCCAAATTTGGTGTATTGGTTATATCATTTTCAGTTTTTTTGTTTTGTTTTTTTTTAAATATAATTTACATTGATTTTACACACTTAAAGCAATATCGTAAGCATATGTGCAGGGAATTCATGCAGCCCTAACTAAAACACAAAACGCCTTAAGATTTTGTCAATCAGCAGAAGGGAACGTGTGTACCAGAGAAACTCACATCGGATGAGGGCTTGCTGGATGTGATCCGGGCAGAGGAGGGTGTATGTCTTTATGTTCTGGAAGGTTCCGGCAGCAGCTGCACAGGGGTAATGAAAGGAGCGCCCACAGCTCTCCTCACAGCACTTTATGGATGCTCCAAGGCGCTTACAGTATGCACAGCACTACAAAAGTGAATACAGATACATACATATTGGTGGTGTCATTTCAGTTCAGTAAATACTCAACAATTAGACATGCACAGCTCAGTTTCATTTAGATTATATTAATTTCAGGCCAATATGAACTGCTATTTTTACACAGCTCCAAAACTGCTCAAGGTGAATAATATTTTGCATTTATAATTTGTTTACCCTCTTTATGGTTTTCTTTAGATTAAGTAGCACAGGTCCCTAAAACTTAATCAGTGTTTTCCCCCCCTTGTTATTGCCATTCTTGTTATGAACATATCTCTGGTGCGCACCTGTACGCATCCATGGACCGTAATCGACAGAATACACAAGCTTTTATGCAGGCTACAAATGCAAACTTGTTTTCAAATTTTCAAAGACTTGTTTAAATGATAAAAATGTGTACTTGCTGAATGCAAATGGTACAAGAGAAAGTATTACAGTGTTTTCCTTTCTAATAGATAAATTTCACATTTACCTTCTTTGATTAACAGTTCTTTCAAAATGTATTCGTAAAATAATGAAGACGGAGAATGGGAGGTCCTGTACGTGCAATGGTGTTCTTGGCACAATCAAATTAAAAGCCCCTCTTAATCTGACCCTGCATCAAGTGCACTCAGATTAGTTTGTTGTTTAATTCATGTAATGCATCCATTTGCGGTTTATTTTCTGTACAGCGATTCAGTGATACTTATTATAGGCAACTATATTATCAGTGTTGGGATGGTTACTTTGGAAATGTAATAGATTACAGAATACAAGTTACCCTATTTAAAATGTAAAAAAACAACAACATTGATTACATTTGATTTTGATTATTTTTTCTACATTTCTAACAAACGTTTTCAACTGTTAATCATTTTCAAACATTTAAACCTGCAGGTTAACCTTACAGTAGTACTCAACACTGATTACTGTCAGACTTTCAAAATCTGTCATCACCTGAATTAAGATTCTTAAAAAAAAATTTTTTCAAAGCATAGCCACCACAAATATTCAAATGTAACCCCTTTGTAATCATTATCATTTTCATAAGTAACTAATATAACTACACATTTTTTTCCTCAGTAACTGATTACAGTTACATTTATTTTGCACTTAAATTACACAACGCCATTAAATGTAGTTACTCCCCAACACAGTATATTATCATACTTCCAGACACATGAGATGAACCATGCCACAAACAAGTACTGCATTGCAAACTGTACACTTTGTTTTTCTAAAAAAGAAACCAAAGGTGTCCTTTTAAGGTGTATTGACACACATTTGGTGTGACCTTTAAAAGTAAAACCAAAACAACACATCCCTTTAAACCACCTTAACACAGTATATGTGAAATTTCCAACTGTGCTGAAACACTTTCTTTTTTTTTTTTAAATCCCGGTGTAGGTCAGTGACCAATGATACATAAACTGTTGGGACTCGAAAGGAACATAAAAAGCCACACCGACAAGCAGCAAGAAAGAAATGATGTGGCAAGCAATTACTGACAATTTGATTTATTTATTAGGGTAATATAAAGTAAGTGATTGCAGACATTATTATCTACATTCTGTTTCTTTATTTGCATTATCTGTGAAGATTACACATGGTACATGCACTTCTTGGTTTGCAGATTGTTTTGTTTTTTTCAATAATTTGTTGTTATTTACTGTAATAAGTAGTTTACTTCATTGAAAAACACATGCTATGTTTTAATTAAATTTGTTTTATATTAACATTAGACTTTTAAAATAATCTTTTAAAATAAAATGTACATTTCTTTTTGACATAATATAAATGGCAAAACCGTCCATCTGTTAATTGTGTCGCTCTTATAGTAGCCTTTTGCTGTAAGAGTGATACAACACCATAACCCTGAACAGCAAGGTTGTCATAACACGCTGTTCCTCTCGCAGGTCCATTTGATCGTAACACACTTCCCCTTCTTTCAGCGTGTATTTTTTCAGCCTTTCAGATATTTCCAGTAAAGCATTCAGGATCAAGGCAAATTCCATTCAAAATAAGGACTAGGGTGAAAACTGGCCAGACATTTAAATCACCACCATGGAAAAAGCACTCACACTTTGAATAATAGAGAAAGCGAGGGCCTGAGAAAACGGCCCTAAACTAAAAATGTCTCTAGTCAGCACTCTCTTTAGCTCTCTCATGCTTTAGAAACCCTTGGCCTAATGCCCAAATGCAACAATCTGCAAATACCTTTTAACACCGAGCTTTAAGCAATTATCGCCCAGGCGGTGAGTCCACTGAGGCTGACAGCAGCCTATACCCACAATGCTATTTTCTGAACCGCTCTGAAGGACAGACATATAGAGCTCTATGGCCATACTGTCCACTCTCAGGGCTGGCTGGGTGTTGAGTATCTCATCTCTATTCCATGCCTCATATTATTGAAACCATCCCCTAAAAAGCTACAGCTGATCCATTATTGCTGCCAAAACTCCAAGGACACTATTATAAAGTAGAACAGCATTCCCTCCTTGAAATCTTATATGCAAAGAGGCATAATGGCAGCATTCCAAACGGAGCAGGCCAGTGATGAAAGATGCAGCAAAGGGTTGGATGAGTGTGCCGTACTATGCACAATGTCAGCTGGTTTGTGTCTCGGTCAGTCAGTGTGTGAACAGTGTTATGCAGCGATTCTGTTTATAGCATGTGAAACGCTTTATAGACATAACCTTAATCCAGTGATCGGAAGTTGTTCGTGCATATTTGCAACTAATTTCTACCCGTTCCGACTGCTCTCTTGTCTAAATGTCAAGAATACGTTACAAAACTGACCTGATTTACTTTGTAAAAGCATGTTCTTGGTTTTATGCATGATTTATTTGTAACCTTTAGTGTTATTTTTGACTAAATCTATGGTGAAAATTGTTCGTTGACGACCTTTTGTCCCCCCATGACTACGACGAGACAATGGCGAGACGACACCGACTTCTTTAAACGATAACTGTTACTATATCAACATGAAATATCATTGATGAAAAAAGACGAGACTAAAATGCAGTTAAAAAAATAAAAACTTTACCAAAACCTCTACTTATTTTTGACAAATAAAAAGAGTTAACTATTACAGTTTTTAACAAGCCTCTACAAGCTTTCATGCTTGCGGTTGCCAGATGTCAAGAGTTTAAATCCCCCAATCAGAGCTTTTCGGTAAAAGGATACATTCAAATTAAGTCATAGGAAGATGATCTGGGGTACGGGACTGTGTGAAGTTCAGGTCATCCTCAGCTCTCTGAACTTTACTATTTCACAGCTCACTGCCAGGACAAACCTACATCAAAGTCCTTATTGGAGCAAGTCAGTTCATTCAGCAGCCATCCTGGCAATACCCTCCGGTAGCTGCCACTTTCCATGAATAGGGTACAAATAGTTTTTTTTCTCTCTTAAGAATTAGATGAATAAACAAAAATCATGGACTTTCTTTTGAGAACTATTGTCGCTGTTGGGCAAAAACACTTATTTTCAGGAAATGGAAAAAACTAATATATATATATATATATATTTTTTTTTTACACCATGTTGTCAAAGTTGATATTGCAGCTTCATATATGGTCAGACACTTGCATGTGTCATTATATTATTCATATTTTACTAAAATCAAGCTCAAATGGAGTTTTTGACCAGCAAATTTCAGAGAATGTCGGATATATACGCGTTTTGTCTGTCGTTAAGATGGCCGCATTTGAGGCAGTAAGTGCGATGTATTAGGTTTTCATTACCTTACAGGTTATAAAGTTTATTGTAGCTGTGTGGGCTCTTTTTTTTCCTGTCACATGGCCACTCTTGTGCTATTAGAGACAAAGTACTTTGCACAGGCTATTTAAGACAGTACTGGCAATGACTTGATGACACATTCTAGACTGACACTCTTCTCCACTCCTCAAATACATAAAACATTACTCAAGAAACACTATACATACATACATACATACATACATACATACATGCATACATGCATATATAAAAGCTAAAGAAAACACTGTACTTATTCAAAGAACCAGATCTTTATTTAACCTTGCATTGCAAACAAGCAGAGAGAGTCCAAACTGTGTGCGGTACTTCATTCACAATAGAGGCGTGGTGGAGTTATGAGCTTTTACTGACAGTTTGTGGATCCAATGGAGTTAAAAGGTTTAGTCACATGTTATTTTTAATATTTTTCATTGGTTAGGGTTAGGGTTAGGTATTTGCAAAACCCAGAGACAGACGTAAAGGACAATAATAATGATTTATTAATAAATGGAAAAAATAAATAAATATGGAGATATGAGGTTTCCGCCCAACAGCGACAATGTTATGTAAAATATTCTTTAACATGAGATTAAAACTAGAAGTAGTTAGTTTTTAAATAATTTAAAAACATCTATTTTCCCCTTAAAAAAAATAAATAAAAAAAATCACTTTGGTGTATGTTCCACCCAGAGGTCTTGACTGTTTCTAACAATTATAATTTTACATCAAAACTGTGACAATCTGTTTTATTCTGTTGATATTCAACTGATTGTAGTAAAAACTTAATTTTTTTTTTTACCATTTTTAAGTGACCAAAATATATTTACCACAGTTTATTTACAATAAAAAAATTAAAAGAAATGCTTACTGTAAATATTGAGAATAATGAAGTGATTTCAATTTCAACAGAATTACAGGACGAAAAAAAAAAGAAACATTAAAGTTTCTCGATTTCTAGATAAACGGTAGTGTTGACAATTGTCAAGCTCAACCATTCAACCTGTTGCCTGAGTTATTGTAAGACAAATTATGAAACAATTATCATTATTTCTTGCACGAAATACAATATCTACAAAATGGCATGCATATTCCAACCAAACAAGGCCAGGCACTGCTAATCACATACTGGCTGGCCTTGAGCTCCTAAACATACGGTAAATCAACTGGGCTCAGTGTTAGAAGACCAGGTCTACCTTAAAAAAGGCCCCAGTCACCCCGGTCATAAACTGTTCTCCCCTCTGCTGTCTGGCAAACAGTAACAAAACCTTCAATCAAAGTCCACTGGATTACTGAACAGCCTCTACATGCAGGCAATAAAGCTGCTAAATGGGTGAGCTGCAGAGCAACAGCTCTAATGGTCACTGTAGCACTCTCATATAGACAAAGTGTGGAAAACCTAGAATGATGTAAAGTTAATGCATCATCTGAATCATTTACTTTGTGAACAACTGTTCCCACTGACTCATCAGTTTCTGCTGTTGCAGAAAAGCAGAGAAAAGTGTGCTGAAGGAAGATAAACCAAAACAAAAGGAAAGTCTCCTGAACAGCATTTTCACTGACCACAATCTTGACATCGATACCATGGGGAAAATCTGCTGTCACTTTAAGGCCTGACACACGGATCCATTATACTGTTACACATGCGTTTTCTTTCTCAACTGTTAATGTTTACTTGAAACATAACCGACTGTGTTAACGTACATACTCGCCAAGAGCGGCATTTTGACTTTATTTTTTGTGTGTATTTGACTGTTTAAGCGCAATAAGCAGCGGAAAAAGAACTCACTTTAGTACTGAGAGGCGACTTTAACTAAATCTGTGGGAATGAGTCAAATTATGCATAATCCCATGCCGAAATTCAAGCCCTGTAACACCAAAATGATTCATCCGAAGCAAATTAAAACAAAGGAGTGAGGAGAGGCGAGTTTGTGTGTTAACTCGCTGTCAGAGAGATGAGTGAGTGAGAACGTGCAGCTGATATCGTGTATCTGCGGAATATAGTGTACTGGAAGCGTTTCAGAATTTCAGTATCGATATGTATTGAAAAATCTATATTTTTGACAAAACTACATTGCACAGTTTATTATTTCAGAGGCTTTTTGTTATAAGACTACAACTGAAAAATATATATATTATATATAAAATTCAACCGGCCAAAGTGGTTAGTAGGAGTGACTGCGTTACACGCCACTGCTGAAATCCAATCGTATTTGGTGGTTTGACGGGTGTTGATGTCAAGCCCTGCTAATGAAATATTGCTCATCTCACAGAAAACATGGACCACAATTATCCTAAAAGAGTAAGTTTCTATTTGAATTGTTGTACTGTATTTTGTATATCCACACACTCAGATAGATGCTATGTGCTTTTCCACAAAACATCTGATCGCAGGTGAAGAGAACAAGCTGATATAAAAATTAATTACTCCTAATATGCTTTCCCTGCCCGGGTTCCACGCGCCCCTGCGTCTGCCACATTGCATTGTGTTAATTAGAAGAGTTGCACAAGAGAGACGGCTGTGGCAGTTCTGAACTGCTCCGCTCCTAATTAGAAAATATTTAAAAGACCAGGGGACCGACACAACCTCTCCAGTCTCTTCCACTGCCAATAATAACCCCATTCATGATTAACTCTGAATACTTTATCAACAGTGAGCGCATTTGTCATTCCTCCACAGAAATTACTCTCAGGGAAAGTTAAGCTCAAGTTTGCGACTGCATTCAAAAATACAAACCGACGCAAACATGGGCTCACTCAACTCCACTATTAGCCCTTTGCCACAAAAAAGTATGCTGGATCGAGGGATCAGTTAAAGCTCTGCCAAATTCAGCCCACATGTCCATAGAGATAAACAATGGCGTCACTGACTGTGTTACTATAAAACCCTCTCATAAAAAAACAATATAGTGCAGTCTTTATTTACTTGCATATTTACTACTAAGAGAGTTTTGAGAACATAGTTGTAACTTTCATAATCAGAATAGGGCTGCATGATTAATCGAAATGCGCTGTCTCTGAAACACTGTGCTTTCAGTGTCTTGTCTTACTGCTCGATTGCCAGTAAATTGCTGCTCTACACAAACTCATCTCTGCATGTGATCTGATTTTTGATCTGATCTGATTCTGTGCATCTGGGAAAGCAACATTTGCCAACCATCTTTTATTTATTTATTTTTATTTATGTTTAAACCATACAATTAATAATAATAATTAAATAAAAACATTTTAGGCCAAATTGAGCAGCTACAATAATGTATAGCTAACTTTTTTATCATAAATATGTTTTTTGCATTTTATTTTTTCCCCCAAAATCATGCAGCCCTACATCACAAGTCAATTACATATATCAAGTAAAAACAATACATTTAGGGATGCACAATATATTCACTTTTTCCCCCGCCATCATTTTCTAAAAAAGTTGCAAGCCGACAGCAGCATTTTTTATCATATTCACAAAACTTTCATGGTTCTTTCTGGTATACGCATTTCATCATCTTCACTTGATTTTAGTTTCAGATCTGCTGTACTCTTTCAGAATATGCGCAACAGTGGGGAAGTGAAGGGAAGGAGTTAATACCACATTGGGTCATCATCCCCCAATTTTTACATTTAGATCATCAACTACATCTATCATAGCATCATTTAATGCTCGTTTAATGCTCTTTAAACATTAATAAATTAACACTGGTAAATGTCATCTTTAGCAAATCTAAAAATAAAATAAACTATTTAAAAAAAAAGTCTATTTATCATTCGATTTGTTGATTGTAATTGAAGAGCTCTAGTTTTCGAGTTGCTCTTTTGAACAGAAAATGATCTCACCTCTCCACCTCCAACGTACTGATGGAGACCAGCAAGTGTACAAAACTTTTTCATTGGTATATGCACATGGAACAGGGCTAGATTGGGTGCTGGTATGTCAGTTGAAAAAGGGTACAAGTTGATGGAACAGCCATTTTAAAGCAGAAAGCGCAAACAAATCCACAGAAACATTCAAACACACTGTTGCAGGTGTCACTCACCTCTGTGCTCCCTGAGTCAATTGCTTTGTCCACATACAGCAGCGACTGTCCCTCCCCACGGCATACACCTTCTGACCAGGCAGCACACCGCAGGTGAGCGCAACACTGGCCTGCAGGTGCAAAATAATCATGAACACCATCAGCCATTGAAAGACACAAACAGTCAATGTAACGCTAGTGTAGGGTTACCTACCAGTGGGGTCGAATAAAGACGAAACGTTAATGTCATCGGGAAGGCCTATTTGGCCCAGTTCATCCCAGAATTTGCGGCTGGGCTCCTCAGCAGCGGGGTCTGTACTCCCAGGAGCAGAGGTTGAGTGCAGGCCACTGTCTGGAGAGCTGACCCTGAGGAAGGAAGCGAACGGGCACATTAGCTTCATCTGAAAAGAGACTGGACAAGTTACGAAAGAACATTTCAAGGTGACAGCTATGTTGCCTGTTCTTTTGTCAAATTCCAAGCACGTGCCATTTTATTTCTAGACGTCAGCATCCTAATGATGTTTCAAGAAGGCCTACATTGCAACATCCTATGAAGCCCCATCTGCAACGGCGAGGTATGGGGTTATCATACTTGGCTCCAACACAAGGACTGGCTGTTCAGAGACAAAGTATGAAAGAGACGGAGAAAGAGAGAGGACGAAAGAGAACCGGAAAGGGGGTGGGAGGGGGGCAGGAATGACTGGCTTATTGGATGTGGCGCTGAGAGAGTGAGCCACAGAGACTCAGAGAAGCGGAAAAAAGGAATTAACATTTAAAAAGAGAGCCGGTTTGAAGAGGGCCAGCCAGAAGTGGGCTGCAGCAGGGACAGGATGAAAGACTACTGTATGTGATCCCTCTTCTGTCCAGAACATCTGCATAAATATAAATAAACCATTTGGTGTGCAACATCCTCTTTAAAAAGGCTTACATCAGAGGAGCGACATTAGGGATGGGTATCCTGAAAAACTCATACACAATATTATTACGATTTTGATTCCTAGAAACGATTCCATACTTGGTTCATATTGTTGACTTGATTGTTGACGACACAAAACCACAATTCCTTTTATTCTAAAGAAATTTGCTTAGAGGGGTCATTCTCAAATTAGTTTCCTATTGTGGTTCCTTAAATTTTAAGGCATCATAGGTGCAGTCCCGATGTAAAGACCTACCCAAACAGCAGGCACTAAATGCTAGTCTTAAAGCAGAACTCGGCAACTCTAGCGAACTCTAGTCACTTCTTCGCTGATTTTCCCTTTTGTTGTCACATGTTTTCCCCACGAGCTCCCCCTACAGCTGTGGGGGGTCGTATATTTCGCAACACGGTCGTAAAAAACTCACTTGCGGCGGCCTCCTCCCCCTCTCTACCGCTGCTCGTGTCCGTTTGTTATGATCGGAGCAAGCCAACTGTATCATGTGGAGCTATGTCTACCGAGGTGGGTAATCTGGTAATGCATCATACATGCGTGTGTGTTTATGTCGAATTGCCGTAAAGCAATTCGTGTTTCGCGCTCGTTCTCGCTTCTCACGAGACTTCCAATTTCTATCTTGCCGGGACGGTAGTCCCCAAGTTGCAAGGTTGGTTTTCTGCCTGGGAACGCTAGGGGGAGCAGGGAAAGTCACCAATATCACCAGAACAGGTTGTTTAACCATCCAAATGATTTCTAGACAGTTTTATTAAGTTAAAAAAAGTTACCAAGTTCTGCTTTAAAAGTGCACCAAACCATAAGGCAGTATCCTTCACAGAAGAATTCCAGAATACTTTGAAGAAATTAGTCCAGAACAGATTAGTGTTGCACGATGTATCGGTACTAGGAAGGTACCGCGATACCCTGCTATTAAAAACGATACGATATTAACTTTTATTAGTACCGGTACTTTAAGAGTGAAAGTAAATAATAAGAGCAGTATTTCTTAATTTGCGTAGCTGTGTGACAGCAGGAGTCAGGACGTGTACATTCACTACTAAACAACGGAAGCAGAACAGTAAAATATATATGTGCAGCACTTGACAAAGAAACGTGCATGCATGAAAAAATAAAGCGCGGGGCGTGCTCGCGCTGCCGGGCTCAGACCTGAAGCGCGCGCGCACGCCGTTCAGACAGCATACGATCGCGACTACAACTCTCTTTCGCGGACTATTAGGTTTGAATAGTCAAAATGATATGTAAAAATGCACGTCCTGGCGAGTATTCACGTAAACACAGTCGGGTATGTCTAAAGTGAACGTGAAAGTAATCTTTGTAAAAAGAAATCGTATATGTTCCGATGTATTGGATACGTGCAGGTCTTAAAGGGCCGGACCGGCAGCGTAATATTCTGTGTGATTAATGTTAATCCAACAACAAAAGAAAATAGACAGTCACCCAATGCTTGACTGAATAAATTTAATCTATTTATTAAGAATCAGTCTATAGTTAATTTATAGAGTGAAGACCTTATTGTTTCAGCTACAGAAGGTCTATAGCTTTCAAAAAAGAAATTAAGCACAGTTTATTTTATTTGTCTCTTATAGTATTTGTCATATTGTTTGTAATTTGCTTTTTTGCTTATTTTTAATTACAAAGATACAATTAAATTAAATATCTATATTATAATTATAAAATTACATTTAAAAAATCTTAAATGACTCGTATCATGAAATAAGATTTTGGTCATCCCAACCTGTTCAGAGATGTGAAAGGTTTGTAAATGTTAGCATGATTGATAATAATGTGAATGTTGCAAACATCTTGGTAAGGACGTTCATTATTTTTAATAAAGGGGAGGGAATGGTCATAAAGCAGGTCAGGATCATACTGGTCATGTGAGTTTTTAGCTTTTTAAAATTAATTTATAAAACAATGATTAAGTTCTGTCATATTTTTCAATTACTTTTACTGTTTTAGTTTTTTTGCCGTGGTATCGATTCAGTATCGGTATCGAGGTATTTTGGTCTGGTATCGTATCGAAGTCAAAATTTTGGTATCGTGACAACACTAGAATAGATAGAGATAAACATTGATTAAAATTATTTTTTAATACTAAAAGTAAGTTATTAGTTTAGCAAGATGCCAATGTCAAACTGTACTGCTATCAGTTTTAGCTGAGTATACTGCACACTTGACGTGAGGAGCTCCATTTGGCAATAAAGTAGCTGCCGAAGTAGACCATTCCAAATCAGTCACTTATGAGGTTATTTTTGAATTAGTATGCAGCCTTAAAGCCAATTCACACTGCACCAACAGACTCTGACCAACGGCAACAGACAGGTCTGTCGGGTTACCTCCCCAGTCACTCCCCTCCCCCACAACCCACCTCTTCTATGACTGCTGATGACTTCGACAGCTATTTCACAGATAAGGTGGCATCCATCAGCAACCAATTCTCTGCACCACTTAGCCACAGCCAACCTCCACCCACACACATTCCACTCTTCTCTTCTTTATCTCTCTTCACAGAGAAATAGGTCTCCAAATTCTCTGTGCCAGCCAACCAACAACCTGTCCCAAAGTAGATCCACACCCATTTACTACAAGAGATCTAACCAACATTGCCACCCACTCTGACTCACATCAACAGCACATCCCTCACTAATGGCACATTTCCCACCAAATTCAAGTAGGCTTGGGTAACTTGGGTAAAAAAAAAAACCTTCAATCTTACAGCAGTTGAAAACTACAGGCCAGTTTCCCTACTCTTCTCTCAAAAACTCTTGAAAGGGTTGTGTTCATCTCTCTGCTTTTCTCATACAGAATGACCTAATTGACAACAACCAGTCTGGGTTCAAAAGCAGACACTCCACAGAAACCACTACTGAAACTCTTCAGCTGGCAAGAGAAAACTCCAAGAAATGTCCTTATTCTACTGGAACTGTCTGCTGCCTTTAATACTGTAAACCACCGGATCCTCTTGTCCACACTCTCTGACTTGGGAATCACGGGTACAGTACTTCGGTGGCTTCAGTTTTGCCACGTCTGGTCTTCAATCAGTCAAAGAGAACCCAAGTCACACCCCTCATCTCACGCCACTGGCAGTCATGGCCAGAATCAAATTCAAGGTTGACACTGGCTTTCAGGACTGCCACTGGAACTGCAACCTCCTTAATTCACTCATATAAGTTTAGTCATACAAGACCTCCCATCAGCTATGGTCACTGAAGGAGCGATGCCTTGTTTCTTCATAACAAGGCACAAAATCTTCATTCTCTCTGCTCCTCTCTGGTGGAATTAGATGCCAACCTCCACCCAAACTGTTGAGACCATCACAACTTTTAGGAAGCAGCTGAAATAACGTCTTCCACAATCACCCCTCATCCTTAAACCAATACGATATCTATAATATATATTCAGACACCCTTAGAATGCATTGCGACAAACTTATCAGACTGTCACACTGTTAGCTAAGCAACATGCTAACACCAAACTCCACTTAGCTTTTTCTAAATAATAATAAATAAATAAAATAATAAAAAAACGGATACACTATTTGAATGCGTCCCTGTAAAAGTGTAATTGTACATTTAAGGACTAAGGTGTAACTTGTAACAAGGACACATTAAAATAAAGTGTTACCAAAAAAAAAAAGAAAACTCACAGCAATGTCTGGTCCACCTTAACAGTCTCTACCTTAAATGACATGCAGTGGTTCTCTTCACTCTTTTGAGCTGTTATTGTTTTCACTCCCCTGTCAATAACTGGCACAGTTCCAGCTCAGACCACCCAATCAGATGCCTCCAACACAACAATCCACCGCCTGTTGGCAGCCTGCCAGTGACTGCACAGAGAGCATTACGTCATCATTCCTCAGGGAGGCGTCTGATTGGTTGAGAGGAGCTGAGCAAATTAGGAACTCGTCCAATGAGCCCAAGGGTGGCTATGGACAGGAACTTTTGACAACAACAGGTCACGTGGAGCTCTGTGAAAGGCTGCTGGTGGAGTTCTCTCTAATGGATTTCTCCTTTAACCCTCCATCTAGTAACTAATCATCAAGCAATTTTGGCACCAAATTAATTGACCCAAATTGAATTGTGGTGTTGGATTCATTAGCAATTCCCAGAGTATTTGGGTCAACGCACTCCATTCCTCTCCATCAGAAAACACAATGGAAGAGACAAGTTCTGTTTGACCCAGAACTTCAGTAATCAGAGCCTTTTAAGAATGTATTTGTGAAATACAACTGTCCATTTTCCAAGCCTGCAACAAGGACTTTTTGTCCTAATTTAAGGAAAATTGTACCCCAAAAAATGCAAATTTAAACACTCATGTAATTCTAAAACCAAATGTATTTTCCCCCCAAGGTGGATCTTTTCCATAGAATGAAAGTGAACTGATATAAAAAAGTCATATACATTTTATATTTAAAAAGTTATTTTAGAAAAGTCATATAAAAAAGAATGACAAAATAAGTGTAAATGGCTCTATTTCATGGTACTGTTATTTAACCATTCACTTTCATTGTATGGAAAAAAGCCACATATTATATGGATATTGTGCTAAATATTTTAGCTTGATGGAAGAAAAGGTGTGAAACAACATCAGGGTGAGTAAACAACAATTGTCATGTTTTTCTTCAAATTTCCTAATTAATTATGTCCAAACGTTTAGTTTGAAGCACTATTTGTTTGTATGTGAGCATTAATGTATTAAGAATATTATGCTTAATTAATGTGTAAGATTGTAAAAAAAAAAAACACCTCACCATTATAAAGATGAACATAGTTTAAAGCCACATTGTGTTTGATTACGACAAGTAATTTACACAATCTGATGAGATGGTGCCTAGCACAGCACCCAGTATTGTTTCAGCTCTACAGTGGTCATTGGGGTCATTGCTTTTTAAACAGGGGGCTTTTAGTCCCAGCAGCAAACAAAACCTGCAAACCCTTCTCAACTCTCACCTCTACACAACCTCATTACATCACAACTTAAAGCCACGTCAATCTAACACTTCAGAACCGCACAAAACCACCTCCACAAAGACTACCAAACACTGTACTTTCTCATTCACCATTCCCCTTATGCGCGCACACACACAGCAAATGAGCACCAGCCAAAAATACAGTAAGTTGTAACGAATGGGGATTTAAAAAATAAAATAAAATCTCAATTACATTAACAATTACAATAACTGTCTCAGGGACGTGTTCTTGTGATTATACATTACAACATGCTTAAAATTTGAGCATTCATGGCATGATGAAAAAAATTTGCATCTTTACTGCATTCCTTTTTTTCATTTCCTTTTAAAACTTGTTAGCAGAACCAAACATCCACCCAATGCACCTTTAACCTGACAACAGCAATAACTCACTTTTTTAGGCCGCTCCCACGATGCCCTGGGCTGCGGTTGTCATTGTCATCGAAATCATTTTCGTCGTCATGGTAATCGTCATCCTTCTCGGAGCTGCCGCGGCGGTTCCGGATGTGCAAGGGGACGTAACCAGGCGTGGGTCCAAACAGTTTCAACTCACCCTGACCCAAGAGACTCTTTTCTCCACAGTAGCAGAAGGCACAGAGCTTTTCTCTGAGAGGGATGAGAGAGAGAGAGAGAAAAAATGACTTTTCAGGCTTTCAACTATTCAATCAGAAACATAACATAAGTAAACATTCCTTAATACACACACACACACATAGCCGTAAATGCTGGGCCATATATTGCAAGTGCATGGTTCTGTTTTGCATACTTAAAGTGCAATAATGAGAATGCAACATGCAACTCGCAGTTATGAATTCCATTCTGTATGCCAAAGAAAAGTGACCTTTCATAGCCAAAAGCGGTTACATTCAACTAGATTGCCCCAAGTCATTAAGCAGTTGCGCATCCAATCCTCACTGCTCTATCTGTGCAACAATCTGACTAGTCATGGGTTCATAGTCCATGTCTCATGCCCTAGTGCCCTGCTGAGGTGCTGGAACTGTTCTGACTGGGTGACCTAACTAAAAAAGAATTACGTGAGAAGATATGACATCCTTGGATGGCTCTGACAGTGAAATCACACTCTAAATCAGTCAACAGAAAAGAGCTCCTACTCAACCCACAACTAGGGATGTGCACAAGTCCTCAAGTACTCAGATGTGACACTGATGATCAATCATGAAAAACGCTGTGAAATATATATTTTTTTCTTTTCTGATTGGTTATTGAAGCATTTTGGGCTGTACCTGAGGTCTGATTGGTTAGAGTTAGGACAGCATTCCGTCCAGACCGGCAAAATAAAGTGAACATTGACTATGAATGGGTTATCTGCTAAAATATGATTGGGTCATATTCCCAGTATAACAATTTTCCTCGTCATATTTTTTCAACAGTAGGCATACGTTTTAATTAAAATCGTTTGTCATCATTGCTTCAAAAACACGCAGTGATGTCTGGAACTGGAATCCCTTGATAAAGTAGATGTAAATACAGTTAAGTGCAAGATGTGCAGCGCCAATCTGCCATAAACATAACATTTTAATGAAAATACTATAGAATGTTATGAATTCTTTGTGTTTTATTTTCCCATGTTTAAGCACGTTGTTAAAGGGGTCCTATTATGCTTTTTCACTTTTTCAACTTTAGTTAGTCTGTAATGTTGCTGTTTGAGCATAAAAAAAAGATCTGCAAGGTTACAAAGCTCAAAGTCCACTCCAAAGGGAGATATTTTATTTAGCATAATCCACTTTTCAAGAACTACAACGAATGGCTTGTTTGGACAACACAATTTTTCTGGATTTTATGAAGTCATAATGTTCCTCATTTAGATATCCCCCACCCAAAAAATGCACAAAAAAGTTGTCTAGGCCTGGTTGAGCTGCGCTAGAGAAGATAAAGAGAGCAATTTTACAGAGAATAGCTGACATACGAGTACAATGCAGACTATACGCACCAAAGCTTCTCCTGAAAGACATTCACATTTTGTCGGGACAATCTGTCGTTTATGGATCACAACTTGTAAGTTGTTATTATTACTAGTTGTGTTTCCTATTAACAGTTTAAATTTTAAGTTTTATGTAGTTGCTATGATAGCTATGATGTAAATGAAGGACAAAGCTTTGCCTCCGCTAGCCTGCTAACTAACATTACAGTATTGATGTAGTGTTTACTTTAGCTTTTGTAAGCTCTTGCTTTTGTAAGACTGTTCACCGACCCTTAGGAAAATTATCCATGATTTTGTGATCGGTTACTGTTCGTATTACCATAGGTTTCCAACAAATATGATTATGGTGGATAACATTCTATCTATAAGAAAATTACCAAACAAAACATACCACACTGAAATGTCCTGTGAAATCTGTTCTTGAATCGGGCTCGAAATGGTTTGAAATAGATGCCAGCGTTAATATTTACATCTGAGTAGAGATTGCGGTTTCCCGAACACGCGCTAAGCACTGCCAATTACAACACACTGGGCCAGCTAACCAATCACAGCACATTAAGTTTTTCGGAAGGAGGGGCTTCATCGAAAATGACGTGTTCAACCAGACTGGGTAGAGTGGAGCTGTAAAAATAATGCGTTTTTTGAACAATCGAATATGAAAACATATTCTAGTACACCCCAAAAACAAAATCAAGACTTTGTAAAAGGGCATAATAGGACCCCTTTAATAGCCTGACGTCGTCATACTCAGATTCTAATCAGAATATGAGTCTGATACTGCTCCATTGGGCTGTGATTAAGGGGCGTGTTTCAACCGAACCAGGAAAGAAAATGCCTCTGCACTCAATTGGATAGACCTACAACCAATCAGAGCAACGGAGTAAGTGACGCATGTTCTTCATTCATCTTTCCGATCGAAAAAATGCCTTGATCACAATTCTCTGTTCTTCTTAGAGATGCGCGGATGGGCTATTATTTCATCCGCAACCGCATCACAAAACTCATCATCCGTCCGCCATCCATCCGCACCAACGTTTTTGACCAATTTTCAAAACCGCACCCGCCCGCCATCCGCTGATTGGTGTATACATATATTTTTCATTTGATTGGTTCAACCGCCCGCCACCCGCCCAAATTTAATTAAAATATTATTTTTCGTCACGTCACCCGCCCGATCCACGGTTTATCCACGGAGTCCGCGGCTGTAACCGCCAACCGCGCATCTCTAGTTCCTCTTTTAAAATGAATGCGCTGTCGATACCTTCTATAACAGACGCGATGTCCGAACAGCTCTGGTTCGAGCATAATTGCTCCACAACTGATCAAGTCCAGACCGAACTTCACAACCTACAAATGTTGTGGGCGGGGCTAAGTTCGGCTGGCATCCAGGCTACCCCTTTAAGGTAAGAGCAAGTATTTTATATATATATAGATCTCAACCTTTGCAATTTGACTGTCGCATCAAGCCACATCATGATTGATTTTATGTTAATATATCATTTATATTTATATTTATATATATTTATATTTATATTTATATATATATATATATAATATATAATATAATATAATATATAAATGATATATTAACATAAAATCAATCATGATGTGGCTTGATGCGACAGTCAAATTGCAAAGGTTGAGATCTACTTACATAAATATGTGCTGCCAGTTTAAGATATATGGTGTTCCAGCGTCTCAGAGAGTCTTTGTTCATTTACTGAGAATTGATCCATCTGAGACACTGATACACTTCATCATAAACTGCACACGTGTAAATGAACACTGTACTGCATTTCACTCTGAAACTCTTCAGACTAAATCGCAGCCTTTTGTGATTTGAACATTTTACTAAGCCATGCAGCAACTTAAAATGTATTTTAATTAACTGTGCAGCCCTATTTATTTAAAATTTTCTGTTATCTAATTAATTATAAGCTTTTCATCAACTCAGGAACACCCTGGAGCTTCCCGTTTGGGAAACCCTGCTGCTACATGTAATAGTTTGTTTAAAGTCAATATTACATACAAAACTACACAGAATTTTCCAAGTAGTACATTTATTTAAAGAATATTTTAAGTTATTTTTGGTCTTTGGCCCAAAATTTTTAGGTTTGGTGAATTACTAACAAAACTAAGCAACACAAAATAACATAACTGCCTCATTCTCTAGTAAATTAATGGCTGGTCTGGATGCAAAAGCTGTTACAAAGTGGAGCCATGCATGTTCTTGTACAGAAGTCACCCTAAAAAGATTTGCATCCAAAATGTCCTGAAAATTTCTGTAGTTAAACAGTCACCAGTCTAAACAGTCATGATTTATTTGTCACGTTTCCTGTCATTTCGCTCTTGGGTGTGTGTGTTTACTTGTATTCGCCAATAACATTTTGCTCATAAATATTGTGATTGTTGTGAAATCTTAGTGAAATGTCATAATTGTCAGCGCATTCTCATTAGAGTTCATTTACTTTCTCTGTCAGCTGTGCAGCCCATGAGAGCTGCTGTCATTAGAAGATGTGAATCACATGCAGTACTGAAGGGGGTCTCCTCTCCTCTCACACACTGCAAATGGTGCTGCACATTAGCAAGTGCACAATCTGTGCTAATTGGGAAACTAAAAGAGAGCACTCTCTCACCCCCTCCCTTTACTAATGACAGCAGCAGGGCTTCAGCGGTCCCCTCCCCCCACACTCCCTCGCTTTCACTCAGAGTGTGCCAAAAAAGCACACTAGCTGCAGCCATGCGTACCAGTGTTTGCAAAATCCTGAAACTGGTATTTTTAGCATTGTTTTCCGTATGATTATTTTTTTTTTTAAAGTAACATTTGCTGACTGAACTGCAGGTTATGATGTCTGACACAACAGAGAACTAAAGCCCAAAGTATACTTTGTTTTGTTTTACGTGTACATTAGCGTATGTGTACCTTCGAACGCGTAACCTTTCAAAGTATACTCCATTTGATATCGTGCGTGAACGCACGCGGTCAAAACACGCTCTAGAAAGTTTCTTTGTCCATGTTATTTTTCTCCAGAAGTTCTGACTCATTTCCCCACCTAACAACTATTTTGTAGTTGTTGCTCTTTAGTTGTGTTATCTGCTGTGAAACAACAGCACAGGTCAGTATTGCTACCTTGTGGAACAACTGATTTGTGCAAATCAAATTTAATGTGCATGTGCAACCTTGCGTGTACAAAAATCGGTCGGCACACGTACCATTCTGGTGGTGTTGGGTGATATACCGGCAGACACAATTAAATGGTAGAAATTTGTCTACCGGTAAAGATTTTGGACTATCGTCTCGATCGCGGTTATGCTCATGTGATGTACCCGTGCTGTACCGTCACGAAAGCTTATTGTTTGAATGTGTTTTTAAGCCTTGTGGTTTAAAAACAAGTGAGCAGTGAAAGAGGACTCGTTTCAGTATATGCGTCTGTCTGAGACTGTTTCTGAGCACTGTGAGAGACGCGCACATGAAGCCACTGCTCATACAGCGTGTGAGTTGTTTTTGCTGCCTTATTGGACTTGAAAGGTGTGTCAAAATGCCTGTCTTTGCGAATATCCTTCTAAACACAGTCGTATATGTTGGAATGTATTTTGCCCACCCCTACAATCTGGTGACGAAATTTGCATCGTGCACTGTTCGCGGACCCTCGCATATGCCTAAAAACCGAAGTATACTTTGGGCTTTAGTCATCCAGTGAGTAAGTGAACGATTCAGTCCATGATTCACACCATGACAACTCTTGTGTACCATTCAAACTGATTAACCAATCATTTTAACTGATTCTCTAAAAAAAACATCTTTCATCGTCACATACAATTCATCAAAAACACACACACACACGCAACTTGCTACTTGTTTTGTAAGACCCTATTGACCCCCTTGAACTCCCTTGTACACTTTCTTCTGTCCAAATATTGTTCATCAGTACACTGTATGTGAACTCTCTCACCCTCTTCAGGGCAACATTAAAGCTTAATAAAAGCTTGCCGCTCAACCTTTAAACGCACACATACGCACAGCTTTGAGTCAGTCGAGTGTAAGTGTTTGTGTGTGTACTAACCTAGTTTTGGCTTTTCTAGTGGTGGAGGCAGACGATCCAGCAGAGTCTTCTGACACGGAACGCTGGAAGAGCGGGGACAGAGGCCTCTCGTCTCTGGGGCTGAGATCCAGTGGCTCAGGGAAATCATCATCTGTATCTGGCTCAAGCATATCTATGAATTCAAACAGAACCGGGACGATTTTAAATGTACTTTCTCTTTTCACAATTTTTTCTTGAACAACAAAAGGTAGTCAACATGAAATCAAAATAGATCAATACGTTTTCGTAAAATTAATCAAAAGTCTTTTGGTTTATAAAACAATTTATTTTGCTAGCGTAAGCAAGGTCATATGAGCGGGCCACAAACTCAAAGCTCAGGAATTAACACATAACCAGATGTTTATTCGTGTTGATAACAAAAATTGCAAACATGTTAGTATGTTCATAAAATTTGGGGGGGAAAACACTCCCCAGGCTCACCTTGATAAGAAGTTTAAAATGAACCCCAGTAGTGAAGGATAGAAAGGAGCTACAATCTAAGACCTGATTTAATAAATTACAGATTGTACAAACACACCATGACATTTAAAACTGTTAAATGACTAATTTAAAACTACACAAACAATAATTATCGATCAAGTGTTCCTACATAACCAGAAACACAAGCTTGCTTTCCTGGAAACATTTCATACGCCCACTGAATTAATGGAAACGGTCGTATGAGTGAAGAATGTTGTCTTGCAGCAAAGTGACTTTCATATCTGTGAACATGTCATCTGCTGATGCTACATTAAAGCAGTACAAGAAGAAGAGCTGCCAGGTGGCAGTTACAATGACCCATGAGGAAGACGAGGAAATGTATAAAAACAGACGTTCTCAACTGGGTTTGCTTGAGGATGCATTATATAAAATATAACTATAATATAACTGTATAACTGTACAAAACAAAATAATCATAGTAGTGCTATTTATTTATACTTTAATAGTGCAAGTAAAAAATGTAAAAGTTTGACAGCTTCAAACCCTAATGTAATTGTATGAAAAAAAGAGACCAGTACAGCGTTATATAGATTATATATTTTTTTAAGGTTTTGAAAGAAGTCTCTTATGTCCGCCAAGGCTACAATGCCATAACTGCAAAATATTGTTACAATTTAAATAATTGTTTTCTATTGTAACATTTTAAAATGTAATTTTATTTATTTTTCAAAGACCAATACTCCATTCTTAAGTGTCAAATTATCCTTCAGAAATCATTATAATATGCTGATTTTGCTGCCCAAGAAACATTTATTATTGCTATCAATGTTGAAAACAGTTGTGTTGCTTCATATTTTTATGATTCTGAACACAAAAGTTCAAAAGAACAACTTTTAAACAAAAAAACTTTTGTAACATTATAAATGTCTAGAAATGTCTGGCGTTAATTTTGTTAAATTTGATTAATACTTGCTGACTTTGTTCCTCTGGAGAACAATGAAAAAAAGAAAGAAAAAAACACCTTCACAAATACGATGCATCACAAAAAGCCACTACAATGGGAGCCATGACCTTTAGATTAACCTTTAAAGGGAGGAAAATGGCTCATCTCATGGCAGACTTGCCCACACAGCACTTGTAAAAATGGTGTTTGAAAAGGCAGAACATTGTTTTTTTCCATTGTTCAAAAGAGCATTCAAGTCAGTAGACATAAGAACAGAAGAAGAAAAAAAAGGTGTGCACCAGAGTTTGATACTGAAGATGAAAAAGTATCAGTGTGACATGAAGACTGACTGTAACTCTTATGATAGAGTCTATTTCCTACCATTTACAACCTAAAACACAGATGTAACTCATGACAGAAGTTTGTGAGACATTTACTGTGCAAATACACAGCTGTATTTGTAAAAACATTTTAGTGTAAAAAGAAGAACGGACTGGTGTGACGTCATTTCGAATAAAATCAGACCAAAACCAAGTTCGCTTGGAGTTTGATTTTGGGGAGTTTGAAACTGTTTGCCAAAGCGAATAATATTCCAGAAAAGTTTGCTCCAACTGGAAAACACCTTCGATTATGTCATAGCAATGACATAAGTGTGTTCTAAGGATCCGCCGCCTTTGATTTTTTTTGTCCAGGCTGTCGAGATCAAACACTAATTCTAATTTAGCAATGGTTTAATGACCATATATCATTATTGCTCTGTCTCTTTATTAGAATTCAACCAGAAAATACAGTAAACTTGTACGCAGTACATAAAAAAAGCTTCTAGGCTATAGACCGGGACTGAAAACTAAAAAAGCCGGCATCAAAGCATGTCCGAATCCAATGTTAGCTTCACTTCCTATCGACTGAGATACCTTTATCTGATTGATTTTTGAAGGCAGCATAGATATATCCATCGCTGCCTTTGATATCCCTCAATCCTGGGCTTTCCACTCTGAGACACTTAAGCTAAAAAATAAAGATGGCGTCTGAAAGTTTGGTTGGTGGTCAGTTTGTGTGTAATGTACATTTTTGAGCAACGTTTTCCACTTTTGATGTAATTTCTAGCGAGAAATTACTAGTAATTAAATATTTGCTTAGTTATTACCAAAGCTCACTCTATTTTGCTGTATGATGCTTGTTGATCATTCATGTTAGTTCATAATGCATTAACTAATGCTAAGAGATACAACTCTAAAATGTAAAAATGTATTAGAAAATGTTGTAATTAACAATGAACAATACTTTTATTAACCTCAGTTAATGTTAAAAATGGACTCTTATTGTAAAGTGTTACCATTTCATATAAATCCAAACAGTCATGCTTCCAGATGGCCATCTTTGAATATCCACACAAAGGCCAGTGCATTGGAATTAGATACATATGTATATTGTATGTAACTTGATAATAAAATATGTATTACAGTGACGATAAAAAAACCCCCTGAAATCGGATGTGGTTCGGATTTGTTGATATGTTTCTGTCAGCTGCGTGAACATATCAATTTGCTTTCTCATGTCACTAGATTTAAATAAGCAACTCAGCTGGATATACAGTAAACTAATGCAAACAGACGATAACAATCATGACATTAAACATTTGGGTCGGGCCTGCGTGTGTTTTTGTCACGTTGTTTTAACCGCTTGAGGTACTACTAATGTTAGCGTCCTCAGGCTCGACAGCAAACACACTGCTATTCTCAACTAATGCAGAGTCTAGTCAACAAATTAATTACTTTATAATGTTATGAAAACATGTATGGTGATGTACTGTATATCATTTTATTGTCTGTTTTAAATCCGTATCTGAAGTGTCCCGCTCTCACATGTCAAAACAAACACCACAATGCGTCAGTGATAGTTTTTATTTCGTTTATACTGTGTAATGACAGCGGACCCTTCTCAGGCGCTCCAGCCTGAGAACCTGGAATACGCAACCCGGAAAAATTATCAGCTTGGATTTGCCGATAGCCGATTGTTCCGATCAATTGGTAGACCTCTACATGCTGTATGAGTTTACTAATAAGAGCAACTTTCAATCACATTCCATTCAATGTGCCAAAGATCATGAATTTGACAGACAATCAAAATTTTGCATCAGCAAGGCCACTTTCAAAGGGAAATTAGCAAACAAACTGGATACTCAAGATATGGTATTCAAGCTGTTATAAAAACATTTGAAGAATCAGGAGAGGTCAAGGACAAAAAAGAACTGGAAGGCCAAGAAAACTTTCAAAATATGATGTGAAGTTTCTCAGTGTTTCTTCTTTGAGAGACCGGAAGAAGTCCAACAAGGACCTGGCTCAGTATCTGGCAGCTTCACCGGGATGACAAGTTGACCCTTCTATAGTCTGAAGAAGCTTAATCAGGAATGGTCTTTATGGAAGGATAGCAGCCAAGAAATGGGGGCTTAGATATGCTAAAACTCACAAAGATCGGAATTAAGATCAGTGAATATCTGTCTGTCCTGGTTTGGGGCTGTATTTCTGCCAGTAGTGTTGGTGATATTGTCCGAAGTGATGGGATAATAAATGCTGAAAATGCTTTCAATTCATCATGCCATTCCTTCTAGAAAGCACCTGATTGGGAATGGTTTTATTTTTTCAGATAACAATACCAAGAAAACTGCTAATACAGTGAAATCATATTTAGAGAGAAAAATAGCTGATTACAGCTGATAAAACAATAGTGTCTTTCGCTTTTTCGCGGAGGAACCTTTTCATAGTTCCTAGAACTATTGGTGGAAGTACCCAGATTTTGGAGTGTTCGCACCGCAGGAACTAGGAACGATTTTAGTTCTGGGAACTCCATTTGGAGGAACTAATTTAGGTCCTTCAGAGTAGGGTCTAAACAGTCTATGGTCTAAACCAGCACTATAGGAACTACCCGTGACGTTAGTGTACGCTGATTGACCGAACGCACGCGGAACACCAGCACCCGCCATTTTTAAAACAGCTATAATGTAAACACACAGATTATAGCCTATATATTTACTCCAGAAACTAACTATACAAACATGGAAAACAGTGATAGATGGGTCTCTAAACCTTTATGCTGAAGAGAAAATCCAACGCAACTTTGAGAGGACCAAGCCAAACATGATTATGTTTATCTGCCCAGCTAGCAACACTGGACATCAACCACACGGCATAACCTTTTTTTCATATACTGTCTACTTTCTATAACAGTTCTATCTAATAACATATTAAACAGTACTGTTAGCAGTGTTTGGAATCACGCCGTTTAAAAGAACGGCGTTAGGTAACAACGTTATTTTTTCAGTAACGGGGTAATCTAACTAATTACTTTTCCCGTCGTTACAACGCCGTTAACATTACTGGACTTTAAAGTCGTTGCGTTACTATGCATTGATTGAATAAACTGTGTAATCCGAACGCACCCCTGGCTCGCACAGCTAGTGAGGAGGTGGGTTAATAACGAGTTAAGCGATTATGATTGGCTAAGGCAGAGTCATGTGTCATGTGAGAGGGGCACGGGCGCGATCGAAAAGGCGCAAAGTGTTTACATTTGTGTGAGTGCGTGCGTGTGTGCGTGTGCGTGTGTGTGTGTGTGAGGTGCGGACGCGATCGAACCCTATGGATCGAACAGTGGAAACATAAAAACATACTCCGTAATTTTGTTTATGGATATTCAAACTGCAAAGTGTTTAAGTTACTGTTAATTAAAATTTTAAGGAAAACAAATATAACGTTATTAATCTGAAATGTAGCAAATTAATTTTCAATTCATTCAGGTACAATTACCAAACATATCTCAAGGTCTTTTTGTATTTTTATTAATTTTATTAATGAACTAATTATATAAAACTATTGTCAGTGCACTACAAATAAACTGGTTCTATGCCTTTACTTTATTAATAAAACTTTTAATAAAAAGTTGAGAGCGGTTGATTTAATTTGCTAGAGTTAAATGCACTTTATATGGTGTAACTGTTTACTTTTCTTACAAAGATAATGCTTGAAGTGCAGGATAAACCTCTTGCTGTCTGTCGACATGCAATATCGAAAGTTATGTACAAACACCTGTCTGTTCTACTCATTTCAACTGACTTGTGAAAACTGCTAAAAAAAAATCAAAATTCTTTGACATATAGCAACTTTTTTTTTTAACAGTAACGCAAATAGTTACTTTCCCTGGTAACGAGTTACTTTTATTTTATAGTAATTCAGTTACTAACTCAGTTACTTTTTGGAACAAGTAGTGAGTAACTATAACTAATTACTTTTTTAAAGTAACGTTCCCAACACTGACTGTTAGACAGATCGCTAACTAATAAACACAGAGAATGCGAGCATTGTTTGCTCTGGCGTTCTCAGCGCCGCCAAAATAAAGGTCAGTCGCGCCATCAAAATAAAAGTCACCGTGCTTGCGTCACTCCCTTACCCCTCCTACCAGTTCCTATGGCCACTTGGCCAGTGCGAACGCAAACAGCAAAACCGAGTTTGGGGGAGAGTAGTTCATAGAACTGTTTAGAAGTGGACATAACTAAGTTCTTGTAACTACTTGGTCGGAAAGCGGCTAATGTGAGAACTGTGTGCTCAGGCTCTAGCATTCTCAGCTCAATCAAAATAAAGGTCCACCGCACCGTCAAAATAAAAGTCACAACAACAAGTGCGGGTTACATCACTTCAGAGTTCCTACTGGTGGTATAAATGCAACCAGGAAAACGCTCCAAGGGGAACCATAAGTTCTCGGGGAACCACCCTGGTGGCTAGTTCCTAGAACTAAGTTCCTAGAACTACCCGGTGCGAAAGCCCCTACTGACAGCTTCCACAGAGTCCAGACCTGAATCTTATAGAAGCAGTATGGGATCACCTGGACAGAGAAATAAATAAAGACAGCTTAAATCTAAAGAAGAACTCTGTGAAGTGCTGAAAGAAGCCCGGTATAATTACCAGAAGATTACTTTAGAAAACTTCAGGCTTTGGAATTAGAAAAGCTTCGGAAGGCTTTTAAAAGGCTTTGGAATAAAAAAATAAATTAAAAAAATCAAATACATTTAGTAAGAAGAATGTCATGAGAGACTGACGGTTATTCCAACTCTGTTTTATCCCCTTTGGACTGTTTTTGGGTTGTTGTGACTCACTGACCCAGAAGTTATTTTCTGTCATCATTGAAGGAACTTTTAGAGCTGATAAATGGAGAAAATAAATATCTTGCAGCCGCTGTGTCACTGAAGCGTAAGCAGCATCTTTATTTTAGTGCTGCTTCATACTGTCTAGACACAAAACTACATCTCTACAGTTGAATCAAAACAAGCCTGCAAATATATTTCTATTCAACCATGTTCACCCAATCTCCCTCAGAAAATCCAACTGCCCAGAGCAGAGACACTTGCAATGTGATGACTAGCATGAAATGAATGTTCTCAAGAAGGTTTCGTAGAAAAAAAGCTGGCATGATCATGATAGAGTCCTCTGAGGATGATGAGGGTTAAGACCACCCTCATATTAGAGCAGGAAGACCAGGAAACACTAATGTGATGTCACAAATTATTGAAGTGAACAAAATCAAGAAACAATCAAGATGATAGATACCGCAAAAACAGCAGCAAACATGTATCATTCACAGACTGCCTAAAGCACATTGCACATAAAACTGACAAGAGCTTTCTCCAAATGGAAAGATCCAATCAAAAGCCCATAAACCCATCAAATGAATTTCCAAAATGTTACAAGAAATAATAAAAAATAAGGAAACTTGATGAAAACTCTACACAATGTAATTAATTTGGGGAATATATGTATCCAAAATAAAGCTAACCTGACATCTGATTTATTTTTGTATTTATTTTTTTATGACCATAAAATGATTGGGCAATTTACATGTCAGTCAGTGGACCAGACTTTATGCCAATAGTTAAAAGTCCAGCTTGCAAGACTAAGTAGTTACAACATGTTTAGACACACTGACACCCAGAAAAGAGATATCATGTCCCATAATGCCTTCAACCCTGGGGGGGATAACAACTCTCTCAGCATGAAAGTCTACAGCAGTCTACATTAGTCTTCCAGGATGTGGGTAAGATCGGAAGATAAGACGCCATTACTGGTTACCAGAACACGTTTGTGAAAAACTGCACCAGTGACAACTGAAGTGCCAAGAATAAAAGGTTCAAGCGTACTAAATGAAATGAAGATGTTAAGAGCTTTTTGTGTGAAAATCATCTGCTAAATCACTGACTTAACACCTCAGAATAAAACTGAAAAGTGCAAAAAGGCAGGAGGGGGATGGGATGTGCCTAATTATTATTAGGGCTGCAAAAGAGATTAAATGACATGGGAATTAGTGACAGAACATCTATCAAGTTATACACAATCCACCTCACACCAAAACACACAAATGTGAATTTACACAAAACATTGTTTATGAAGTACACACTTACTAAACTGCAGTAGCCTATATACTGTAGAGTTTTCAAAAGGTACGACTTCGGTACCAAGTCGGTAGTGAAATTTAAAAATGTGACGATACCAGCATTTCCCTCTAGCATTTTGAGCGCTGTTGAATGGATTCTTAAACACCTCTGATTGGCCATTGTGTTGACGCGCTCAACATATATGTCTGTGATTGGCCATTGTGTTGACGCGCTCAACATATATGTCTGTGATTGGCTAAGTTGATCAACAATGACATCTTTGACGCTCTTCATCGAGCGCTTACTACATAGATACACATGGGAGCGTTTAAAAGCAGGCGTCTATCAGCAGATCCCTAATATATCCGCTGATAGACAGCGCTTTCAAATGGTCCCGTCTGTATCTGTGTAAGTGCGTCAAAGACTACATGTTTTTGAAGTGTTGATCACAGATAAGCCAATCACAGACATACACGCGTCAACACAATGGCCAATTAGAGACATACATGTTGAGCGCGTCAACACAATGGCCAATCAGAGGTGTTTAAGAATCCGTTCAACAGCGCTCAAAATGCTATGATATGAAAATGTCACATTTTTACAATTTCAGTACCGACTTGGTACAAAAGTCGGTACTTTTGACAACACTACTATATTGTATACTATATGACTTAAATCTCACAAAAGCTTGAATTACACAAACTGATAACTCATGATTTCAAGACCGATTTGTAAGTCTTTTCAAACGAGTCATTTATTTTCAAACTGGACAACACTGGTCAAGCAGGGAAGACAATAGGACAATGTGTTGCCTACGTTTTCTTTGTATTATTTTTCCAAGTCATTTTATCTCATTCAGGGCTCAACAGTAAAGATGGCCCAGGAATAATGTGAGGGGTTCAGACAAGTTAACAGGGCTGTCACTCTCTCATCAGGAATAATGTAGCATGGTCAATTCATTTTTATGGCTTGTGAACTTAACTGATTTAGTTAAAAAAAAAAAAAAAAAAAAAAATAATAATAATAATAATAATAATAATAATAATAAAACAATACAAAACTTTCTTTTAAAAAAAACCTCACCCATCTCTGGTGTGATGTCAATGTCTGGAGTTGGTGTGACATCAGAGGCGTCCATGCTGTCCTCATCATCGGCCTGTGCACAACCTCGACTACGAAACCTGCAATAAAAAAAAATATTGCGCTCAATACAGTATTTATCGTCTTATTGACTAACGATCTTAACCATATCCACCTTTATAAACAAACCACTGAACTGTTTTCATGGTGCAGGGCAGAAACCAAAAGCATGGCAGACATGGCAAGTCTTCATTTGCATGTTTTTTATGTAAACGTGCAGCATTTGGCAGGGAGTTTGAGCAGCGTTTCCTTTTTCAATTACATAATTTTCAAACAAACGCTTCCATTTCAAAAAGTCAGAGGCTGCCTTGCACTCTGTGTTACGGGTGCTACGAAAACTATTTTACTCGCAGGATGAGTGCTGATATATGGGCTAGAGATCTTCATGACAGTGTGGGTCAGTGTGTGAGTCTCCACCCTTCCCCCACCCGCAACCAACATGTCAACACGCGTGGAACAGCCAATGGAGGCTCAGTGTGGCCTGCAGCAAGTGCTCGGCTGCTCGTCACTATGGTTACAAAATCTACTTCCCTACAACAGACACGATCAAGAGGTGAGCAAAAACAAAAAACTCTACACACAGCACACTAACATACAAGCTCTTTGAGAAGCCCTTTTAGACAGGTTTTGAGCAGATACATTATTTATTTGGTTTTAAAGTAAACTGTAAAGTGTATAAAAAGTCTGTTCAGTGTGTGCTGCCTACTTTTTACAGTACATGTCAAATTCACTTCATGTTTAATGGAATACATATAGCAGAAACTGCAATCATGTTATAACAAATATTCCAATCCAAATAGATTTGCATTTCCAGAAGAAAATAACAGCACTTGCAAGTTTTACACACCAGAGCCATGTTGCTGTCATCATGACACTCTTGTTGATGTATCCGTTTATGAGAATCAATTTATAAACACATTTTAAAATTAGTTCCTCGAACTGACTACTTCCTATACCCATTGCACTTCATGAAGGGGTGCAGTTAGGGCTGCACAATTATGACAAAAAAAAACATAACTGTCAATTATTTCACTTGATATTTTAATTGTGATTATAAGGGCTTGACGTTAACACCCGCCAACACGCCAAATACGGTTGGATTTTAGCAGTGGCGTGTAACGCAGTCACTCCTACTAACCACTTTGGCGGGTTGAATTTTATATATAATATTAAATTTTTTCAATTATAGTCTGAAAGCATCTGAAATAATAAACTAAGTGCACTAAGCAAACTAGTGTTGTAAAAAATATAGATTTTTCAATACCGATACTGAAATATCTGAAACTTCCAATAGCCTACTAATTTCCTGCAGAACACGATACCAGCAGTGCTTTCTCGCTCTGTCATCTCTCAGACAGCAAGTTGACACACAAACCCGCCTCCTCTCACTCACTAGTTTCATTTGCTCGGGATGAATATTGTTGGTGTTACAGGGCTTGTATTTTGGCGAGGGATTGCGCATCATTTTTCTCATTCCCACAGATTTTGTTCTCACTCACAGGCAAAGTGTGTGCACATAAAGCTGTCTCTTAGTACTAAATACAGTTTTTTTCATTGCTTATTGCTCTTAAACAGTCAAATATACACAAAATAATGTCAAAATGACGGTCTTGGTGAGTGAACGTAAGTGAACGTAAACAGTTGAGAAAGAAAACGCATGTGTAACAGTATAATGAATCCGTGTGTCAGGTAGTGACAACAGCCAAATATACCTGCTGCCAAATTATGAGATAATATTAAAAATATTTATATGACAGTTTCCCCCCATGGTATCAATGTCAAAATTGCGGCCAGTGAAAAATGCTAAGTGGCTGGTAACTTTGGAGAACCAACAGCCACAGTGGCTGGTAAGTAAAAAAGTTAATGTCAAGCCCTGGTGATTATTAATGTTGATTAATAGAATTTACATTCAAATTGTTTATTTATTTTGTATGTGTGTGTGTGTGTGGGGGGGGGTATTATATTCTTTATGTAGATTACACATCTAAACTAGTTCTTAAACAGTGCTTTTTAAAAGTAGCTAAATTACCAAACACCATACATATTTCGTCACTAGTACTTCTTCGGTAAAAAAAAAAAGTAATGTGATGATGATGATGATGTGATGTGTGTAGCCAATTATGGTGTCCCATACTCGGAATTTGTGCTCTATATTTCACCCATCCAAGTGCACACACACAGCAGTGAGTAGTGAACACACACACACCATAAACACAGCCCTGGAGCACTGGGAATGTTTGCTGCACCGCCCGGGGAGGGATTGGGGGTTAGGTGCACCTCAGTTGTGGGTAATGAGAGTGGAAGAAATTGCTGTTTATTCACTCCCCCCAACTACATTTCCTGCCAGTACTGAGACTCGAACCTTCGACCTTCAGGTTACAAGTCCGACTCTCTAAACAACTGCCCCTGAGTGAACACCAAATGGGTGAAAACCAAAAAGTGAACAATAAATGGGTTAAACTGTTGCATCCATGTCTCTAGCTCATAGCCACAAGATGCCATTTCTATGGCTATAACTATGTCAATCATTGCAATTTCATCAGTGACTCACACAGAGCATTATAATTTAGTGGATTCACTACATTTAAATGCAAACTTTGGACCTGAAAAATGAAAAAATATTATTTTTGTGAAATTGTGAATGCATTATATACAGAAAGTAAGCAAAAAACTCTGCCTTTATAATCAGTGAAGCTGTCAATCACTACATTTTAGCACAAGCTCACACTGCAAACTACACTGCACAATGGATCTGTTATCTACACTATCTCTACACATGAGAGGATTCATGAATGTTATTCTTTTATTCACATATAAACATCAACGCACATACAGCTGATCAAATATGGGAAGCTCAAACGTTCTTGCTTCCTGGAGTTTTTTTCTTGTGAGTCAAGCAAGTACGTTTTAGCTGTTTAGCATATTTAATCAGCTCAATCTATGTGCGCTGAACAATGTTTATAGGCGAATAAAATCTAAATGAAATCTGTTCATGAAATAAAACAAATGTTTATCTTCAGAAGACTTGTATTAAAAAGCCTGTAGGCTTGAAATTGTAATGGATGGACAAAATGATTAGAGAATATTAAAAAAAAATCTTAATTTGTGTCTTGAACTATAAAGCCTAACAGGTTTGGAACAACATGAACGTGGGTAAAGTAAAAATAGAAAACATTTTTAAACTTGAAAATTTTAACTTCCTGAGGTTTGAAGCTTAAGCACCTCTTTTCAACTGACCATTTGTTGAAAAAGACAATCATTAGTTCACCCAAAAATGAAAATTCTGTCATAATTTACTCACCCTCAATCTGTTCCAAACCTGTATGAATTTCTTTCTTCTACTGAACACAAAAGAAGATATTTTGAAGAATGTTGGTAACCAAACAGTTGATGGGCCCCATTGACTTCCATGTTATTTTTTATTTTTTTTCCATACTATGAAAGTCAATGGGGCCCATCAACTATTTGGTTACCCATAATCTTCAAAATATCTTCTGTTGTTTTCAGCAGAAGAAATTCATCTGTTTTCAACAATGCTTCTTTTCTTTATTTTAAAGAGAAGACTTAATATTTATCTATTTCGGTCCTAATTTTGGAAACGACTAGAACATGAAGCTTTGTGCCGTGCTTCTTATATTTATCGAGCAGTAAAATCGTCCCTTCCCACGCCTAAAACAAGCCGTATGTTGATGAGAGTCCGAAACAAGGACTGGTAGGACATTATCCTGCTCCACTTCACATACGATGAGTGGAAGGAGAATTGTTGAATGACAACAGTCATTTATGACTCTTCATTCAACAACAACAGCTCGTTCCACGCGCCATGTCATTACCACATTTCTACATCATTGTACAAGCACAGTACTTTCCAGTTTTGGGTTTCAAGTGTTTACATGTCCTCTCGATCAGATTCAACAAAGTTTATACCACCCCTTATAAATTTTAATTGGATTATTTGGCAAATTCATTTCGATTGACGTGGTTAAATGTGGCTTTTTTTATTCTGACTGTGCAACTTGTCCAATTATATTCAAATTATTAGGGTCCATGTAAACATCTATCAAATTTACAATTATATGTTAAAAATAAAAAAGACCTTTGGATGCTTGAGTTGGAGTTTTTTGAGGGGGTTTTTGTGGATAATTCCATGCAAGGGCAAACATGCGCTGGTTAGCATCTGGAAAACTTCCTTAAATGATCCTGTGATTCTCAGAGCACTAAGATCTACAGACCTAAAGCTTCTTACACATACAACTTTCAACATATAGAAGACAAGTCAACAACCTTTACATTGAATGTGGCCATCTAAAAACATTACATGTGAAACGAGTTTAGTACATATAGATATATATAAAAAACAACAGTCCAAAGATCTTAAAACACTGGATGAAACCCAAATAACTGGGACTTGCAAACTACTGATCTCCCCAAGCACAATGCAGCATGGGTAGAATAATAGGCATCACATTTCCAGGCTAAGGTTTCTGGATTGAGACAGATACCACTGCTGCCTGCTAGCCTGGCGCCCAGCGCTCTGATCAATGACCTACATCATTGAAAATGCAGGCTATTGTGCTGTGCTTAAGACAGGTTTAATCCAGGTCAACAACCCCCTCCTCTATAATGTGTCTCTCAAAAGATTCACATTACATGCGATATCTTGCCCAGCGACACAACAACTGAAGGCTAGCCAACTTCCCCAATGCCATTTAGCCTTTAACACCAGAGCAAAATGCTGGTTAATCGGTGAATATCAGGTTTTGATGTATTTATATTTTAAGAGTATATTTTAAAATATTATGTAGTACGTAAAGCCCAATAGAAATTTACATACAAGATGATGCAGAACAAACCTAAGAGTGGATTACAAACAAAGTCAACGCATATTTCCACATTGCTTTGTTTTCTGTAAAGCGAACTGACATTTTCTGAGTGAATAATCAGACAGTGAACGTGATTTTACCAAGTACAACATGTTCCTGTGTCGACATCTTTGACAGAATCAGATTTGAGGGACACATTTACAGTTTATGTCAAGTGTAGGCTTACAACCAGGGTTAGGTGCTTCTACATCAGTGTTATTAATCTTTTCCATCATTTCCCTTTGATTTTAGGTACAAGTTATTGGTACAGCTAGGTTTAAGGGTAGGGATAGGGTTAGGACTAAATTTTCAGACAGGAATGTTGTTCCAGAAACAACAGAATATGTTGATCCAGGAACATGTCTTGGCAAAATCGCGGTGACCCTAATCAATTGAATTGAAACCGCCACTATCCAGTGTTTTAACATTTAAAATAAATTGATGGCAAACTTCTACAGATGTGTGAACATCTATGGGCATACAGAAAAAAAAAGCTTCAGCTCCACAGTGAGAAATTTATAGCAAAGCTGCAATAATTGCAAATCCAAGTGCTTATCTAAAATAGATGTTATATTTTAGATCTAGGCTATCTAATATTACTTTGCATGTACACATCCCTAGGGCATACGCAGTGTATTGTATAACCAGCGTAGGGCAAGTGAATGCAAAAGATCACATACCCTTTGCTGCGGAGTACATTTAAAACTATCAAAGAGTCTGATCTATTTTTCCTTTACATATACGTTTTTTATATGCCCTCATGAAATCAAAGCAAGAATAAGTTAACCTCATTCACATTAAGAAAGATCTGCATAATACATAAAATGAAGGCCTTTGGAGATTTGAGAGCAGGGTCGTACTTAATGGATTTTACGTGTACTTTACCATCGGGGGTAACAAGGTAAACAAGTGATGGGATTTGGGGTAATGAGTAACCTGAAGATAAATAAACAGCCGTTAAGCAGTGCTGAGGTGCAGAGGGTCAGGACGTTCCCAGAGGGATTGTGCTCAGGGCATTTATAGAGCTCTGGCAATATCTAAAACACGGAACCCAAAAACAGATTGTCAGGAATTGAAAAGGAATACAGTTTGAGCACACTATGTTCAAACATAATATCAAATAAAACCTTCCTTTTTGGCTATACTCACATAAATCACTGAAGAGAAAGTTAATGAAATCAGTTCAAAGGTTTGGGCTCTGTAAGGGTTTTTAAAGCTTTTGAAAGAAGTCGCTTATGCTCATACAGGCTACATTTATTTATTGTGAAATAATATTACACTTTGAAATAACTATTTTCTATATAATATATTTTAAAATGTAATGTATTCCTCTGATGCCAAGCTGAATTTTCAGCATCATTACTCCAGTCTTCAGTGTCTCATGATCCTTCAATATCATTCTAATATGCTGATTTGAAAAGCTTAAGAAACATTATACATTTATTTACTGTCATGTTTGTTCAATTTAACTGTCCTTGCAGAATAAAAATATTAATTTAGTAATAAGTTACAAAGTTAAAATAAAGAAATATTGACAAAAAACATCCTCAAAAATGTCAACAGTGTATACTGGGGATTAAAAATATATATTTTTTAATTTAATTTAAAGTTGTAGGACTGTGAAAAAAATAATAATACAACAAATAAAACTGACATAAAATAAAGTACTTTAGATTCAGCATTTCTAGGTCACCAGTCAAAGGTAAGCAAATTTGACCATTGACCATGTGAACTTTGAACAAAAGGTCAGATTACGTTGCTACCACAGAAGCGCACAAGTTTCCAACTACTAGGAAATTCTCAAACAGACTTTTTTCAAATAAACTTTTCGCTCCAATTATGCTTATAAAAAAATAAAAAATAAATAATAATAATAATAATAATAAATATGAAGCTAGAAAACTGCTAAATATAAGTGTTCAGTCTATTTGTTCAGACTTTTGGACTCCACTCTGATTCAGATATCAATAATGCACAAATGTAATGCAACAACATGTACATTTGATGTATTTATAAATGAAAGTCAAAATTTTGTGATTATCAATTTAGATTTTCCTTCCCCCAACAACTCCTGGCCACAGTCACGGCACACTGGTAGACAGCAGGAGAAAGCACGAGAGAGTGTACGAGAAAGAGTGAGAGAGTGCCAGAAAGAGAGAGCAAAAGGGAAGCAGAGAGGGGAAAAAAGCTTACAGTGCAAGTAGTTCCAGCTTAGAAAGGAGGAGCCTAAAACCCGGGCCGGACTGACTGGCTGAAACGCGACGCACCCCCTTCATAACAGCGCTACTCTCTCTCCACTGACACTTTAACCATTTCCTCACCCAGCACTCATGCTTACACAGTTCATACTTATTGACTTAAGTGTCTAGCATAAAGATAAATAAAAAAAAGATTCCTGAGGAGTCTGAGAAGGTAAAAACCTGCAAAATGTTTGGTGCTGGTTTGAAAATGTTTTGAAATAATCATGTTAAAATAATCGTGTTTTTTTTTCTTGGAGGAAAAAAACAATTCCTAATCCGTACATTCACGGTATAACAGTCAACACCCGGGTAAACATGCAGGAAGTGATGTCAGCAACAGGCTAAAGTCACTATAAGTAGGCCCACACAGAATCTGTGCCCAGAGAAATCCCCAGAAAGAATCCCCCAGAATTTAAACACCCATCATTCACATCTTCTACACATCTTTGTATTGTTGTTTATCAAATATTTTGAACACTTTGTATCATTTTTAAAACACTCCAAAGAATTCCCAACAGTTTTCATCCAAATCAGCGCAGAAAATGCAAAAGAAGTCTGCCGACTCTGTCTGGACCTGAATTAGAAATAAATCAGAGGCAAGTGTTTTAAATTGAAAGACAAGAACAAATCCAACATCAAATCTTAGATGTCAGCAGCTTTTAAAACGTTGACAGGATCTACAATCATATCCAGCTATAAACTGGATTTAATATGTCTGGAGACATTGTCATAATAACAGAAGTCAGTTCCACAAAAAAAGTTGAAATATTATGGAAAACATGCCTAAAAAGTAAATCAACAGTATTCTTAATTTTCAATCATGAAAAATGCCTGGCAAACAAAAATAAATAAAATGTACTTTTTTTTTTAAATACAGGAAGCCAGGCATTTCATCTATCGTTTCAATAGCAACTCCATACATCAGCCAACCAACTTCTGTCTTTATGTATATTCATCTTTTTATTTGATACATCAAAACACAAATATAACATTCAGAACAGCCACGTTTGACATTCTGGCAAAGAACCACTTAAACATGTCAGTGAACAGACTGTGGTGGTCAGACAAGCTCTTAGTGGTAAACCAATGAGTCAGACAGATCTTCACAATCAAGCATCCAACTGCAAGTTCAGCTATCTAAACACACACACACACACACACACACAGAGTTGTTGTGTTTACATATTTCTCCTTCAAATGGCAATAGTTGACTTTGTTTTGTTTCTACATTTGAAGCACGGACCACTCAAGTAGTATTTTAAAACAAATTGCTCACATGACCTTTATATACAGTATACCCATCTGCCAGACAGGGAAAGTATTTTAGGGAAACTTGTAAAAAACAGTCAATTTTGAAACCAGTCATGTTGCTATGCTGCCGAATACAGACACTTCCCCTTTAACTGAAAGCCTTTCCTTTCAGCCAGTTCAGACAATTGTACAATCACTTTGAAACCGAGATCTCATCTGAGTGAGGTTTGTGCATTGAGACACAACATTCATGGTGTGAACATGGCGTGTAGGTCCACAGAGGACTTCACCTGCAGTATCAGGTACCGCACTAATCTGCCCTATATCTGCACTGTTTATTTGACGGCCAACACTTGATCTCATAGTGGAGGCCCCGTATTCCCATCACAGGCTTGAAACTCACCAAATACCAGCTAGACGACTCCTAAAGTAATGAAAGGTTTATGTATTTTAAGATTATAAGAGACTTATAATGCTCATGGCATTATTAGCAGCACGTAATAAACAGCATTCGCCTGGTTCAGCAACATGCTGTGTGAACCTTCGCTTCATGAGCGGTTGTTAAAGAATGAATCACGTTGATGATAGTCATCTCCACGGTGTCAGCATGACCATGTACTGTACAACCTCAATAAAACTCTATAGAAAACACTCTACAAAGTAAACAAAAGGTTTTTAAATCCCAAAAAAATAACTCCTATGGAGTCCCATGTTTCTCACACAAAGCTGTTATATGGCTTCAGAATACTTGGGCTCACAGCACTTTAATGACGTGTCGCTTTTGTGTCCTTTTTGTAACTGCATGGAAAACGGCCTTCAAATGTTCTCCTTTTGTGCTGCGCAGAAGCAAGAAAGTCAGATGGTTTTTTTGTAGTGATGATTTTGGATGAACTATTGAGTTTTTACAGAAAACCAGGGAAAATAAAAATGGCAGATTAGCTGTGCAGAACATCAGAAAAAGAACAAGGCGTCCATGAACTGACGACGCACCACGTCGACCGCTTTCAGTGTAGACGCCACTTTTGATTATAATGACAACAAAACACTAGTTTTGTTCGGTGTCATTCAGAATTAGTCAGTCTAATATTTTCCCTTTCGTACACCCCATGCTGTGAAAGAGCAGATATACGTTGGAGCCAAAATCAACTTGGCAAAAAGAAAATGTCGTCCTTCTGAGCAGCATCTCCTCGTGTGCCTCACAGAGCTCTTCCACACTAATGCACATCGACATACTTGAAAGCCTCTTCCAGGTGCAGCAAAATACACAGCCCTCTCAAAACACACACAGACACACACACACAAAGACACACATACATACTGGTAGGGCACGATTAATCGAAATAAAACCAAAATCACGATATGGCTAATTGTGATCATCAGTCGCAAAGGCTGTGATTTAATGAAATGTTTTTGCAGCATCTCAGCCCGGCTCGGTTCATAGTAAACACTGCTCCTCATGAACTCATCTCTGCATCTACTCTGAGTTTGGGTCGCTTTAATGTGCATTTGGGAACGCAACATGCACCAACCATCTTTCCATTCTAGAAATGAGAAGCACTTATCATCAAAAGAGAACATTTAAGGGCGTCCTGCGGTTTTCTATCAAAATAAAAGTTTGGTGATTTAAAGTTTGAAAATAAAAATAAAGACAACCATAAATATTACTATTGTAATCTTACAGTTGCAGTGTATTGACTAGTACAATATAGCCTATATTTTAATAAAATAGTAATTCATTTTTTGTTTAATAATTTTCATTTTATTTTATAATAATAATAATAATAATAATAATAATAATAATAATAATAATAATAATAATAGTAGCTATTATTATTCCTATTATGGCCATAATGATTTAACATGGTGGCCATATTTTCCAGCCGTACAAACAAGCACAGCAAGTCTAAATCGCAAACGCCATTTTTATCAGAATTATTTTTCTCCAAATCGTACAGCCCTACATACTGTCTTAACAAACACATTCCCCGAGCCTTAACATACATCTGACCCTAATCACATGATTTATCCGGAAGGTTTCTTAATAGAAAGCGATTAAATAATTCAAAGTATTAATGAATAGTTTAAATAGGCATAAGGGAGTTTAGGTGATAAGCTGGAAAACTGGCTAATACTTCAATACTAAAAAAGGGGAGGGTGGAGGGCAGGAAAAATAATCAGGTCATCATAATCACATGACAGAATTAACTAGCCTCATAAATCCCCATAAATATCACGATCGTTCCTGGTGTTAGACTTATTGATTCAATCTAATATCTGGGCAAATGATAACCTTCAGTTCTGCCAATCAGTGGAATATCACAAACCAGAAGATTGTCTAAGTGGCAATGGTTTCATTCATCAAGCCCTTCAATATAATAAACTTGTCAGTGATTTGTCAAGTTATAATATTCTCATTTCCTGCTTTAAACAACACAGAGGAAAATGCAAAGCAGACACAAGGTCAGCTCCAAGTGTGTCATCATATGCAGACACCGTCGCATGGGAACAGGACATGCTCTTACTTTCTTTTGGACTTGGGTGTGGGTGTGACAGAGTTAGCATCCTTGCGTGGCCGGCCCCGTGGGCGTCTATCTGAGGGGGCCGGGCTCCCTGAGGGCGTGGCCCCAGCACTGCTCAGGGGAGGAGATGGTCCTTGCTCAGAGGGATCCAGACTCTTATCCTCTGATGACATTCTGTACAGAGACAAAAACACGTCCACACATTACATGTGTTAATATGACTCGGGTGTGACCCGCATAAAAAATATATAAATAAAGTAAATCTGGTCATTTCTTAAACATTTGTAAAGTACTGTTTACCATCAGTAAACTCCAACAAAAGGAATTATATCAGTAATGTGTCGCCAGAAGGCTTTTACACTTAACAGTTTAAGTAAAAAAATAATAATAATTATGAATAATTCAAGTAATAATACTATAACACTATAATACTAACAAAAATACAAGATTGACATTTCTGCTTTTAATCCCTCAGACAGACATGCCCCATAGACAAAGTAAACAGCATTATACATTTTACACAGCTTTGTGATAACAAAAATCAAACTTCAGTAAAGAGGAATGAGTTTTATACATGAGAACCACACAGCATCCTGGGTAATAAGATGCACTGGGCTACTGCATAAAGCAAAACAGACAGGCCTGAGCTTAAACAGCAAAATATATATATATATATATATATATATATATATATATATATATATATATATATATATATATATATATATTTTTTTTTTTTTTTTTTTTTTTAACTGTTCACAATCTACTCCATTCATTAAATTCCACCAGTAGTGGAACAGACAAACAGAACTGGGATTCATGGAAATAAGCAAATATACCTGCTCAATAAAGGTGGGCCCTCATTAATACTCAATGGACATGTAAATGAAGCAAAGAGCCTGCATCACAGTTAGTCTATCACTATATCGACAATGATGTGATCCCGCACCGAACGGACCGAAGGGGACACCCCAGTTCTGAACGCGCTGAATGGGGCACTGCGCAATATGCGCATGCGTTTTGTTTGGAATACATGTAATGCACAAGTAAATGAATATGTGAATTGGATTACAACATTTAGGGTTCTCACAAACTGATTAGATTGGATTCATTCCGATTGACGAAAATGAATGTATGTTAGCAGCATACCTATTGTTACTACACGACAGCAAAAGTGCTACAATAATGACTGTTTTCAAACAAGTTTCCCAAAACCTCCGCCATCTCCCATTGGTTGTCACTGTTTGAGTCAAAGTTGACATGTCAGGCTGGTCAGAAAGCTGACAAAAGCTCTAAAAGTTAAATCAACCATACAAATCACCTATTTATAGTTGTCTCTGCAAATGAAACGGATAGATGACAGATGTGTGAATTGTTTTTGGACGCTAAAATACTAAGCTTTCTTTACAAAAAAAAGGTCTTGATTTGTTTGGGAAACATCCCGCTTGGACATGATTTGTCATGCCTCACGTCATAACAGCATTGATGTATCTACTCCGGTATAAATGATACAGCACAATCGTTACCGGCTGACCCATTTCTACCACTGCATGTTATATCCTGGCACGACTCCCAGCTCTGTGCCTCAGTGCGCTGTTCACTCCAGCGCTGAGAGGTGAATGTGAGGAGAAGAGAGCAGTGCTGTTGACTCATAGTTGATGAGCATGAGCACAGCTGTGTGTGGATGAACACTGGGGAGATCTGCTACTCAGTGTGGCGCCGCCGCTCTCTGTGGAGAACAGCTCAAATTAATTTAGAGATTTTATTCAGCACAGTCATGCTGAGGGACAGTGGAGGAAATGGGGAGAGGAAAACCCCTGTGCGCAGCAGAGAGGCCTGTCCTGCTGCTTATTTGAATGCTGTTTTTACTGCCAGCATCACAGGGTCCCTTCTTTACCTGACTGCAACAGCCAGGCGGCAAACCCAAAAAACGGAAGTCATTCAACGGTTTATGTGTCGGCATTTGCAGAGAAATAGTTCAACTTAAAGCTACATTGCAGGGCTACACAATTAATTTATTTAAAAAAAATATGGCCTTGTGCGAAATATATAGAAATATATATATAAATATATCATGCATTCATGATACAGCGTTTTCAGTGTCTCAGATCTGTTCAATTTAAATTCGTCCTGCAAAGCACTCCAACATCCCTTTATTTTCACATTCCGAACATTTCTAAACACTTCAAGTTACTTTACAAATCTAATGCTACACCATTCAGAGAAAAGAGACCAAACGAACACTTGAGAGTTGTTGATACTCATTTAATTTGATTGGTAACACCCTGCAGTCTTATTCTAATTAAATGTATTAAAATTTAAGAATTTCACACAAGATGATACATCTAGTAAGGTTAGAAAAAAAATGCTCTTGCAAAAGTAAATAATGCCTCTGGAAATCAATTTAGGAGGGCAAATATCACTCCTTAATGAAAAATTTAATTTCTGTCACTTCTGTGAACTAACCACTGCTCAGAATTTGAAGAATATGAAAAGCTTTGAGAGTCAGCTGTCCACGACAGGCCTAAACTAGCCAAGGTACCAGCACAGAAACATGTACAGCAAAAACACCTGTCAGAGAAGAGAGACACTATGGCCCCGATCACACCTAACGCGTTTTTTTGCAGTGAGAGGAGCCTTTTTTCAATTGTTTTCCTAAGGCAGTTTATGCACCCCAGGCGCCTCGCATTTTTACAGTTGAAAAAAAAAAGCAACGGAAAAAGCGCCCAATGTCATCGCGTTTTTTTCCACTGTCCAATCGAATGAATGGAGAGTCGGGCCTTTCGTTGTAGTGATGAAAGCTACAGTTGCTTGAACGCCCGGAGAGTGCGATGATGGAGGATAAACTCTGTCATCATTTACTCACCCTCAAGTTATTCCAAACATGAATGTCTTTCTTCTGCTGAACACAAAAGAAGTTGTCTTGAAGAATTTCGTAACTAAACAGTTGATGGGCCCCATTTTTTTTCCATACTACGGAAGACAATGGGGCCCCATCAACTGTTTGTTACCCATATTCTTCAAGATATCTTATTTTGTGTTCAGCAGAAGAAAGACAATACATGTTTGGAACAACTTGAGGGTGAGTAAATGATGAATTTTATATGACAATACACTTGACTGGCTTCCAATCAAGTGTGTGTGATTAAAAAGTGGGACTAAAAAAGACCCTACAACAACTACAGTGAACCAAAAATAAAATTTCACTGAAAGAGCTCTGATCTCTGGTTCTTTTAAAGACAACACTTGTGAAAAATAACTGTGTACAGGCCAGGGGCAGCAGCTCATAGGCAAAACGTGACTTACTTAACTTTGGTCAGGCTGCAGTGGAACAAAAAAATGACTTAAAACACTGCATGTGTTAATCAGGAAAACTCAGCCACACAGGTAAAATAAGGGTAAAATGAGTGGCGCTTGGCCATGCAAACTCGCTGTCACGCTGCTAGGGTGTTATCCAGGTACTATAGTGTATGTTAGGGAGCTGCTAGATGAGAGTGATTTTTCCAGTGTCGAAGCAGGACATATATTTTAAAAGCACGGAGAACACCAAAGTCTTCATTAGTTTACTGTCTCTGTTTAACAGTTGTCTTAAATAAAAAAAAAAAAAAAATATAAAAAAAAAAGGTAAAAGACAAACTACTATAGTGTTTGCTTTTCTATTATTAGTAATAGAAAGGCAAGTGCTATAATACTTTCTCATCTTCCCTAAGCATTCATAAAATACACATTTATATAATTTAATATTTAATTTCACGAACCTACCAAACTTTAGCAAATCCAAACAGATCTTATGAAGTGTGCATTTGTAGCCTAAACAACAACAACCACAAAATGTTTGTACATTGTGTGTAATGGATTATTAACTCAAATTTATTTTCGGTTTTCAGCTAATTGAAAACTTTGGTGCAACACTAACTTAAATATGAGCAATAGGCCTAATAAGAGTGACACTTGTCTTACAAAACAGCAAATATTTATTATTGGTATCAGCACAGCAATATTATCAAGTATGTGACAGAAATGCAAACAGTGTTGTTCTCTGTTCCCCCACTCTCTAGATCGCTTGGGAATCTTAAGCCCCTTTCTCACAGCGTGTTGATCCCGGGAAATTGCCATAAAACTGCTAGAGTGACTTCTGTGTGAACGCAAACACGTCCTGGACTGATGCCGGGATGGGGACCTAATAACAACACCCTGTGTGAACAAAAGCCAGGATCAATGGCGTAAGGGGTGTAGCATAGTGATGTGAGTGTGTCCTTTCTACAACCTATGCTACAGCATATGGGAACGAGCCACTCGGCAAATCCAGTGGCGCTACTAGGGAGTATGGACTCGTCTTCATGTAGAAATGACAAAGAGGAGCTATCAGCAGAACTGACATCTGACAGGAGTTATCACATCCTGACTTCACGAGTCTTTACGGGATGTGTGTGAATGCACTCACAGATTCCGGAAAATCACTGGCAGTGTGAATGAACCAAAATCAAACGATCCCGGGACACATTCTCCAAGTATTTTCCAGAATCTCTGTGTGAAAGGGGCTTAAGAGGCTCTGGTCAGAAACAGGCCTCCTCTCTCTGAGGCTGCTTAGAGAACTCCAGCCAATCAGATGAGAGATGCCTTGCTATGATTCAGTCCTGTCTTGCACTCTTATCTGAGCTTGGCAGTAGAAAGACAAGACCAGGAGAGCGACATCAGTTTTGCAGCTGGTGACTTCAGTATTCTGCAGGCTTAGAGGAAACAATGCTGTTAATCTACACAAGAAAGACCGAATGACAACAACAAATGCCTGAAGTCTTTCTGAACAGGGCCTTTCTAACTCAGGAGGCCTAGACTGCCTCTTTACTGCCATACTGTAAATGGAGATTTGGAGTCAAATTTACAGCAAATACTGACCTTGTTAATGATTTATTTATTTATTTATTTGCCTTCTTTAAAATTAAACTTGTTTAAAGAACTATTGCATAAAATCAATATCACTTATGTAAGAATGTGGTATTTCTTAAAATCACTACAATGATTTATGCATGATATTCTCTTCCGCCGGAACTCGACTTGCGTATGGCCGTTTCCGGAAGCCAGTGATTATAGTTTATTTTAAAAGTTATAAATATGGATAATTTTCTTACAAAAATGCATCGCTTTGCTTCAAAAGGCCTTTAATAACCCTCTGGAGCCGTATGAATTACTTTTATGATGGATGGATGGATGGATGGATGTGCTTTTTTGGGCTTAAAAATGTAAGGTACCATTCACTCCCATTATAAAGCTTGGAAGAGCCAGGATATTTTAATATAACTGATTGTGTTTGGCTGAAAGAGTTTTCCGAAAGTGCTAATATTTCATAAGTATCAGCACTGATGCATGTCTTTGTCAGTCAGTGCAGTTACATTGTTACTCCAGTAGGTGTAGGCAAGGGACTGACTGTATTTGTAACGAGTCATCATTAAAATGCTTATTTTATTAATGAAAGAAAGTGTTGAAATTAATTTAACTTTGAGTTAGGGTTGGGCGATGTCTACCAATTTGTCATGAGACGATGTCTACAGTGAAACATCGCGATGGACGATGACATCGCGAAGGGGGGGCAACGTAACATTCTCATTTTCCACTAGATATTTTCCTCTTCATCTCATCAGAAATTTCGATTTTGGCACGTTCTGCAGCAGCTGACCACTAAGGAGCGAATGTACAGTGACGTGACATAACTGCCAGATTCAAACTGTGCTTTCGCGCTATGGCTGGCGCTGAGCCAAAGACGGATGCGCTCAGCGTTTGTCATATATCACAACTATTCAGAGTTTTTAACCACATAATATTTATTTTAGGTTTCAAACATTTAAATACATATAATTTATAGCAAAACAATACATTTATAATTTGTAAAAATACACAATGGTGTCTATGGAAGCAGCAATAACAATCCATACAAATTTTGTATTTAAGTAAATTTAAGTAACTATAAAGTTTACTCTATTCTTCTCGCAGTTTACCGGCCACTTACTTTAATGTATTTCGGGAGAAACTGATGAATCCACGTTTTTAATAAATCCAACAGACAGGAATCTCTGAACTACGGTCCAAACAAACATGGCGGCGGCCATCTCCCATTACAGATCAAGATCATTAATAAAGGTTTTTAAACGACAAAACAAACTCAATTACACGTCTTTGAGAATCGGAATAGAAGATAGTTGATGACATGGTAAGCAAGTCTGTTAATATTTAGAAATAAAAGCGCTACATCTGTCATACAGCGCTCAATGCCGGCTCAACCCTACTTTGAGTGCCACTTCACAAAGCCCAATTGACGATCAACGGCATTAATTAAATGTATTGAACAGCACTGATGCCAGCCATAGGCATCCCCATAAATATTGAAAGGATACTACGACAAAGATATCTATTTTTTTTTTTTTACTCCTTTACACATTTTCTAAGCTCTTCACAAGTTCTCATCTGGTCAAAATACCATCATATGTAGGCTATGCACATACAACGAGCGCATTTATCCCAGCACACAGCATTGTTTTGGATGTTCGGTAAGTTCCGTCTCAAAATAGGCAAAAGGCTACATCATAAAAGCCGACCAATCAGGTTGTGAACGTATCCCTATGGCTTGTAGGTTCGGAGATAAAAATACCAGTCTGAGCACTAAAGCAAACCAGAACTAAAGTTTTTTTTTTTTTGGTCCAAAAAAAACGACCCAAACTATAAATGTGAACGCACCCTTAGATGTACTTCATGTTTACGCTTTATAAAGTGCCTTCAGCATTGACTGAACATGGCAGTATATTAAAAAGGTACACTATTATAAGTTTTAGTTTTTAATTAATATCCGTAATATCAATAATACGATGAGTCAATACATCAATCCTCCCAAAAATAGTTTTTGTCTTACCATGATTCACTATGGTAAGCTTATAATAAGCGTTTATAACGCTTTATCTCAAACCTCCGGAGAATCACCTGTTGAAAAAAATAAAATGGCAAACAGAAGGAGAGTCTGCAGGCAAAAAGAGAACAACAGAGCTAACGAGAATCAACATTGGCTTGGCTTTTTGGAGATGGCGGGTACAGAGGTATTTGAAATGTCGTTTTTATTACTCAGCAGGTGAGTGAGGTATTTTGTTGAACAGACAAATTGAGATATGTAGCTCTCTAACTCTCTAAACATTGTAAAGCAGCATTATCTATTGTGAACGGTCATATACATCCGCAGTCACGCAGAGCCAAAGCACAAACAAAACAACAAGTAGCCTAAACATTATTGTTATTAATGTCATGACATGGCTTGTGACGTTGTGAGTCATGTGACATTAAATCGCTGGCGCCCATGAGGGGGCGAACAGCTCCATGTAGAATACAACAGTTTTTCTAGAAGACAGTGCATCTAGAGTCAAATCTCAAGTACGATGAGTGTCATCATTTTACTCATATTCCTCTAAAATTGTATTTCTTTGTGTTAAAACTAAGAGAAAACGTTCGGACTGTTCGTATAATGCTCACTGTTCTACTCTCACAGTGTTATGAGCCACAGTCGGCATAAATCAATTTACAGAGGAAGAACAGTCATGGGAAACAAAGTATGGCATGCTCAAATACTGATTATTAATTTGTGGACCAAATACATGATGCATGCCAACTGACAGACGACAGCAAAGATGCTGTAGTACGAGCAGCAGACCTTGCCAGTCCAACTCCTGTCCAGTGATGGAGAAAACTCCTTAGATAGAAGCTCTATTCGAGAATCACAAACTTGCTTCCATTACATTTAGGCTATGTCATGCTTAAATTTACTGATTGGTTAAGATTTTAATTATCCAGCTCTGTCTTCATTAGCAGTAGACTTGGTGTAGCCTACCAGATTTACACTTTCTAAAATGTTAAACTTCTTGGAACAAAAAAAAAAAAAAGCATAAAATAAAAATAAAACATCTGTTATTTCAATAGCATACAGTAGAGTGTGAAGGAAAGAAGTTGCACATATGATTTGTGATTCTACATTGTATTGATCAAATGTATTCACACATTTCAAAAACAAATTTTCGAAATGTTTGTTAATTACGTGATGTTGTTGGAACAAAGAAGTTAATGACCAGAGCAGTGCAGCATCCAGACAGTTTAGAGAGCGCACACAAGTGTGAGTGCACACGAGTATCTGCAAACAATGGAGGAGCAAAGAAATGCATGCGAGTTAAGAGTATTGCAATATACAAGCTTTGTAAAGCAAAGGTGAAGTATGTTGGAAACACTATAGCAATTTAAAAAAAAAAACAATTAGTGGGCTTTTACAATGTGCATGTTTGCTGCAGTCCACGGTCTGATTTCACACATACTTGATTCAGCTGAACCCTGGTGCATTTTCAATAATCTTGCATCATCACAAACATGCACGGTACATGATAGAAAACAGGACGCAGGTCAATATATATTGTTTTTTATTCATTTGAACAACACTTTACTCTATGTGCGTCGCACGAAGGCGGCTTTCTGCTGCTTGCAAACAGACTCTTTTGAGGAGACAGTGGATTGCGAGCCATTCATTTGTCACTCTCACATTGCACTCACACTGCATTGTCACTCTCGTTCGTATCCAAGTTAAACCATCACCACCGGCGTCATCTCCGACATGCGTTTTGTTGAATTAGCTTTGTCGTCATCAGCTGAATCGCATGCGCAGGTTACAGGTTACTACAGGTGAACCTTTGTGGATTCTGTGGTATTGGTTATGAAAAACCATAACCTTAACATTTAGTACAAATACAAATGCACAAAAACTGCTATTGCTTAATAAAAAAAAAGAGGTTACACTTTATTAGTCCACATAGTCTACTAACTATAAGTAACTTTGCAACTACATATCAACTAACTCTCATTAATATGCAACTACATGTAAACTAACTCTCATTAGAGCATTAGAATGTTAGGGTTCGAGTTAGTAGATAAGTTGAATGCAAAGTTACTTATAGTCAGTAGAATGACCATCAAAAATAAGTGTTAGCAGATATTAAGCAAACAGTTTACTAGTACTCTACTGACTGGTACTTGATGTAGGTTTTCAACGTCGGTGTTGTTGAGAATGCCATCGGCGTTTCACCTGGCTTTAAACTAGTTTAACTCCCAGAGGGCCAAACATGCCACAGGTGCTGCTAAACTGGTATTAACATCTGTCTCAGGTGATCGCATCACAATTAGTCAACCAAGACAGGTTGACATTTATATTAAGAGGAGGACATCCAACACTTAATGTGTTAGTGTGTTGTGGGGGGGACGCAAGGAAAGGAAACAAGGATGCACAAATAAGAAATGAGAAGAACCTGATGCGTGCTGATGTCAAGCATACTGAAGATCCAGGAATTCGTCTTCCAAGGGTTCTTCAAATTACTCTTCCCAGATTTTACAACTGTATGGTTGTATACGTTTAAATCAGTACCGTAATAGACAGCAAAGAATAATGGCATGCTATCACAACGTGCATTGGACCACTTTACACTTATTTTAGAACTGACTGCTTGTTAGTAGCACACACAAGACAAATGACAATTCCATGTTTACAAGTCAATACACACAACAGCCAGTTGTAGAATATCCTTACACTCAAAAAAATTCTGGGTTATTTGTTCAATCCAAACACTGGGTTGAGCCTGTAGAGTAGGCCTGGGCGATTAAACCGTATCGGTATTTATGAACGGTACACCTCCATTGATAATAAAAAACCCCACTGGAATTTTAGATGTGCGTCAGGCACCCTTATCAGTGGCGCAAGTCATTGTTACGTTTTAATGGATTTGTTAGCCTATCCAGTTGAACCCACGAGATGCGGAGCTGCTGCGTTGTTCATTCAAATCATTGTAGAAATAGAGAAGCTTAACGGGGAAACGATCTTGGTTATGTCAAAACCGAAACTAGTCCATTCACACGAAACGCATAATCTGCGAACTTTCTACACGGATATCTTTTTTTTAAATTTTTTAAAAAATTTTATTGCAAGTTAAAACATTGTAGCTTATACAAGGTAAAAGATCAATGTCATATACACATACAGAAGAGAGAGGAACATGCAGAACACGGATATCTTTGACTGTTGTCTCGCATAAGACAGCGATATTTAGAAAAGGCATGTAAAGTTCAGTTCAACTTTTAAAAAAAAAACATGTCTTGAGACTGTGTGGGTTTTTTTGTTCCATTCCACTGCATCTCATGTTTTTTAATGCAAAAAAGTACTCTTTTAGCTTTTTGTTAGAGATCGACCGATATATCGTTTTCCCAATATTTTTCCCGATATTTAAGCATTTTCCCATTATTGTGTATCGGTTTTGTAATATTGGATGCATTTTATGCTTATATTTATGGGGAGTTGATAGTCTCCCCTATCATTTATGTTCTCCATTTGAAAACATTAGACTTTTTAATAATAATGCTGTTATAAATAAAAAGGTGTTATGTTTTAATTCAGGCGGTTTAGAATGATTTATGCTTTTTTAATTCGTTAGAATTATTTTTACATGCTATATTCATTACCTGTTTTTTTACCTCATCAAATATTTTATTTTAAAAAAAGAAACTTCAATGACAGTGCACTATATATGCATAGTTTAAATTTCACCTTCAAACATCAATAAATGGTCTGAAAGAGTGCATATATATATATATATATCAGGGTACCCACACCTTGCTTAACTTCAAATTCAAGGACCTTTCAAGGACTTTCCAGGTCCAATACCCTCAAATTCAAGTACCTTATTCAAGTACCTTCAAGTACAAGACTTAATGTACCTCATGCGGGAAACACTTAACGTAAATGCGCTTAACTAGTGTAAATCAAGCAAGCTAGTATGCATAGGCCGTGAAGCGTTGGCGAAATAACACATTAGGGGACCGGAGTGAATATGGAATTTTTTCCAGAAAACTTACTGCACAAAATAAATTCAAGCACTTTGCTATACTAAGGACTTGTCTCTATGTATGTTTATTTTCAAAAACTTTCTAGGGCCTTGAAAACATTTTTTCAGATTCACAAACTTTCAAGGATTTCAAGGACCCGTGGGAACCCTGATATATATATTTTTTTTTTTTTTTTGCACTCTTTCAGACCATTTATTGATGTTTGAAGGTGAGTTTTAAACTATGCATAAATACACTGAATTTGTTTTGCAGGGTTCAACACTAAGGATTTTATTTGTTTTTGATCCATATAACCTTAAAAAATAAGGTTATGACAACAAAAACTACTAGCCTAACTCATATACATTTTAAATATCGTTAAAGACAGTCAGTAATAAAATAAGAACAAATAATCAAATTACGAGCAATAGCACAAATAAAAACAACAAAACAAACACATTAAATAGCCTAAACAGTTATTTTTGGGTTTTGTCTAAACTAGATTTTCAGGTACACAGTAATCAACTGTAAAATATCACTGCATGGTCTTCACTGTATAAATATAGATTAACTCTTATTAAAGTTATTATTATTATTTTTTGTCTTTTGTTTGCTTAACATAAAAACAGAGCAGCAGGAATATTAGGCTGCTGTCACTTTAACAGTGGCACGGATCCAATGTACTTTTGTAATGTTCATTTAAGACATAACCGACTATATTTATGATGATACTCATCAAAACGGGCAATTTTACAATTTTGTGTGAATGTCCGCACAAGCTCAAGAAGACGTTAAAGTAATTCCCAATCTGTGAGACGTGGCGTTCTGGGCGCGTGCTTTGGATGTGTGTTGCTGCGCACATTATATCACACAACGCGCCAGTACCAAACTGAGAGACGCAGGTACTTTTGAGCCCTGTATTGTCCTATGCCTTAATAAATTGGGTAAAACAAAAATACAGTGGTTAAATTCAAACCACTTTTGTTTAAGAAAGGTTATTAAAATGTTTCAATAATTATTGATACCGAATTATATGATTTTTTAAAGCTGTAACGCCAAGTCCTACTGTAGAGTTACTTTGAGTTTTTACTTTTTGTGTTTCTTCTTTAAAATACAGATTTGTATACGTTTTATTTAATCTACAAAATCGTTACTGTGCAGTATCATCATTTAATTTTATACAAAACAACATACAGGGACGCGACGTGAGTCACCTAAACCAGTGTCGCATCTGCCTTTTACGTGATGGAAACGCCAAGACACTTGTTGTCAGAATATATTAAATGGAAATACTCGCGGGAGTTTCTAACATTTACAGGTAAGGATATAACCATGAAATGTAAGTTATGTGCTGAGGAAAACATGTGTCAAAGCCATTAAACAGCACACGCATCTGTCAAAGCAAGACAGGGCAAGACGCGATAAATACTTAAGCTTTTGTTTGAAGCGCTTAAAGCATTCTCATGTTTCAGACAACTTGGATCATGTACCTTTCCCGCAGCAGCTCACTCTGTGTCCTTCGCTATTTTCCATATGCGTTTTGTCTTTAGAAATGGGTTCTTCACTTCTGTAAAGCGGCATGACTAACTGATGGACTAATCGTTTATCAAATTCGTTGTCAATTATTTTCCATTGTCGATAATAATCGATTTTATCAGTTAGTTGTTGCAGCACTAAAAACATACATTTTCAATCATTTTGATGTTAAATCCACTATTGTTTTATATAGAATTGTTCTATAGTCTATACAGTATTTGGTGCAATTACATCAGAAGTAACTTTAAATTACAGAAAAATTAAGAGTAATCCATAACTTTACATTTTCAAGGAAAACTATTTAACTTACAGTAATGTTAACTTAAGTAATTTACACCCAACACTGATTTGAAAGGCAGGGCGAACCCAAGCCCAACTCCGGCACAAGAACCAGCACTGTTACGTGGAAACAGGATAAAAGAGAATGGTTGATTACACTTTAATTACTTTTAAATGTTGAATTTTTACTTAGAATCTTTGTTAAACAAGCTTAAATGTAGGCAATATTGTACAAAGTGGTATAAAATATGCTACTGTAAAATATGAGACTAAAATATGAGACTTGAAAATAAAGGAAGTTATCATGTAAATAGTTGAGAGGATGTAAGTTAATCTGTAATTCATGTAAGGATAAATAAATAAATAAAGTATTATAGTAAAAATGTATTTTCTAAAATGTTTTACAAGGTTGCAACAACTAATCGATAAAATCGATTATTATCGACAATGGAAAATAACAACAAATTTGATTAAGGATTAGTCCATTAGTCAGTCATACCGCTTTACAGAAGTGAACAACTCATTTCTAAAGACAAAACATACATGGAAAATAGCTGGGTTAAATAAACCAATGGGTTAAATAACCCAATTTCCTGGGTAAAATTAGCTCAACATGTGATCTGTCCCGTTGGGCTACAAACAACGAATTTGTTAACTTAAATAAGAGTGTACCCAACCTCCCAAATGAAAGTCTGCAACATTTACGTAGGATACATGTCCATGTGGTAACTGCAACATTCATGAGTTTATTATGTGGCTTATGCAACACACTGAAGATAACACAGGTGCAAACACTATAGGGATAAAGTTGCTAAATATAGTGTGCTGCATTGCACACAAAAGAGAACCAGAAAGCCAGCATCTATCTGCCAGCTTACACCAATCTGTTATTAGCAACTTCACAGCTTTGGACTGTGAACTCTGGTGGAGTACCATAATGTCCAGTAACGTCCATGTGAGTGTAGGGCTGTGACGGTGGCTTTTTTTTTTTTTTGCAGGGGGTGGGGGTAAGGTGACGCACATAAACTTAGCAAAGCGATATTTATTAATAAAATAGGTTTAATAAGATACTGAAAAGCTAAAAAGCTACCACAAAGTGGTAATGTATCTGTTTTTGATAAAATTAAACTTGCAGCTTTATTATTATTATTAGAGGGATGCTCCATAGATGCAGATAATGCACACACACACAATCTCTCTTTCTGTTGCTAAATCATTTTTAAAAATGTTATCGTTCCCAACTAATTGATCTCTGTGTCTGATTTAAAGCGTGCAGAATACCAAAAGTTTTGTTGGGGGACAGTTGTATCATCATTCTATCTGTATAAATGCGTTGCCTTTTTGGAAGCACACACACACCAGGGCTCAATGCTAAGGATTTTTTTCTACTGGCCCAAATTGTAAAATAACACTGCATAGTCTCCAATGTATAAATCAAATGTTTTAAATTTAATTAAAAGTCGCAAAAGTTATTCTTGTTGTGTGATTAACATTAAAAACCACAGGCAGCAGAAAGAATATTAGGCTTTAAGACTTTAAGACCTAGGCTAATTCATGGATCCAATATAATGTTATTCCATTCCACTGTGCTACTTTTCCATTGTTTATCAACAATGCTATAAGGATGACTTTAACTGTTGTCTTCTGCAGCGTCTAACGCATGACACGGCATTCTAAAACGTGGCACGTTGAGTAAAAAGAAGTTTCTCCCAAAATTCCAAAGCAACTGACATAGTACAAGTTCAGAAGAGTGATATTATCTTCTGCAAGAGCAAGACATGAAACACGGGAATGTGAAACTGAATTACTGGTTAATGTGTGAAATACACTATACAAATAAAAAAATAAACAAGGACGAAAGCGAAAGTAAAATGCTCATGGCAGCACAGGCATTCCTTTGATTAGGGAACTGAAAACGCTCACTCTGCTCCGTGCCAGTGGACACGCACCGTTTTGAATGCCCGTTCACATTTGACTTTCATTTTCAAAGGTTTCCTGCACATAACAAAGAACACAAGTCATGTCTGATTCGCAAAAAATAAATAAAAATAATTATGAACTTATGAACCCAGTTCTTTCTAATGAGTCAGTCAAAAATATTCACTAGCAAGTCATAAATTAGAGATTTCAAAGACTGATTGATTGATATGTCCAACTCTAAATAAACCAAAAACCGTTACTGTGGCATTAATTAAACAACATGTAATTAAAGGTATAAGACAACAGTGTTTTGTTGGATATATTAATATTGGTATTCTTTAGAAAATGTCTGAAATCTAGGCTATACCAAAATGTTAAAGATTCCCTTTTACAAAAAGTTGTGTTTTGATGGTAATTGTTTAATTTTGGCACGCTTTGATAGAAAAGTAAGCTTCAAATTAGGGCCGCACAATATTTTGTTTTTCTGCAATTACGATATAAAAAATATAGCCTATGTAGGCTAATCCCCTGATGACTTTAAATCTATGTGGAAAGAATTACTCATTCTAGAATGATTGGAGGGATATTGTAGGGGAGTGAATCTAAATAGAAAAAGAAAAGCAGGAATATTAGGCTGTTGTCACTTTATGACCAAAATCAAATCCAATATAATGATACGCATCCGTTTTCTTTTAAAGGGACACCAGGCAAGTCTGAGTGTTTTTTCTCTACGAAGCTCCCCCTAGTGTCTGGTAGTAAATGCTTTCAAACACTCTGTTGTAAAAACGAACTGTTGTCCCTCCCCCCTCGCCACGAGCAACCCAGCTGAGCAGAGGAACAAGCTATTTCAAAACCAGTTAGGTCTACCGAGGCAAGTGAAGCAATGTTTTCTTTCCAACTGATGGCGATTTTTTTATTTATTTTTTTTATTGTGTTGTCATGCATACTATTATTTTTACCGGGAACGAACGATATGAACGAGGCGAACTACTGCTTTGGTGTTTGTTTGTTTTTGGGAGAATGGGCAGGTCTATAAGTTAATCTGGTAGAATGACGGTTTACCTTTGCTTGTCTAAGAAAACATCAGAACGTTTGTTCTACCTCAATCATGATATGTGCAACATGTTTATTGCCTATTATCAGACGCATTGACAGTGACATAAAATAAAAGTGTAAATTACACAAATAAAACCGACAGAGGAACGGCCAAACAACTACAGAAATCAAACGTGTTTGCTAATGACAATGCTAACATCAAAGTTATAGTATCTAGCGTACTAGTAAGCCCGTAACAGACAGCGATCATAATAAAAACCTTTACAGACAATAGCAAACATCCTGAGGTCGCAATTACTTGAAATTTAAATATTAAACACAGTTTATTCCAAAGATACTTACAAGTGCAACAGCAGGATCAGCATCCGGCCAAATACGGCCAAAAGCACCGAGGGGGAGGGGTTAACAACCATCCAACATTTTTTAAGGTGGAACGAATAGTTTGACGAATAAGGAGCTGGCGATAAAGGAGCTGGAGTCAGCCTCGTATCCGTTTTGCAGGCTTCTGTTTCTCTCAGTTCTCACCATTCTGAAAAAGCCGGTCCGATATTTACTCGAGTCTGACTTCTTGCTCGGTCAGTCTCCCGTTTCCTCTTTCGTTGGTCCTCCGACAAAGATTTCCTAGCTTTCTGCATCTTTTTTACAGCCTCAGCCATAACTCAATCTATCGTTGCCCTTTGCTTATAGCTAGCCGGTGCTTGAATGGGGGCGTGTACGTGTGCTGTGCCGTCAAGCAATTCAGCGAGACCTGATATCACGCGATACTTCCTGACGCCGACCCGCCGGCCCAAAGTTGCAAGTGAGTTTTTTCCCGCTCTCGGGCACCATGGGGGTGCGAAACCACCACCATTCAACTCGAAATAAGTAATATAACCATTCCACTGACTCCAAAGCTGTTCAGTTAAGGTTAAAAAGTTACCTAGAGCACCTTTAAGTTCATGTGAGCCTTAAGCGACTGGGTTCGAACGGATCAACTACGATCCCTATACGTGACATTGCACATCCTGCGATGTGACTATCGTGGATGTGCACATTGTGATAGTGATACTAAATATATTGTGTCCAACTTAAAATCATGTGAGTTATGTGTCATTACCAAAGAATAAAAAAATCATAATTCTAACACATACAAAAACAATGAAAACATCAGAAACAAGCAAATGTGTTCAACAGTCCAACTCACAACTACAAAACACAAATCCTAGCAAAACCCTGGCCTTATTCTCATTTCTAAAATTCACAATGCATCTCATCACTTCTCATTAATGTAACAACCCTGTTTGCTCTAAAAGTTGAACTTTTTCACTTGATATTAATGTTGCAGGCTTATAGCAGGCTCACATTCTCACTATTTTCAAAAAGTAATTAACTACCCATAAAACATAAATCACAACGTCGTAATGTCAGGCAGAATGCCTGTCTTGTTTTTATTAAAATAAATGCAAATTAGAGATCAGCCAATATTAGCCGCTTTTCCACTGTCAGGGCAGTGCGAGCCAGGGCCGACAGCGTGCCGGGCCGGGCGGGGCCAATAACCTCTGACTACAGCATCGATATTTGACCTATGTTTTACAATACATTTTTTACAGTGACAGTAATTTATTAATTTGTGTCAGGAGTGCACATCAATCATGCTGAATTAAACTGGTATTCTATTTAACATTACACATAAAAAGAGAACACATAACTATTCAGTTGCACCAATTCCATTTATTTACGATCACAGAAATGCACAAAACAACTCCATTAAAGCTTTTAAGTCCCAAGGCTTAGGCTACACATTTAGAAAAATACTGATAAAATATGTTTACATCAGATTTCATTAGAAAGAGTGAGTATTTTTGTCCACAAAATTATGTGATCTGAGGAGGTATGAGCGATTTCATAAGTTATGCCTCATACGAGTCAATCGGAGTGCATGGCTTTAATGACATATCTTTTTTTTTCTTTTTGGACAGGTTACAGTAAGGCAGAATGGATGTGAATGGGGCTCTTTTTAGAGCAGCAGTCAGGAACCTAACGCTCGCCAGGTCTCAACTGCCATGACAGCAATCAACAGCAAAGCGCTTACGTTTCTATGGTAATCTAGAGCGTTCCAGCACTCAGCTTAGTAGCTTGTTTGTGGTAATGATGAAAACAATTTTTACAGCAGCAGAAATGTACAAGTATATAAAAAAAAGTGACTGGACAAAGATTTCCTTTTATTTAAACTGGTGCTTTGAGACATTTCTCCGGATACTTTCGCTTTGGCCGTAGAGAACTTTTATGTCTTATAAATGTGTCGTATTTATGGTAATCCATGCAGCTTTCAGTTGATGATACTGATTGAAGTTATTAATAACGAAATATGCATGAATTAGAAAGAAAAGCGAGGGATGTGCTTGATATTAAAAAGAAATATTAAAAGCGCTATAAGCCACGAAACTGAATCCGCTACTGACAGGATGCTTTGTGTGCGCGCTCCGAGTGGAACAAGTGCAAGCATTAGCCTTTGTCTTCGGTTGCGTGCATAAAAGGCCAGATACACACAGAAATATGTTGAGTATTCACGAAAACAGTAGATGTAAGCACTGTGCGCGTTTTTTTAAAATGTGGTCGATTCGATATCGATTCTCAAAAGACACAAATTGATATTTTTTCCGTAATTTTTTCCGCAAACATTGGACATAATATCTGATTGATGTTAATCTTATTACAAGTCTTCTACACAAAATATCATCCTCTTACATTGGGCGACATTGAATGGCGACATTGCGGACCCTGTCATTCATTCAGTGCTTAACATGGCTTTCAGTGTGACAGTTGAAGGAACTGTCACTGTCCCGATCAGACCAGTCCTGCATGGTCAAGAAAGTTTATAATTTGCACGCTTTTTCAAGCCTTGCCAATTTAGGAATTCAAGTGAAAGAGAACTCTGTGTAAGTTTTGTGCGCACACACATCTGCATCTCAATCATTTTAGGCTGCACGATTAATCGAAATTAAACCGCACTCGATTTGGCAAAGGCTGCGATTATTTTATCCACAGCTTGTCAGTGAAGTACGGCACTGTGATCAGTAGTAAATGCTGCTCCATCTCAAAGCCAGAGGGCGCTCTTGCGCAGAAACTCCAAATATGCCCTGCAGAAGTATGCCCCATCATTCCAGGAAATCCCTATGGGCATCATACTATCTGTAGCTGAATAAACAGAAGATTGAAAAGCTTTGATTAAACATGACTAATAAACACACGACTGCCTTATTTTGTGTTAAGCCACATCATCTCACAGGAGGATGCTCAACTGTCGTTATGAAGTGAGTTTGGAGTAAAAACGTTATTAAATGTTGTCTTTTGTTGTACAAGAGGTTCATAAATGCTTCTCATGTTTGGAAAGATGTTTGAAGCACGTTGCTTTTGCAAACTAACAAACTTATAAGCGACTCAAACTCGCAGAGCTGTCAGATGGAGCAGCGTTTACTACTGATCACAGAGCCGCTCTTCACTGACAAGTTGTGCATAAAAAAAGTAATCGCAGCCTTTGCGATTTCATAATTGAAATAAGCCAAAACGGTTTAAGTGCGATGTCATGTTAATTGAGATTAATCATGCAGCCCTAATCAGAGTGCAAATAATACATTCTCTTTCATGTCTCCCTGCATTTAAATGGACAAATTCACACAAGTTTATCTCAAAATGCCCGCCTTTGCGAGTAAACATAGTCAGTTATGGCTAAAGTGAGCAGTAGAGAAAGAACATATCATAATGGATCAGTGCATTATGTCTTAAAGTGACAGCAGCCTAATATTTCTGCTCTTGATCAAACTACAAAAGACAAATAAATAGCCTTATTCCCTGTCCTTCACTGAATAACGTTTTTGTAACTTTAATAAGGATTAATCTTTATTTAATTTGTACAGTGAAGATTATTTGCAGTGTTATTTTACATTTGATAACTATTCAATTTCTGTACCTGAGAACTACTGTTAGACCTACCTAAAAAACTTAAAAGCACTGATTATGACATTTGTATCTTTGTTTATTTATTTGTGTTATTGCTTTTTGTTTAATTATTTATTTGTTCTTTTTTTTTATTAATGACTGTTTACTTGTCTTTAATTATCTTTGACATTTTTATTAGTAGTTTTAGCTGTGGAATCAAAATTGGAATCGAGAATTGTTACATTTCACTGGTATCTACAATTTTGGGTATCATAACCTTATTTATTATACATGGGTGAAAAACAACAACCATTTTATTCATCTATGAACCTAATAAAGGTTACACACATGCATGCATACATACATAAAATATGGCTCTTTGGTCAAAAAAGGTTCCCTGACCCCTGTTTTAGGGGGAACAAAGGCAGAAATGTTATATTTTAAAGGGGACACATCAGGAAAATCTGACTTTTTCCGTGTTTAAGTGCTATAATCGGGTCCCCGGTGCATCTACCAACCCAGAAAACGTGAAAAGTGAAACCCAGTAACTGTTTTGTTAAGGCTTTCTCTGCATGAGCAAAAAAATAAGCCGATCAGATTTCGCTCCCCTTCTGACGTAGGAAGGGGATCTTATTATAATATTACGCCCCTTAATCTGTACATTTCCATCCTTGGCGCCGACATTTGGTTTTCACAAAACAGTGTAACCACTTCTATCTCAATGGCAGAGGTTCAAGCAAAGCATGCAATCTCTCGCTCAGGCTTCATCCTTGTAGTATTTTGAACCAAAAAATTTCACAATTGTCTTATAAAGACCTCAGGGAACTGTGTCAACTTGCGTAAAAGATGTGTGTTTTACACAAATAATTGTGTAAAACATGACGGTACATGCAAGTCAATGAGATGAATCAATGTAACTCCACAACAACTACATAGTACATATATTTTAAGAAGACAGTCTGTATGTTTTTTAGCAAAAGCAACACTGTATCTCATTGTGAACCCAATGTCTGTGTGTCTGGGGAGGTCATTCAAACAGTTACACAGTTTAAATATCTAGGCATTATTCTTGACTCTACTCTATCATTTAAACATCAAGTGAGAAAGGTAGTGCAAATAACCAAATATAACCTAGCGAACTTTAGGTATATAAGGAACTGTTCGACAACACCTGTAGCAAAGCTATACATGAATACTATGATAATTCCTCACCTAACATATTGTATGACAAGCTGGACCCAGGTATGTAGTACAACACTAAGGCCTATTTTATCACTTCACAAACAAGCACTTAAAGTATTGGACAAAAAACCCAAACTTTACCACCACTGTAACATTCTAAACAAATATAACCTACTCAGTTGGGAAAATATTTTAAAATACAGTGATGCATGCCTAATCTATAAGATCATTAATGGGAAGGCTCCCCCACCACTCTGCACTTTTATACAGCAGAAGTCATCTAGCAGCAGAACCACAAGGTCTGCCGTAAGAGGGGACTGTGTAGTCCCTCTTATGGCGCTTTTCCACTGCATGGTACGGTACGGCTCGGTTCGGTACGGCTCACTTTTGGCGCATTTCCACTGCATGGTACGGTACGGTACGGCTCGCTTCGGCTCGCTTTAAATGGTACCACCTCTGTTGAGGTTCCAAGCGTACCGTACCGATACTAAAATGTGACGTGAAAACACTGCAGATCACTGATTGGTCAGACAGAATCATCACTACCAGCGTCATTGTATTTACGACACGAGACACTAAACCCGCTAGATTTAAATAGCCAGTAGACAACAGCCAGCGCTGTAGCGCCTGTTTTAAAAGTATTTGCTTTAAAAAAAATATATATTAAAAAAAAGAGTATAAACTTCGAAAAAAGATATGGCTGAATCGTGGTCAGTGGACGAGGTGCAGACGTTCCTCTCGTTGGTTGCCGTGGAGTGGATGGGGAAACACGGAATGAAAAATTCGCATTTAATATGATGATATCATGGCAGTAGAGACGGCAACTATAACGATCAGTCCCACCCACTTTGAAGCGGTACTAACTGCAGTGGAAAAGCAACCGAGCTAAAGCGAACCGAACCGTGCCGTACCGAGTCGAGTCGTACCACGCAGTGGAAAAGCGAAGCGAGCCGAACCGTTCCGCGCCGAGTCGAACCGTACCGAGCCGAACCGGGCCGTACCATGCAGTGGAAAAGCGCCATTAGGTCCAGTTCCTTTGGCCAATTATGCTTTTCTGTGAGAGCCTCTAAACTATGGAACCAATTGCCAGTGGACATTAGAAATTCCACCTCACACCATACATTCACTTAAATGAACTCCCCTCTTAAAACTAAAAATATATATATTATTTGTGCTGCATTTTTTTTTTTTTAACTGTGTTTACCAGCATTACAGGGTTTACGCCGTTACGGCGTCATGGTAAAAAGAAAATATAACTTTACACACAAAAGGTTAGCAAGTGATCTTTTCACACTAAAAACATGTAACATGAATGTCCATATCTTGCAGCTATACTATTGAAGATGATTACAGTCAGTGTTAATGATATGACATGCTCTTGCTGTTTTAGTCCATGAATCAGATCCATGTACAAGACAGTTATAGGGTGACATAAGGAGGACAAAACTTCTGTCACACGCACGTATGTTTATACATTCAAAATCAGATTATGGACTTTATCTTATCAGAACTTGCGGAAGACTGTGGCAGTGAGCAGTCAGCACAAATGCCCACAAATAAAGCCATAAATTACGCTGAACACAGTTGAGTCAAAAAACTTTAGTCAATATTTCTATAGCAAAGCAGCTACATTAAAGACTTTATACTTAAAATAATGCTTGACTTTTACAGATTTAAATAAAGACCAGCATTGTTGGAATACACTATGAAGCTCTCTAAGAATCAGTGACAGAAATCCTGCCACATCAAACACTGCTCTACTGAATTCAGACTTGGTTTCCAGGTATCACTGGTAGATGACAGTAAACTGAGCACGCTAGGGCAAGGCAATCCTTCACCAGATACTAGTCTCGGTAACTTCTCACTGAGACGAATGTGACGAAATAGCAACTTGAAACTCAACAGCACAGGGACTGGACATTAAGTAGCCCAAACCAGAGGGCTTTTGGTGTCAATGATCACTGAACGCATGTAACACCAGACAACATCCAGGTACCGTGGGACTTATGAAAACAACACTGGCTGTATCACTGCAGAAAATGTGACCGTCATTCCCGCTGTGACATTGAATTTAAACAAAAACACCTTTTTGATTTAGCAGTAACTTAAGAACGAAAACTGGGTGGTTGTTTACAACTTTTGCTTTCCAGTCCGTTTTCTTAAACAGTGTTTGTATGTGAGCAGATTCTGTGCAAGGTCGAGCAGTGATGAATAGGTCTGATCTGAACTCCTCTGGAGAGGCTGCCATTGATGCAGCTGAACTCAACCAATTCTCATGTGTCTCATTAAACCACTTAAAGTGAAAATTGGTCTCCTACTATTATGAGAATCATTCAGCAGAGCTGCAGAAGCAGTGGAAAGGCAACGTTCAGTGCAAACTGTGCAAACTATCAATACTGCCTAATATATGTTCTACTATTTACATTTCAATATATTTATATTTCAATAATCATGGTAGCAAGTAGTGCCCATTTATCATTTTTAAAAATAAAACAAAGTGGCTAGTTTGTAATGCTGGTCTTAACTGTCAGTAGTCTAGTCAAATAATGAGTGAATTAAATGACACTGGAAATGAAATGTGCATTCTGTCATACAGTGTGTGCATATTGTGCTCTGCCAAAATGTGTAGGCTAGTCATTCCTTTCATACAGAAAATGTGAAAACTGTGCACAGTATATACTGCAGAAAACAATAGTACACTGTAAAAAAAAAGACAAATTTTAACTGTAAAAAAAATTATACAGTAAAAAAATCCTGTTCATTGGTTCCCAATGGGAAACTGTAATATATCTAAGCTTAAACTTCATGCAATTACTCTTTTGAAATACTGTTAAATGTAACGGTTTTGGAAGTTGAAATTATTTTATAATGAACTGACATCCCCAGAATTCCCTGTGACACCTCACACTTGACGTTTCTTCTTAGATTTCTTTGTCTATCAGTTGTGTGGGGTTTTCTGTTACATCTTATGCTGTTAAATTAATGTTTATTGCATTATTATGTGTTATCATGATGTGGTATCACTGTATGCACCTTCTATATATTAGTATTTACCTCAGCTTGTGGAACAGCGACTTTTGATGAACTTCATGTGCTTTCTCTTTACCCCGTTTTGTTATGGTGGCTTTTAGTGTTAGTTACAAGACAGATTTAGTAGTTCATTTTTTTAATTACAATTTTAAATAGTAAAATATTTGTACACTGTATTTTTTGCCATTTTTTCTGGTAACCACAGCAGTGATATTTTTTCTTTCTTTAAAATGACAGGATTTTTCTTTTTTCACAATGTATGCTATTACATATTAAATATATAAGCATAGCCTAAAGGCACCCACACACTACAAGATAATCAATCAGGCTGATTTTAAGCCCGATTCCGACAATCCTAGGGAAAGTCCCGATTATCTTGATGGCTCTACAGATTATCTTATCAGTTTTCCTGTGGCGCGATGTGTTAAGAGTGATTGAATTTGCTCGGAAGAACGTTTTTCTTTATTTTCAGCAAATTTTCTGTTAAGCAGTCCAAACACTATTATGGCATGTCTTCTTGACCGTCTGTTTGTTTACTCTTAAGTCATTTCAACATGATAGATTTTGCTAAATTTCCTGTGTTCACAGTCGGGGCTCTTTGGTGAAGAAAACTAAAATGAGATGGGAGGAAAAATTATTTGGCTATGCTTTTGCGTTCTCTTCGCAAATGTTTAGCATTCCCCTTAGAAACTTTGCGTTCACTCGCGTCTCGCAAAAAACACAAAAGATTTGCGAGCGGAAACAAAAGTTTTTGCGAGGGAACACAAAGGTTTTGCGAGTGGACGCAAAGTTTCTCGGGGGAACGTGAAACATTTGCGAGAGAATGCAAAAGCACTGACTTGTTATTTTTCCTCCCGTCTCAAATTTTCTTTCCATCACCACGTCCCCTAAGGGTTCCTTAGAACTCTGGTTGTTTGTGAATGGAATATGTTAGTGTGTGGTGTGCTGTCTTGGTCACATCACGGCACTCCAAAGACTTTAGGAACAAAACTGTTAAATATATGATTTTTTTATTTTTTTATATCGTCATGTTTACTCACCCTCAAGCCATCCTAGGAATATATGACTTTCTTCTTTCAGACGAATACAATCGAAGTTAGAATGTCCCGGCTCTTCCAAGCTTTATAAATGCAGTGAATGGAGGATGACATTTTGAAGCCCAAAAAAAGTACATCCATCTGTCATAAAATAACTCCACACGGCTCCAGGGGGTTAATAAAGGCCTTCTGAAGCAAAGCGATGCGTTTGAGAAAGAAAAATATCCATATTTAAAACTTTATTAACTATGATAGAACTAGCTTCCGACAGACGGCCGTACGCATCGATTTACGGCGAAAAAGTAACCCCTGACCTAACGCACGACGTATTGACGAATGTGGAAGCGCAGAGGAAAGAGCAAAACAAGACACCAGTCACGAATTAGCCTAGATGTCTAAAACGAGAAATGTCTGATGATTTCGATATAAGAGATGGAGCTTGAGTGTGTTGCCCAGCCTTATTTATTTGAACCGGAAGACGCATAGGAGCCTACGCTACTCCTACATGGCATCAGGGGTTACTCGTTTGGCCTAAGACGACTTGCGTAGGCCGTCTGCCAGAAGCTAGTTATTTTAGTTTTTAAAGTTTTAAATATGGATATTTTCCCATCGCTTTGCTCCAGAAGGCCTTTATTAACCTCCTGGAGCCGTATGGATTACTTTTATGACGGATGGATGGATGCACTTTTTGGACTTCAAAATCAGAACTGCCATTCACTACCATTATAAAGCTTGGAAAAGCAATGTTTGTTTTTTTTTAAATATAATTCCGATTGTGTTCATCTGAAAGAAGATATACACATAGGATCGCTTGATGGTGAGTAAATCATTGGAAAATTTAAATTTTTGGGTGAACTATCCCTTTAAGTGTCTTTGGGTGGATGACAATACAACGTTATTTACAATGCAATACATTAACTAGACTATATGAACACGCACATAGCCTACATATACATACATATATATGTGTATGTATGTATGTATGTATGTATTAAAATGCTAACCTTTAACAATACTTTTACATTTTTCACATTTATTTTATAATAATTTAGCTGTTCACTTCAATATTCCTGTAGTAAGACAAAACAGATTTAAAAGAAAGAACGAAAAATATCCCATGTAGTCCCTTAAAAAATACAAGCTCATAAAAACTATTTACAAGAATTGCACGCGAATTAGAAAATAATGGTTGTAGACGCCGTGTAACACGTCACGTCACACTGATCTGTCACTGCGTGACATGTCATGCCAACTAACCCTGTACAGCAGGAAAAGCATATAGTACTTCGTGCTAACTTGATAAAAGCTGGCACAACTAAGGAAGTTAGAGTCCCCAGTTATACAATCAACATGTTAAAGCAGCAGGTTAACCCTTGGGATAAATTAGCCTGGATTGAAGGAAACTAGTTAGTTTAGCAGCTCTTATCTTGACTCGAGTAAGATGGCTGGACCCTTGTGAAAACAAAACAACTTTGTGCCACCAAACGTCGGTGTGACGTTTACTAAACAACGTCGTCCACACTTTACTCAACTGAAACTAACATCGACATACAAACTTATTTTATAACCCAGATAGATATTTTTCACGTTATTTCCTCGTTGTCCTTTAATGGTCCCGTATGAAATGTAATACTTTCGTTTATTCTAATGGTGAGGGAGTTATGTCATTAGTTAAAGACCTCAATCAAATTAAAGACGTAAAGCCGCGGATTGATATATGCGCGCTCAGACTTTATAACAATCTGTCATTAGAATGTTTCAGTGTTACTCTTCTCACAGTTCACTCACACAGGCTGCAACTATCGCCACTTTCAAATGCAAACCAAAACAACACTTGTTTTTCAGTTCAAACATCAAAATAGCGCGCATTTTACCCAAACGCAACTATAAACATTAGCATATAAACAAATAATCACGGCAGAAAGCGTATGTAATGATGAAAGAGTAGCGAATGCTTACGGAATTGATGCAATTCTTTTTCCCTTTCCAGCTTCCAGCCAACTTAATTCAGAATGTAATCCAAAAAGAAACTTTTCCCAAAGCTCTCATGTGGATTAAGCGTTTGGTACGATATTTCAGGTCGAAACATTCCTCATTTGGGTGAAAGAAGCATAGTTTTCCTCGATTATATGAATTTTAAAGTTGTAGCGTTTACTCCATCATGGTGGCCATGTTTAAGAGAGACCGAAACACTGCCTGTCACGGCAACGGACAAATAGACCCACTTTAACGTTTAAGACAGTGTTGCCTTTTTAAACTGCGCACAACTCGTACAGAACATCTATAAACCGAATATATGAGGTGTGATGTGCAAAACATGTACGTTATTTCTGTTATAAACTGCACGGAGGTATTTTTAAAAAGTCTCACTGACCCTGCGGAGTGATACACTAGGACATACTCAAGGTAAAAAGTCTTCTCAGTCGTCAGCGGTGGGCGGCAAAACGCGGAAGTAGATTCTGGAAATTGAGCTGGATCGAGTCCCATGTCGCCTATCAGCATAGAAAAGGCAGTATTACTTAAGACCCTTTGATCAGTTCCTATCGCAAAAAAACAACAAATATTTTCAGTTCTAAATTGACATTTCTTAAATGCCTGAAAATTATGCATTTTAGAACATCACAAATACCAAATGTTAGAACTAATGTGTAAACTAATGTTTTTTTTTTTTTTTTTTTTTAAGTAAACCCTGTACTTTCTCTTTGTTTATAGGCTACATTATATATTGTGTAAATTGCTTTAAATTACAGTTGCATTCTTGACTTTGACATAGAGACTGTATTTTTCTAATTTCCTTTACTCTGTATCACCCACTATTACACTACATGTGCTATACACTATTCTAAAGGCATACTGTAAGTAAATAATAAAAATAAAAAAAAGATAAATTCCTAATAAAACACTAATTTCCAGGTCAGCTTTTTTTCTTTTTTTTTTTTTTTTTTACGCAGACATAGTCTTTCTCTTTTATAATGAACATAATTAGCTAATCCATGCATGCTGGCATTTTATTCAGTTTATACTTTTTTATTGTATTTGTAATTAAAGAATATTCTTAGCAGCAATGCAGACAAATTCAACAGATAAATGCACAGTATTCCATTTACAAATCAGATGATCGTTTGTACTCAAAGTTTAAACTTTCGTTGAACTACAGAAATAAAACCCAGGATAAAGGAATAAAATACATAAAAGCAGTGTTTTATAAGTACATCAGTAATTCTCTGTTCTTTTCTCCTAATAAAAAAAAAAGAGGCTCATTAAAGGTCAAGGATTCTAGGGAAGATGTCCAAAGCGGTGCAGGTGCAAGAGGAAATGAGCTCCTTTGCCTGAAAGAAGCACCAGTGTTTGAAAGACAGTGTCTCACTGATGCTTTCATCGCTCTGCTTCAACACGTTTCCTCTTTCCCGCTCACTGAATGATCCATGCTGTGTGTGTGAGAGACCTAGCGCATGGGACTGGTTTAACAAGTAATACAATTTATTATTTTCAGTAACAAACACTTCAGGGATTTTTAAGCGGTACTTTATAGATTAACATTTTCTGCCCCTAAAATGTCATTTAAAAAAAGTAAAAAAAGTAAAAGAACGATAACTACACTATCTATCTAAATAAGTCCTTAAAAACTTCACAACATTTTCAATAACTTCACAAATGAAAACAAGAACCTTATTTTACACATTTGGGCTGTAGACAAAAAAAAAAAAAAACGTTAAAAAACAACGTACCACTATTTCCCTAAATAGTGGTACGTTGTTTTTTAACGTTTTTTTTTTAAATAATGGCATGGGGGGTTGCTGCCTAAAATAAACTGAAACATATGGAATAAAGCAAAATATGGAAAGGGTCAGGGCTACTAAATGAATGGCAATAGCCAAAGACAACAATCCAATCAATTCTTGAAGGACAAAATCAAGTCTCGCCCCACATTATCTTGTTCAAAAAGCTGTTTCACTTGGATGTCACAATAGGAAAGAAAATACGATCATAACTTCTGTTTCATGCGGACTTTAATTACACTTAGTCAACTTAAGTCAGCAAAAACTGCAGAAAAAAAACAGCAATCAGGCCCTTTGCTTTTGCACAGTATTAAAACATTACAAAAACATAGTCAATGTTTTTGTAATGTCAACCTATTCTCTATTTATGTCAACTTTGATGCTGAATAAAGTGTTTCTCAGTTTTTTCTAAGTGAAAAACAACCCATTTCTGGCCTAATTATTCTTTTTTTTGCTAGCTGATGAAGTGCTAAAGCTAAATGTAAATTGTGTGGTATTCGCTCGGTTCAGAGACTTATTTTTAATGCACTGGGTAATGAGAGGATGTACATGGCCTCAGTTAAATGGGATACTTGTCTCATAATTGGTAGGAAAGTAGCCTATGTGAAGAGGAAAATAAACAGTTTAGGAAAGAATTAAAAAGTGAGCCAGCTCTCAGATTTCATCAAAAATATCTTAATTTGTGTTCCGATGATGAACGAAAGTCTTACGGGGTTGGAACCACATGAGGGTGAGCAATTACTGACAATTTTCATTTCTGGATGAACTATCCCTTTAAGGCCCTGTTTTTGGTCAATCGGATCACAAGTAGACAAGGGAGACACATTCCCGTTTACGCCTCTTTTGTCCACTTTCAACCACTTCTGTCCTGCTTTATTCGAGGGGAGGGTCTGCTTCGAATGCTGTGAGTACGTGTTAGAAATCAAGAATGAAATGAAAACATTGTTTTTTTGGTACGTTTTTCATCTTAAAACCAAATTTAGGTCTTCAACCGACAAAGTTCAAATCCCGCCTGGCTAATGCATTAAGTCAGTAGGCGGAAAGAAGGAGGTCTTTTGTGGCTGTCCGAATGCATTCGACCACATGAGCGTCTACATTACGCTAGTACGGATGCGTCAAATGTGTTTTTGTCGAAAAACAAAAGGGTCGAAAGTGGACAAGCTTAAAACGTTTTAGACCCTGCTTACACCTGTATTTAGTATCGTCCACTTGTGATCTGATTTTAATACCAGGTGTAAACCAGGGTGTTGCTATGCAGCATTTTGTAACTAAATTGGGTTACTAGGGTGGTTTCTGAATGGCTGCTTGGAAGCATGATTTGAGATATTCATAGAAAAGGCCCACAAAGTTTAATGCTTAAAGTCACCAAGAAATCAAAATTGACAATTCTTCTTCTTAATGGAATATTGCAGTACTTATAATATTTTTTTTTATCTGTGCACATCATTATTTGTATTAATATTTTTTTACATTCATGTGTTCTCGTAGTCTTTAATCAAATAACTTCCCCTCCCCTTGCAGCTTCATCTGTTCTTTTCTCTAATGACGCGTTTACTGGCACAAGGGAGGGAAAATAACGTCCAGCAAACTGTCACTCACATGAGACAGCAATAGCAAACCGAGATTCAACAATCCAATCAATTCTACTGAACAAAATCAAGTCCCACCCAACATTTTTTATAAGAAGCTGTTTCACTTGTCCAAGAAGCTGTCGATAGAGAAGAAAAGACTTCAATTCAATTTTATGCCGACCTTAAGAATTAGGGGTTTGTTCAAATCCATAACAGTATTAGAACACTAATGCATCTAATGCATACACTTACAATTAGTACACTAGTGATGATTTACTTCTCAAATACTAGCAAATTTAAATTGAGGTCATCCATAAAATAAAATTCCTTAATGAATGGCAAAAATGTATGTTTTATTTTTTTTCCAAGAAAGGTACAGTAAGGTCTTCATTAGTCATTAATCTAACAACTAAACCATAAATCAAAGCAGTTTTCTGTATTAACGGTCCATATAAATCATGTCTTTAATAGCAGTTTAGAAAGGAAAATAGAAAAAGTATTGCACTGATCATTAAACACACTGACAGACAATAAGTGGACATTTTTAGGACAGTTTTCTTTCGCCAAGTAGCCCTCATAATTGTGACAACCCAAAAGTTCATGTGTCCTGTGCTGAGAGGTTCAGTACATGCTCACTTGTCACATACAAATTTAATACCGTCTTCCATGACATGAAATGAGCATCTTTTGACACCTTTGGTCATTATGCTGGTGCATGCTGTGGAGAAAACCTGTTTGTGGTCATTTGACACAGGACTTTTAGTGAACAGCATCCTGTGAGTTACTATTCTCTGCCATGCTCTGCACAGGTAGGGCTTGTCAAAGTCTGTAGCGCTTTCAGCTGCCCTCCACCTGTGAGATGATGATAATGATGATGATGAGCAGGGCACATCTGACACCCCTGGATCAGATCCATAGTTCCTCATGATGGCATGAGTGGTGGCGAAAACCACGATGCCGTAGTTTCTTCGGAGTCTGTCCAGCAACTCGGTACACTTTCTTAGGTTAGCCTCCTGACAAACAGTGCTCTCGCCGCCACTGAATCTGTCCACCCAGTAGAACGCAGAGATGCTGTCGATGACCAGCAGGCCGACGGAGGGCTGGCTGGAGAAAGTGTTTTCGAGGTAGTGCAGGGTTAAGAGGAGCTGTACTGAGCTGTTGCAGTGCACTACAGACAGCCTGCGCAGACATGAACGCACCCTCTCCTCTGGTTCATTTTCAGAGCCGTCACTCTCCTTTAAGTCTTCGGCCAAACGTCCCTCCAGAGCGCTCACTAAGCGCAGCATGTCAAAGTGGTAGTCCGTGTCAATGAAGACCACCCCGACCTCCAGGCCTCCATTCTGCACTTGCATGATGCAGCGGATGATCAGGTGGTACAAGGTTTCTGTCTTACCTGCGCCCTCAATGCCATGAAACTCCACAACGTCACCTGTACGGATGCAGAAATGAACTGATATTTAAAGACCACATATTATGCTTTTTTTTTTTTTTTTTTACACTTCTTTTAATATAGCTGTTTGTGCATGTAAATGTTTTGCAAAGTTACAAAGCAGTCTTAAGATAATAAGATAGTTAAGATAGTTGATCTCTTCAACAGAAAACACTTGCCTGAAAACACCTCGTTTGCAGTCCTGCTATTATTTCCGTGTATATTCTACATCACCATGTTACATATTTGCATAATGAGAAAAGTTGGGTAAGTGATTGTTGATGTTGATTGATTTCATGAACTTCCAATACCGACACCATAGTTACCATAGATGTAACACTGTTTACAGCTGTTCAAGAAGCCTCGGAAGCCAAAACCCCATTATGGTAAGGCCGTTAAATTTCCGATATACACTATGTGGTTGACCAATCACAACAGACTGGGCCAGCTGATCAATTGATGAGTGGAATGGGAAAAAAAAGCAAAGTTATTAGAAGTGAGTTGAACTATTTTTTAACTTGAGCGCCACATTTTTAGAATGTCGTTTTACGGGTGAGAAGCTGCAAAAGACATAAGATAAGGGTGCAACAGTCAAGCACGTCCACCAAACATAGAAACAATAGGAAAAATAACGTAATCGAATGCAAAAACCTGTAAAGAACTACTACTGTATGTTTCATATTTCATTTTGCATGATGGTGACAGGCTGAAAGGTGCTGTTATTTTCTGTTTCTGCAAAGCATTTTCTGTTAATAATAGCCTATTACTGGTGTTATTGATTGCTTTTACTTTTTGGATAAGAAATATTAAGCAATTTTTATTTTATATTATTTCTGAGTATATAGAATATGTTTAAGATAAGTTTGTACAATATTTGCCTTCATATTTCAGGCATATTTTCTGCCAAGATATAAGATATAACACCTGATCACTTCAGGTGTGGTGCACTTGGAATATAACTTTTAACTACATGGTTAATAAAGAGAATGTTACTTGAATCATACTGTAGTTCTTTTTAAGTTGACTAAAAAAAAAAATCTAAATCGGGAAATGGTCAATTCGTCTGAAAAAAAAAATTGCGATTTTATTTTTTTTGCCATATCGCCCAGCCCTACTTGACTCTCTCTTGAGGGATGAGTCGAGCATCAGCACTTCGTGGTGAAAAAAAAAGCTCTGCAAGCCACAAATCTAGCTATCTGTGCCACAATGCACACGATCAGTGCGTCGGCCGTTCTATGGTTGCTATAGTTGCCACCGGAGGGGCATCTGTGATGAGGAGAAAGGGAAAAAAAATGCTTTTTCCTCAAAGCTTTGATCTCACAGTCTGACCTCTTCTGTCTTCCTGGCAAGGCAGTCGTAGAGAAGTTTACAGAGCTGAGGTCTCAGTCAGCAGCCTTCAGGAGATATATCCCTCTCTGGGGGCCTGTGAGGGCTGAAGGTTATCCCCTTTGGGTTGATGCAGGATGAACAGGGTTATGTAGGGCGGTACAGATTCCCTCTACTTCATTTACCTCTCCCCAACTTCTGTTGGGTTTTGAATAGAGATGTATGTGCCCCTTTGGATGGGTGCTCTACTATAGCCTTGGTTCGACAATGTTAATAAGTAGAGTAGGCTCGCCTCCGTGCGTCCCTCCTTGTTATCTGTTGCATTCTATGTTCTAGTGCTAAAAGAAAGCCCCTGTTTACACCTGGTATTAAGATGCACTTTGGATGATCGGATTACAAGTAGACGAGGGAGACACATACCCGTTTACACCTGGTGTTTTAATCAGTCTCTTTTGTCCACTTTCAACCACAGAGCAGCAGCTTTTGTAACTGCTCTGAAAGCCTCAAGACCCCATTTAACGCTGTGAGTTCGTGTTAGAAATGGTGAGAGAACATTGTGCTTGGTACGTTTTTCATCTTCAAACCTTGTCTGTAAAGGCCTGTCTGGTCTTTAACCGACAGTAGGCTGTTTTTTGTTGTTGTTTTTTTTGGCTGTTCGAACACATTCGACCACATGAGCATTTACAGTACAACAGCAATCCAGTCAAATGCGTTTTCGACTACCTCTGGAAATGGTTGAAAGTGGACAAGCTCAAAACGTTTTAGACCCTGTTTACACCTTACTTAGCGTCATCCACTTGTGATCCGATCGACCAAAAGCATCTTACTACCAGGTGTAAACAGGACCAAAAAGATGAAGCTATAGCGGGTCTTAGGTAGAGAGCCTTGACACAATGCTCGCCCCCAGTTAAATTGAGGTCTTTAAGTAGGGCCTAGGCTCCCCTGCGGCTTCCTTGTGGTTTAAAGCCTGGGTGATGAGAGTTATTGGGCAAACTGCATTATGTCCCGCTCTATTTTGCCTCCCTTTGCCACTTTAAAGGGTCAGAATGTATGCTCCCCCTTTAATGAGTGGCAAATATGAAGGGAGGAGTTAGTCACTGAGGTTTTTAGCAGCTTGCATGCTCCTTTTGTTAGGCTGCTCAAGAACACCTTAAGGTAGAGCAGGGTGAATGGAACAATGATGGGCAATTCACAAGAGTCTATCTGTTTTGTTTAACTCCCTCCCTATATGTTGCTGGGTCTTGAAGAAGGGATATATGCTCCCCTTTGGTAGGGTGCTTCTATAGGGATAATCAGTGTTACGAACTGATGAGTAGAGGTGGATCGCCGATGGCATTCCTCATCATTGTAGCATTATATAGTTTAGCCATTAACTAAAGTTAATCCTGGATAAGTGCTTCTACTCAAGTTATGGTATGAGCTAATCTCCCCTAATCACTCTAGGGTTGTTAAAATTGAGAAAAAGCTCCCCTGCAGTAGGTACTCCCTAAGAACCTTGTCAAATACTGGTGTGATATGCCTGACATAGCCGAAGCTCTGCTCTTGGGGCTGTTTAAGGCAGAGGCCTGTCCTGCAAAGGAGGGAGGGATGTGGAACAGTCGTGACTTCCCTTGCTGTAAAAGCACAGAAGCTTGGCGATCTTTCCTAGAATTAGGGACTAGCACCACTACATGAATCACATGGTATACACCCATGGGATTGACACGCTTCTGACTCCGGCTGGGTAATCCGTAGAGTCAATTTATTCTTTGCCTACTACATTTGTGCATGTTCACAGCCAAGTGAAGAAGGTATTCCCTCAGCTTGGCGTAGTGGGTATTGGTTCCCCATAGCATCAAAGTTCCACTACAAAAGGTAATGTTTCAGGTTACGTCTGTAACCCTGGTTCCCTGAGAAGGGGAACGAGACGCTGCGTCTCAATGTCATACTTCTGGTTTGCCTGCATCTTTACTACAGACACAAGAGATAATGACATGTAATTTAGGCACTTTTATACTTATGGGTGCTCCGCTTGTGATGTTATGGACTGCCGTCTGCGAATGATTATTAGCATTTGTTTATACATGCCTCAGACACCTGTCATGCTGATGGCGTTCCCCATTGCATCAATACCAAGTAGGGCTATCAAATTACAATTTGGCTTAAATGGTATGTTAACATAAGAACAACTGCTCATCGGTTCACAAGGGGTGGAGCGAGAGGGGACTGTATTATTCCCCTCAGAAAGTGTACATTTATTCAGTCTGTATTTTTTGTTAAAGCTGCACGGGAATGGAACACCATCCCATCAACAATCAGAGGACTGAATATATATGGTTCTTTTAAGTTTCATGTTAAAAATGGTCAATTAACACTCAGCACTGTCAACATTAGAATTTTGTTTTATCTGATTTTAGCCTTCCTGTAATAATGGCTCATGGTTATTTTTTATCCTCCAGTCGCTATCTCTCTGACCTCTTAAATAGCACAAAATTAGTTTAAATAAAATGTTCTATTAATATAATGTATTTAAGATGATTTACTGTGTGTGGAAACAATCATGTGCTTGTATCTTTTAATTAGTAGTTGATAATGTAGTTATTGTGCATGTGTGTATGTGTGTGTGTGTGGGTTTTTTTTGTTTTTTTTTGTTATTGTATTAATATAAGATGCATTGTTTTTTTAGGGTGCCTTTATAACATTCAGTCAAGGATCTACAGGATCTACAGGTTCATTCAGAACATTGCAAAAATAGAGAAACTCAGAGTCAAAAACAAAATTCTTTTTATAGAACAAAAAGAGTTAAATAAACTTATCACTTCATCTAAAACAACAACATGTTTATTAGATCCTATACCAACTAAACTACTGAAAGAAGTGTTACCTGTAGTGGAAGAGCCTCTCCTCAATATTATTAACTCATCTTTATATTTAGGTCATGTTCCAAGAACATTTAAACTGGCAGTTATAAAACCTCTCATTAAGAAACCACAATTAGATCATAATAATCTAGCAAATTATAGACCCATTTCAAATCTTCCATTTATGTCTAAAATACTAGAAAAAGTTGTGTCCGCTCAACTGGGCTCTTTCTTGCAAGAAAATGATATCTATGAAAAGTTTCAGTCAGGATTCAGGCCGCATCATAGCACTGAAACTGCGCTCGTTAAAATCACAAATGATTTACTTTTAGCTTCTGACCAAGGCTGCATCTCAATACTAGTTTTACTTGATCTAAGTGCTGCGTTCGATACTATAGATCACACAATACTCTTAGATCGACTACAAAATTATACTGGTGTTCAAGGACAAGCATTAAGCTGGTTTAGATCATACTTATCTGACCACTACCATTTTGTCTATTTAAATGGAGAAAAATCGATCATAACTCCAGTAAACTATGGAGTGCCGCAGGGATCTGTGTTGGGCCCTCTATTATTCTCAATATATATGATGCCACTTGGAAATATTATAAGGAAACATGGAATTAGTTTCCATTGTTATGCTGATGACACTCAAATATATATTTCATCACGGCCGGATGAAAACGCTAAATTATCCAAATTGACAGAGTGTGTTAAAGATATAAATGATTGGATGACGTGTAATTTTCTTTTATTAAATCCAGACAAGATAGAGGTAATACTTATCGGTTCAAAAAACCGCCCACAGAACCTCTCACAATACAACTTTGACATCGTAGGATGTCCTGTTACTTTATCCTCTACAGTAAAAGACCTGGGTGTTATACTCGATTGTAGCCTGTCTTTTGAAAATCATATTTCGTATGTTACAAAAACAGCCTTTTTCCACCTTAGAAACATTGCTAAGCTACGTAATATGCTATCAGTTTCTGATGCAGAAAAGTTAGTTCATGCATTCATGACCTCGAGACTAGATTACTGTAATGCTTTATTAGCTGGTTGTCCTGCATCCTCAATAAACAAGCTACAGTTAGTCCAAAATGCAGCCGCTAGAGTTCTTACTAGATCAAGAAAATATGATCATATAACACCGATTTTATCATCACTACATTGGCTACCTATAAAGTTCTGTATTAATTATAAGTTACTGCTACTGACTTATAAAGCCCTAAACGGCTTAGCTCCAGTCTATTTAACGGATCTTCTATCGCCCTATAATCCATCGCGCGCTTTAAGATCAATAAATTCGAGGCTTTTGGTCATACCTAGGATATCCATATCAACCAAAGGAGGGAGAGCATTTTCACATTTGGCTCCGAAACTCTGGAATAGTCTTCCTGATACTGTTCGTTGCTCAGACTCGCTCTCCCAGTTTAAAACTAGATTAAAGACGCATCTTTTCGGCCAGGCATTCATATAATATTGTTAATCTTACAGTTCAAACTACAATCCGGCCTCTAGTTCATAAATGCCAGAGGAGAACTGGCCCCGACTGAGCCTGGGTTCTCCCAAGGTTTTTTTTTTCTCCATTAGGTCACCTGATGGGGTTTTAGGACACCATTAGGTCACTTGATGGAGTTTTTTCGGTTCCTTGCCACTGTTGCCTTTGGCTTGCTCAGTTGGGGATATTTTGGGGATATTTAATTTTATTTTATCAATCAATAAATTCCACTAGAAACAAACCTTGTTGTATTATTTTATTTTAATTTAATACTGTGAAGCTGCTTTGATACAATCTGTATTGTGAAAAGCGCTATACAAATATACTTGATTTGATTTGCGCTAGACGAACATCTTAGACTGTAGCACTCATGACTCGTATAAGAGAGCCCATTTAGAAAGCCATCTAAAGTTAAAAGTTCAGCTTTTAAAAAACAGGACTTTGTGGGGTTTTTCCCATCCCACTGCATCTCATGTTTTTAAACGCACAAATACTCTGTGATCAGCACTTCGAATATTTATATTAAACTATGCATAAATACATGATGTTGTTTTGTTCATAATTATTTATCGAATTTACCTAATTATATTTGATTTATAAACATTAGTTTAAACATGATGCACTTTTTTTACAGACAGTTATGTCATTGCTTTGAATAAATTTAATGCGGTGTACTAATATTTTGCTCATGCCCTCTTGTGGCATCAGGAGACAAACCAAAAGCTGTTTTCCCCTTAACTGAAATGATGCCTTTTAAATTAAAATATAATTTGAATATTAGTATTACTTAATTCAAATTGAGTTTTTCAGACATTTGACACATTTAGTCCACCTTCTCAGGGGACCAGGGATATTCGTAACCTAAGCTGTTTTTAATGATTTTTTGTTTAAACGTCTGAAATAAGGTCTGAGGTTAACACAAGCTTAAGATATTTTCACATTTTTTCTACAACATAAAATACACAAGTAATAACCCCTTGTGATTTTTTTATAGGTTTTTAATTGTCTTGAAAAAGGCAGTTGCTAACAAGTGGCTAAATGGGACTACAGAGTTTGTCGGGAACATTAAACGTCATCACGGCAAACAGGTAAACTCAACTACTCAAGTCCACTTTTACAGACTTGTGTTAATAATCGAGCTGTTGCAACAATTCTATCTCAAACTTTCAAGATTTTTTTTAAAAATAAAGACTGAAAGAGTTTTTAGAAGCTTAATAGTGGTGAGTTTAAAACATGCAACCATGGTGTAGTTCGTTAATAGCCTACATTTAGCTTTTTTAACTTCTGCTTCAAAATTCAAAAAGTTGAATTCACTGAAATGCTAAAAAAGCTATGTTCGCCTGTGAAGATTATCATGATGAACAAAAATGTGTAAAAATCATAAATTTTGTTTTGTTTTTTTAATTGAGGGAACCAGGGTGATGCTAACTTCCAGAAAAAAACTAAATAATAAATAAACTGCCCCACAAAAATACATCATCACTGCAGCATTCTATTAAATTGCTGAATTTGAATTGAGATAGCAAACAGGATGATACATTTGAATTTGAAGGTGAAATGTGTTATGTCATCACTAGTGGCACCAAATGGTACTGCAAAAATTATTGTTTACAAAAAGGTTTCTGGAACACCTTTTAATTTTTTTTTATATAATAAATAATTAAATGACAAAAAAGAGCAAAAACATATTCTCCCTCTTTAGCTCATGAATGGTTTATTAGTTGCCTCTATATAATAAGCTGAGAAAAGAGAAAATATTCAAGTTCAATTAAAATTTAATTAATTTTTCAGTATGTATTACCCAGAAATATGTTCACGCAGACAACATATGAGGTATTACAGAAACATTAGATGATATCAGTAATCAATGTTTCAACTGCCACCAATAGATTTTTTTTAATTCAATTAAATTCAATTCACGTTTATTTGTTTAGCGCTTTTCACAATACACATCATTTCAAAGCAGCTTTACAGAAAGTGCACGAGTCCATATTACAATTTAGAGTGATCTGTTATCAGAGGTAACTGTCTAAGTTATGTATTTCAGAAATGTACATATGCAAAGTCACAGTTAGCTAAAAATGTATTAATTTAAACAATGTAATAATTTAATGCAGAAACAATGAGCTCATTGAAGTAATGAACACTTGTTTGTTAACAAATTATTAAAAAAAAATTTTTTAAGTTATGTAAAAACAATATTGTGGACATTTTGATGGTTGTGAACAAATACATCTAATCTCTAGGAGCGTTGAAATATTAAAACAATTCAAATAATCGCACCTAACATTAAAATTGTAATCATAAATATATTTTTGCACTGAAAAATAATTAATGTGGAACCAACATAAAAACAGTATTTTAAATAGTTGGTCTATAATGCGTATGAATGGCTTACTTACAGTAAGTACAAAAAAAAAAAGAAGAACATTTTGAGAAAATCTAAGACTGGTCTGGTTTTTTGTTTTGTTTTTACATTTTTTATTATACACTCACCGGCCACTTTATTATGTACACCTGTTCAACTATCCTTAAATGTTATCATACACACAGCATATGAGGTATTTCCAGAAACATCACATCATATCAATGATCTTAACTGCCACTTACGATTTTTTTATTTATATCTTATTTATAATTAATTTAGCTTTCATTTTATGGATTATGGTGGAAGAACACTTCACTTCACAGAAAGATCATCTAACCGATCTGAAGTTTTGATTTCAATATTTATTTTTATGTTAAAACAATGCTGTGGACAAACATGTCTAATATTATCATATTAGTCAAAAGTACTGATGTAATTAATGTATGTTTGTTTCATTTAACTAGTGTTGTACTTGTACTAATGAAATTCCAATAACTTGTGTGTTATGGATAACTCAATTCAAATTCACATTCAATACATGAAGGGAGAGTTTGATTTCACTGCACCTTGACGTGGACCGCTGTCGACAGGAAATATATTGGGTTCAATGTCCCTCAATGACGGTCGCCCCTCAAGTCTGCTTACCAACTGGAAAAAACACAAACATTGGTGTTTACAGCAAGAGATGCATAGCTAGTGGCTTTCCAGTACTGTCTATTGTACGACCCCATTCATACATAATGCATGAACATGTCTGAATATGGTCTGGACCTCAATTTGTACTTCCACTCCAACAAAGATTTAGTTGAAAACTGTCATGATGATAATTTGAATGAATCTATTGTAATGTATATACAGGAATAGTTCATGTTTCTATACGTTTAGACGGTTTTAAACTTAAACATGCGTTAAAATTTATTATTTAATTGTAAGTTTTCTTAAAGCTTTAATGTGAACTGATTTGTCAGATGTACCTGTGCGCCATTCTCAGCCATTCTGACTCGCGCTGTCATTTCGTTGCTTTTCGCGCAATTATTTCAGGATTCTGTTTCCTGATACACAAGCGTTCGACTACATTTCAAAACAAGAGTCCTACAATTTCCGACGACCTAATATTGAAACCACACAATAACATGTATTTGTATTTAACTTTCTCTTTTATTTTATATTTTGCCATATTTTATAAATGAGAAGATTGTGCAGAATCCTTGGATGTGCACCGTTTGAAGCTTTCACTTTTGAGTTTTCTTCTGGACTTTCATGATAATTATAGATTATCTATTATTTAATATTATTTAATCTGTTATAATTATTGTATCTACGTCTCATACAACGAGAGTAGGAATTTTACACAACATTATTGTGTAAAATTATTGTTTTTCTAACAGATCTTAGTAGTAGGCTATTATGAAATGTATTTAACTAAAATAAAACTGAAGAATGACACATATCGATATTTAATAAAAACGTTCATTTCTGACAGTCTCCACACTGTGGACATTCATTTGAATAGAAACGTTTTAAAAGTGTGAAACTTTGAATTATGTACAAATAATACACCATATTATATAAATTTATACAGCATCACTTACTACAGTGGAACAACAAATGTGTAAAACACAGTATAAATGATTATTATGTCCTAATGTAAAATTAGGACAGACTGCCATCTAGAGTTCATCCTTCAGATCTCTATTCTAGATGATACTAACCAGTCAGTTTTATTCAGTTTCAAAGTGCTTTATTGGCATATGATTTTTAACATACAATATTGGCAACACACACAATAAAAGCAGTGACATGAAAAAAAATACTATTAATGTTAATAATATGATGATGATGATAATAATAATAATAATAATAATAATAATAATAATAATAATAATAATAATAATAATATGCACAATAAAATTTAAAGGGTCCCTATCCCATAATTATCCAGTGTTCCAGACAGTTTATGGGAGATATTTCCAAATTTATTTTTTATTGATATTTTTATTTTTTATCTACCAATTTATAGATCTAGGTACGTCTGCCATTAAAGCTGTATCGTACGTTGAGTTAAGAAAGTAAACAATCATAATGCGCCAGGCGCTGCGGTCTGTTTACAGGCACTTTGCCAGCTCGTGAAATTACGGAGCCTACTATGGCAAAAGGTTTAGGTCATGAATATTAATTACGCCATGTTGACGTTCCTTCCAGTAGCGAACGTTTTATATATGTATAGTGGCGAGGGCTTGGCTCGTATTGAATATTAATAATCCAGCCTTTACCATAGTAGGATTGGAAATGTCGCTGTCAGCTCTGTGGATCGTGATGAGGCAGCGCGAGTGGATCCAGCATGTTTCTATTTTCTGCTTTCCCTTTGACTCGGGAAGTAGTCGCGAAAAAATAACGGCGCAAGCCATTATCAAGGAGCAATTTACATCGCGGTAAAGGTACACCTGACAACCCTGTAAACGACACATCATGGTTTCAATGCAGATGACGTCGTTATTGTTGTGACATGCAAATATGTTTGTATGCTTGTATCTAGTGCTGATGATGGCAGTGCGGCCCCCTCCATGCGTGATTGACTGCGGGACAGGGTGAGTTTGTTTACTGTCACATACCGATAACCTTTATACTCCTCCAGTGTCATTTCTGCTGGACTTGAAAAAAAAGTAACATATTGTATGTATGAGCTTTTGCAGACTATATAAATTTAACTAAATTTAGTTTTTAATTTATGCTTTGCCATACTTTGCATTATTACTCTCTGTGTGATAGATAACACATGATTTATTGCAATGTTTTTTTTTTTGTTTAGTTTTTTTTTAGGTAGAAAACATACAAAATTCTACAGTCCGTTTTTTCTAAACTTCTTTAAAATGCTTCTGAATAGTTGTAATCTGTTGTGATTTGGGTCAGGAGGATTAACTGACAAATTTGGAAGAGTGATATGTGAATGTTTATGACAAACAAATGTTTATATCTGGTCTAGCTGTCTGATGAATTCAGACTTGTAGCACTAGTCAAATCAAATGCAGAAGTAACAGTAGATGTAAACATAACATCTGCATTTGAAAAATTAAGAGGCTCTGAGTGTATAGGAAGCAATATTCCTGATATGGTTTTTGGTATTATCTGTGTTTTCATATAAAATATGTTGGTCTTTATTTAATTGGCTGCCATTTCAAGACATTAATCAGGTGCATTATAGCTATACAATAAACTTCCACAGCTGTTATCTGAAAAATGGAGAGACCGTGTATTTTTCAAATACTGATTGAAAAATGATATACAAATAGACCGTACAGGTTCATTCATCTCATTCATGATGATGATCACTGTTCTTCTTCTCCAGGTACACCAAGATTGGTTATGCAGGAAACACGGAGCCCCAGTTCATCATGCCGTCCTGTGAGCTGCATTGCCAGTTGAAGTTGTTAAACGCACAGCGGGACAGATCAGAGAAGCCTAATACTGCATGTCCAGCACTCAAATCCAGGATATAATATTTGGATCCTGAATTTAATTAAAAACTGCCTTAGGGAACCACTATTTTAAGCTATTACAAAAAATCTAATTTCACCACTGCTGTAACCTCAATATACTGTAGACTCTGAGCCTGTTAACAACACACGTCCTTTCATAACACTTATTGATTGTGTTGCTTTTGTCAAAGGATACTGTCAAATATCAAATGTGGGTTGAGTTTATTTTATATGAATGTGCTTTGTGACTTCACAGCGCTACAGTAAGCTGATTGTAGTGTTGTCACTGCAGGTATCGCGATCAGAGAGACAGCGGGTGTTGGAGATCAAGCACAGAGACGTCTCATGAAAGGGGTGGATGACCTCGATTTCTTCATCGGAGATGAAGCCATTGATAAGCCAAACTATGCGACCAAGGTGATCAGCTGTGATATGTACTGCACCGGTCTGTTTTTTTAGGCCTATAGACACTGTACAATCTACCTCAGGAAGTTTATAAGCATATTTGTTGAGGCTTAAATTGTGGTCATATTTCAGCAAAAGTTCAAAAAAAAAAAAAAAGGTCCATTGTAAATAGCGTTGAGATGTATGAAGCACAGCTTACACAGAAGTCACTTTCAACACATGAAACTTGTCACATGCGACTTCCTTATAGATTCCTATGGAAATTACTGGATTTCCAAAGCAACAGTAACAGGACGTATGCAAACACAGATGGAAATGATAATGCTGACATATTACATACTTAAAGACCCCATCAAATCAAAAGGTTCTTGAGCTTCTCCTTCTTGAGGCCATCTAAATGCTAGTGTAATCCTAAAACAGCCTTTGAATGTACAGTTTATGTACAGTTTTTGAGTATAAAATGAGTTTTGTCATGACAACTCTCGGAGAGCTTGGCATGGTAATGGTAATGGATATGGCAATGTTAATGCATTTGGTCTTGGCGGAATAGATCTGCAACGCTGCTGCTGCTGCAGAGCAAGTACAGAGACTTGCTACTACCAATACATTTACAGAAATTGGTGTGATCATGCAAGACATACTGCTGCTGCACATGTAACATACATGAAATAACCCCCGTAGCAGATCTAAACAGGTGGAGCTGGGGAAGGTGGAGGGTTTCTGAAAGTGCGCTGCAGAATGCTAACAGCAACATTACCGGTATTTGAATGTTGATCTGCCGCTCATTGGCCACTGATGCTACATCAGCCAATCAGCTGTGCTATGTAGATGACGATGTGATCGCTACCAAATGAGTTAAGGACCTATCAGCCTGCGCCATCTAGAGTTTCATGCCAGAACTTGGTATGAACTGCCTAGCAAGTAGCAAAACAGATGGGCATGATCACCTTATTATGTTATGCCAAACTTCCTGTTTAAACTGGAAATACATAATTATAGAAAATGAATGAAATGTATGAAAGTGTTTGAAAATGCCAGTGCAGCAGTGGTTCAATTATCAGTAAGTGTAAAGCTACATCCAACTTCACAGACACTGCCTTAAAAAGGTTATCTTTTAAAACCCAGCTTGAACACGAAGACTTGAGAGGTGAATGATCATTCTGAAGGAGTTACAGGGTTCAATAACTGAGAACTGAGAAGGGGCACCGGTCAACCATATCAAGAGCTTGACATAATACGAGCTATATAAAAGACAAGCACAAAGAAACCATTGCTCAGCTTGTAGTGCGAGAAGAGCTTTTTAAAACCATGTTCGATTAGAATTTGATGCTGTCAACCACAAAAACCCACCATACCAGCAGTAGAGTTTGGTGGTCCCTTGTGAAAAAGAAGTACATTTCAGCATACTTAAAAAAGTATGATGACATTGCAATTTAGAACACTTAAAATATATTACTTAGTAGAGTTCAAATTATAAACAAGTACTTTACATGATGTGCTTTAGTACTGTATGTTAGTCACCACATCAAATAAGATTGATTCTTTAAAGCACAACAAAAGATTATTAAACCATAATGATTTAAAATGTACTTTAACGTAAAACTTTTAACTTTAAAAGTGTGTTAAGAAACATAGTCATGAAAGTGAACTCTCTTTAAGTGGTCGTTTATTCCATTATAATATTAAATTATCTGCATGTACCATTTTAAGAAAATGCTTGGATTTTGAAGCACACTACAAATGCACATATGATGCAATTATGCACACTTCTTTTTCACAATGGGTGGTAGCATCATTCTGTTGGCTTGCCTTTCATCATCAGGGACAAGACATCTTTTTGCAATAGAAGGAAGAATGGATGATGTAAACTACTTGAAGATCCTGCAAGAGAACCTGTTTTAAAAAAAACTGAAACGTGAAGTTTGTTTTTGGAGAACAAAGATAAAAAAGCCAAAGAAAAACCCTACATTTAGAAACCCCTACAGAAATGTATATATATATATATATATATATATATATATATATATATATATATATATATATATATATATATATAAAGATTATCCGGTAATCAAGTACTCACAAGCGATTGTGATTAAGCTGTCTTCACCAACAGTTAGACTAAAATAAAATGTGTGAATACCACCTCATTCTAGATTAATTGAGCTCTATTATCATTTTACTGCCATTTGGGACAATAATGTGCAATCATCATATTTCATAACTGTTGCTTCATCTAATGAGTATATTATTCCCAAGTTTGTGTTGTTACGGGGACAAAAGATAACATTATCTAAGACTAGAGTGATGAAGAATTCATGTAATGTTCCTTTTCTCTGTGTATACATTAGTGGCCCATCAGACATGGTATTGTTGAGGATTGGGACCTCATGGAAAAGTTCATGGAGCAGATCATATTTAAATATCTCCGAGCTGAGCCGGAGGACCACAGCTTCCTGATGGTATGTTGCCTGTACATTCTTAAAGATGAGATAATGAAGTGTTTGGCACAGTGATTTATGAAACAGATTCTTCCCATTGAGACAGAGGAAGCACATACATAATTGAAGCTACCAAATGAAATATTTATTGTTTGCATAATGATAAATTATGCTGCTTTGTCTGTACCAGAGTGCAACAGTGTTTTCATGTCACAAACAGGACGTTTAGAGTGTGTCTTTTGCATGTGTGCCTTTGTCTCACTGCTCCACTTGATGATGACAAAACACTTTTTATATGCACTAATATTTTACATTACAAAAGACCACATTTAATTTATTCAACAGGTCTTTTGTGTCTGTTTATCCTGATGTTGCAGTGCTGTGTTTTCTCCTCAGACAGAACCTCCTCTAAATACCCCAGAGAACCGGGAATACTTAGCTGAGATCATGTTTGAAACGTTCAGTGTCCCAGGACTGTATATCGCTGTTCAGGTAGACTTTTATGTTTAAATACTGTGCTTGAAAATTGTGTTTGAAATTACAATAATGTGTAA